>NC_090437.1:214574307-214876449 GCF_031143425.1 Pleurodeles waltl | reverse complement strand
ATAAAGTCATTGATATAACATTGGTCATTTATGGTAGTAATTCTGGATTTGGAAAGGCCCAGCTTACAAATAGAGCATTTGCTGCAGGTATAAAAGCCTTGTGGTTTCAAAGGTAGAAATGTAGTAGGTAGCTTGGCGTGATAGAAAGATGAGCATAGTTTGTCTCTTAAGTTAGGAGCCCGTCTGAAACCTATTTAAGGAAAATTTGTAATATGTTTATTGATGGAAGGATTGTTCCGTAGTAGATAACAATGTTTTCTCTGTTGTTTCCGGATAAGGTGATGACCATTGTGAAACTCAGTAACAAACCGAATGATGGAGTTCGTTCTGGCCTGTTGGGGTGTATTTAGCATCTTGGTGCGGTCCATATCTCTCAGTTTGTCCTTCATGTGATTAAGTGATTTGCGATCGTAACCTCTGGCTGTAAGTCTCTCAGTCATTTGGGTGGAAATGATATCATAATCAGATTTGTTGGTACAGTTCAATCTAGCTCTCCTATATTCGCCTTGAGGAATATTGTGAATGGTGCTGGGAGGATGACAACTGTTAGCATGAAGGATTGAATTGTCCGCTGTCTTTTTACGAAAGAAAGGGGTCTGTAGTTTATTGTCTTTGATGAAAATCAAGAGATCAAGGTACTCTACTGATGAGTTGGAGATTTGATATGTGATATCAATTCCCCATCTGTTGGGTACTAGTGTCTGTAAGAATTGGTTAAGGAGATCTTTCTGGCCTTGCCAAATTAACAGAATGTCATCAATATAGCGACCCCAGAAAATTATATGTTGTGAGATATGTTCAGTTTTATCATTCCAAAGCGAGAAGTTTTCCACTGCCCCCACCAGGATGCAGGCATACAGTGGTGCAAATTTTGCCCCCATCGCTGTCCCCTGAAGTTGCAGGTAGAATTGACCATCAAAGAGAAAATAGTTGTTTTATAGGCAAAATTTCAACATGTCCAATATAATGGAGTTGCGTGCCATGTATTTCACAGATTTGGTAGAGAGACATTTTCTGACAGCTTCTAGGCCATCACTATGTTTTATGGATGTGTAGAGGCTGGCTACATCTATAGTGACAAGAAAGTAATCAGGTTGCCAATCAATATTTTGTAATTGTTGAAGAATGTCTTTAGTATCCCTAACGAAAGAGGGTAAATTGGTCATAAAGGGATGTAGCTCCTTATCAATTAGAGTACCCAGATTAGAACAAACTGAATTAATGCCTGATATAATCGGTCTTCCCTTTGGTGGGTGGCCTTTTTTATGTATTTTAGGTAAGAGATATAAGGTAGGAATAGTGGGAAACTGAAGATAGAGGGCATTTTATTCCCTACTAGAGACAGTTTGACTAGAGTGCCAATACTCCAAAAGGTCAGACAATCTTTTTTGAATTTCAGCTGTTGCATTATGGGAAAGTTTTTTATAGCGTTTCTTGTCCTTTAGATGTCGATGTGCTTCCTGCAAGTAGTCATGGGTATTGAGAATAACTATATTTCCACCTTTGTCAGCCTCTTTGATAATTATTTGGCTATTCTTGTTCAGTTGTGTGATTGCCAGTGCTTGATCTCTGTTGATATTAGATGGTAAGTATTTCCGTTTGTCACAGTAGTGTTTGTATTCTCGATCAAGATCCCTCAGCACAGCTGTCGAAAAGAGGTCAATACAGTTGCCTGCCGGGAGAGTAGGGGTGAAGAGAGATTTAAGTCGTAAGTCGGAAGGGTGATATTGGTTGATGTCAAGATCAAGTTCTTGTGCTATTGAGGAAAATGGAAGATCTGGCTCATCAGTATTAGATAAATTATGTAAGAGACCAATATCCTGTAAATCTTGAACAGAAAAATCACTCGGGCTTTGTGAAGGAGGTGGTAGAGTGGGAAGAGGGGAAACGGTAGAAAAGAAAGACTTAAGTTTGAGGTGGCGTATGAATTTGAATATTTTGGTTTGAGGAATGTTCCAGTGGTTGGTAGGACAACAAGAGAGGCCTCTATTCAGAATGTGTCTATCTGTTGAGGAAAGTTCATGATCCAAAAGATTGACAATCAATTGTTCATCTGATTTCATGGTCTTGTGGTTTTGCTGCGAGCTCTCGTTTGTATGCCTGATGTACTTGGTACTTCCATCAAGGCATCTGGTGGTTTTGCTCGTATATCTTTTAGAGTTCCCAAGCGATAGCGCCTTGCCTCCTCGAAAAAATGTACTTGGGGTCTACTTGATGAACATCTATCAGAATCATCAGAAGATTCAATTTGTGAAGACGGTAAGGTGTCTGGACAAATTTGTGTATCCAAAGAAAGATTTGAGTCTTTAATGTGCTCGTACTTTTTACGAAAAGTGTAAACTCACCCATGTTGATAATCATGGAGGTCAAAGCTAAATTTATGATTCTTTCTTCGAATTATATCCTCCTCATAACAATCAATTATACTGTTGAGAATAGCCTAGTTTTTTGTTGTGATTTCTCCCCAATTAACTTCCTCTATGCGTTGGGTGAGGCTTTCAACCTCTTTTCGATGTTTTTCATATTCTTCTTCAGATATTTCAATCAGTTGTTTGATCATGTTAATTGATGCCAGTTTTAAATTGGCTTCCCATTTTTGTAGATCTTCCTGTCAGGTAGTATCCATTGGTGGAAAAATCAAGATCCTAAGTCCTCGGGGGATACGGTCATTTTCCAGATATTTTTTAAGAGAAGCTATTTTCCACCATTTGGAAGTTTCTTTCTTGAGGGATTTCTCCAATGCTAAAAAGGTACTTTTGGCTGATGATGGATTAGTGGTTGTTAGATTAGGGATGCCAGCACCATATGAATGAAAGACTTGATCTAATTTAGAATTACTCTGTTCTCGTCTATTCGTGTGAAAAGCCATTCCCGTAAAAACTTGTATGATATCAGAGGCTTAGAACAGGAAGAAATTTGTTGCAATTTAACAAGAAAGTACTACAAAAACGGAGAGTGTCCACACTGTAAACTTCCTGTATAAAATGCCATTTTTTATAAGTGTGGGAGCTTAACCGTTAAGCTCCGTGTAATACTATATTGTTGGGGGTTCTCCCATCCTGCATTCTTGGAATGATGCAATAATTTCCCTGTTGTTGAAACCCACCAAGAATCCCTTGGAATGTCACTCTTATCGCCCGATATCAGTACTTAATTGCGCCTATAAGGTTTTCGCCAGTATTCTAGCAGGGCACTTGAATAAAGTGGTTGGTCATTTGATACATCAGGACCAGCAGGGATTTTTGCCAGGCAGAGATATGAGAGATCTTAATTATTACTTGACTGGTTCCATTGATTTAGCTATAGCTTTAAATTTCCCCCTGGCTGTCGTAACAGTGGATGCTGCTAAAGCATTTGACCCTGTGAACTGGAAATATCTCAGGGTGGCCTTAGCTCACTTTGGAATCGGCAAGTCCCTAATTAATGTCTTGATAAAGATATACAGTGCTCCAGCTGCACAAATCTTAGTCAATGGCATTCTGTCGTCGAAAGTCGAGCTAGGAAGAGGGACCAGACAAGGGTGTCCTCTCTCCCCGATCCTTTTTGATCTATATATTGAACCCTTTGCGGAGAGCTTGAGTTCCAATGAATGTATAAGATCTTTTCTGGTCCGTGATTTTTATAGGGAAGTGGTGCTGTATGCCAACGACTTGATGATTTACACCTCTGATGTCATGTTAGCGATCCCTAACCTTGTGAAGGAAATGAGGATCTTCCCAAAATTAGCTGGTTACGAGGTAAATGAAAAGAAAACTGAGATATTATCCTGGAACCAAGTCTGTGAAGATCCTAGAAAGGTCCCTGAGATAAGGTATTTGGGCATAAAGATAACGCAAGATCTAGGAGAGCTAGCTTTAGGAAAGGTGGTTAAGGAGGTTGGGGCTCTCCTAAGAAAGTGGGGGAATTTGTCACTTTAAATTTTTGGATGTGTTAATTTGATCAAGATGTCTATACTTCTGAAGATTACTTTCTTATTTGATAATATTCCCTTACATTTTGATAAAGAGGTTATCCTAATGCTGCAAGCAAGGATCTCATCATTTATTTGGGCCAGCAAAAGTATTCGTCTTTTCTGGAAACAATTGAGGAGGAAGGTACGGGTCAGGGGTTTGGCCCCTCCTGATTTGCAGTTGTATTGTTGTACTTATCAATTAAGGAATAATAGGATGCTGCTTTTGACTCCAAATGGCTCAATAATCGGGTCTATGTTCAGGGCAATGTTGAAAGGCTATCCTGTAAGTGGCTTCTCCTATAAGTATGGGGCCCCAACATTTTTCAGAAAAGTTAGATTGAAATGTCTACGAGCAGCTGCTGTTAGTTGGTACGAAATTAGATCCTTTCTTGGTATTTGTTATTATGGCAAATTAGCCCCCATCTGGTATTCACCAGGGACCCTGGAGTGCCTATTGGATTTTTTGGCAGAGCCCCTCAAACACAGTGGAGTTACGAGATGGAGACAGTTAACTGAAGATGGGCCATCTTTGAGATGGGGGTTTTGGAACAGTAAGACACAAGGGACTTTATCTAGGTTCAAGATTTTTCAGGTGAATGGGTGGCTTAAAAGACAGGGGGGTCATCATCCAGACCCTACCCAAATGGAGTAGGAGTTGCAGGTAGCTGACGACAAGAAGAAGGAAGTCTCTTGATGGTATCAACATCTCCTATCAAGAGACGGAGTGTGTTGAAACCATTATACAAGAAATGGAGTGGACTTCTGCCGGTAGAGGAGTTGGAACAGTTATGGCAAGAATCTTTGGTTACTTTATATTCAGTGGTCAAATAAGCAGTGTTAAGAAGGAACCACCTTTTTACCCTTCATAGAGTGTTTTGGACCCCTGGGAGGTTTGCAAAGATAAAGAGAGGTGGCCCAGCATCAGAGTGTAAACAGTGTGGTAGCTTAGAGGCAGACGATCTTCAGATGTTTGCCGCTTGCCTGAAATTAAAAGGATTCCGGTCAGCAGTGGGTAAGACAATTTCTAACTCTCTGGGTTTCTCAGTTAATATGACCCCCGCCTAATTATGTTTGGGATTTTGACATTTGACACAGATTCTCCCTCCTCTTTTCCTTTTTCTCTTCCTTTCCCCAAGTTATATCAAAGAAAGCTGGTGTTTTATCTAATATTACTTGCAAGAAGGGAAGTTTGCAAAAGTTGAGCTCAATCCTTTCCTCCCAATTGGAGGGAAAGGAGAAGGTCTGTTCTTTTCCTTAAGGAAGTAGATAGAAGAGAAGCAAGTAGGTATGGGAATCAGGTTTCGGAATCTTCAAAGATCTGAGGTGTTTAATATGTATATTGTCCGATGATTATGTACCCCTGACCTGGCTAGGTTGGGAACCGGTCTCATCCTATGACCCAGAGGATAGTGTCTTCCTGAGCTCATGAGGCTGGCGGCACCTAACCAGAGTTCAATGGCAAAAAATTTTATGAGAAAAAAAGAAGAAGAAAAAAAAAAGATTCAATAGTACAACCATCAGGCCCAGGAGCTTTCCCACTGCATAACATTGAGATTCCATGAGTGATTTCTGAAAGTGAAATATCTGCCTCTAGTGGGTCAAAATCAAAATGGTGTGAGGAAGAAGAAGCAATGGTTTGTAAGTAGTTTATCAAATCTAATAGCAATGGTTGCATTTTTGAAGAATATGTGTAAAAGAGGTCAAATTAATTTAAGATATATTTGTCCTTAAAGAGAATAGTTTCTGCACTATTTCATAAAGTCTCAATTCTAGTACTATCTCTTAGGGTTCTTAAATAATTTGAAAGAAGTTGTCCTATTTTAGTTAGCCCCCCCCCAATATTGTGCACCATTCTTCTATAAATAGGAAAAGGGCAGTGTTTGTACTTAATCTAATAAAGGTGAGTTAGCATCAGTCAATAAGGATATTTCGATTTTAGAATGATAATAAGTATATTAAAAAATGTTTAAGTTATCAAGTATTTTGGTGGATTGTGCTTCTGTACATTTTTTTCTTTTGTGAGACAAAACGTTTGATACAACCTTTTGTAGCTGCTATAAAGGAATCCCAAAGAATTGGAAATGAAGTATCAGGTGTAATATAAATAACAAAAAATTCAGAGGCAAAGGCTTCATATTGGGATGTGAAATTAGTATCCAAAAGTAATGAATTATTAAGCGCCATCTACCTGCATGTGGTGAATAGGGCATAAGGTCAAGGTCCATGTACACTGGTGCATGATCTGATATCAAAATTGATCCTATGTCAGACTGAAGAACATGCTGGGCCAGTGATTTACAGAGAGAACGCTAATCTATGTGGGATTGTAAATGATGCAGAGCTGAATAAAAGGATATTACCGGAGATCTGGGTGACATAACCTCCACATATCAACTAACGATTTATGTTGGATAATGAATTTAAATTTTGAATGCATTTTGGTAGGAACAAACTTGACTGTTAAATTTCTAGCAAGAATAGGATCATGAATTTGGTTGCAACCTCGAGTACAAGAAGAGAGATTGAGCTGCAACTAATGTCCACTGCTATCTACAATTGTAGAACAACAACAACAATCAAGATAACTGAAATATACAAAATGATATTTATTACATATGTATGTACAACAACAAAAGAACATGATGATCAAGATTAAATATAAAATATTTACATATTCACAGGGAACGACAAATACATTTATATATAGTGAATAGACAGAGACAAAGAATTATGCAAAACACAACAAATAATGAAAAATAATAGAAACATAACATTGAAAAAAGGAGCAAAAAATCCAAGTTGTCCAAAATACAATACAATACAATTTAGATATATACTTTCTCTACATTATTATTTTAAAGCCTTACTAGTATTCACAGTTTTAACATGTTAACTTAGAACCAGATCGCGTCTCCACCTAATTCAAAAAAGAAAAATTACTTGGACCCTAAAATTCATATTCCATTATAACAACTGTAGGAACTAAGCCTACGCGCGTTTCGGCGGTAAACCTCTGTTTTGTAAAGCCGCCTTCATCAGGGCAGTTCCTCTTTGATGTTAGGTAACTGATATCGCAGATCTTTTAGATTCTCGTCTTTCCCATCCGAATCACATCAGATGACAATATTGATGTGTTCTCTCATAAAGAGGACACGGAAAGGTTGGTTCTCTAGCTTCAACTTTTGATCACACGGGGCTCCCCATATAGGCCCACAGTTAGATTCACAAATCCTTCTCCAAATGGTCTTCAAAATAACCAAATTCCTAGAAGGATAAATATCACAGCTTCCATCAGTCTTTCATTGCCATAAGGGGCTAAGCGATCCATGACGGGGTCCTGCCCGCAACTGACACCGGTCTAGCCACACGGCGACCCGTCACTTTCGCTCACTGCAACCTCCACTAAAAATAATATGTTCATCACCCCACAAAAGCAATTTATCAGAAAAGTTAGTCCAAAATGTATTATCAACAGAAACAGGACCATACACCTTAAAGATAGTTAAGGGTACGCTATCAATTAGAAGTGTAGAAATTAAACCCTGACCTTCAGAGTCAGCTTATTGATTAAAAACAGTAACAGGCAACTTTTTGTGACAAAGAATCAATGCTCCATTATTTTCCCCAAAGAAGGGGAAGCACAAGCATTACCAAGCCAGCATCTTTTTAACTTGCCAACCTCTGGGTCAGAAAGATATAATGCTTGTAGTAATGCATTCTGATCTGTGCCAGTGCCCGTGTCCATACCTGCTGTACAATGGCTGAAACTGCTCGAGCGGCCACAGATCATACTTCTGAAGTGGCCCCAAAGAAGAAGACAAAGAAGGCAGAAGGGGCTTTTAAGTCCAAGAAGCCTTTTGTATCCAGCGTGTCCGAGCTCACCCCGAAGGCGGTCTCTGCCTCAGCCGAGAGGAAGGGAGTCTCCCTGGCGTCCCTAAAGAAGACTCGGAGCGTTGGCGGGTATGACGTGGACAAGAATAAGACCCTGGTCAGCAAGGGCTCCCTTGCCAAGCTGAAGGGCATCAGCACCTCCGGCTCCTTTAAGATGAACAAGCTGGAGGGCAAGAAGGCGGCTAAGAAACCAGCAACCAAGAGCAAGAAACCAGTGGCCAAGAAAGCTGCAACTGCCGCCAAGAAGGCCAAAATCCACCACTGGGTGTTCAGTTTAGCTAAATGTGAAAGCACCCTCTACCAATTAATGGTAGACCAACCCCTTAATATTCCATGAAGTAACGCAGAAGGAGATACTGGAACAATAGTACGCACAATCAAAAAGGAAATTGGACAGGAGGGTAACAGGAAAAAAAAATTTGGGGGCAAAAATAATTGAATTTAATTAGAAAACAAAGGGGGAAGGGGTAGTGGAGCGGGAAACATGGAAATAGAAATGACAAATTAGAGCCAGAAAAAGAAACATCAGTAAAAATTTAGCAAAACAGAGAACATATAGACAGTACAAGTCATACAAATGACGACCGAGAAACATACCTACAGAACACTGGATGAGAGGAAGGGTAAACGGTAACAACATCCAAACTCCATAGGACAGCAGGGCAGCTTTGATTTGGATGAGAACATCACATGATAGTGAGACCATAGGAAAACTAGACGTGAGGACAATTACTTTTATTGTAAGAAGAGAAACATTAAGAAATTAAGAAATGTTATAATAAAACATCAAATATCCTAGCAATAAAAGATATGAGAAGCTAGTATCTCAAGTAAGTGAATAACAGAAAAACAGACAAAAAAACGAATTAAATGTAACTAATGATTGAAGTGTCCATAGTCTCTCTTCCGTGTTGTTGAAAAAAATTCTTAAGTGTGGAAGGCTCCTCATAGGTGGTTGTCTTGTCTTTATACGTCACCTTACGTCACCTTAAAAAAGTACAGATAAATTAGGACAAATCTAGCATTTATAGTTCTCATCTAAGGATGTGCATCCAAGAATTGTTTTCAGAAATCTGCAGTGACTTTGTCCACATCATGGGAGAAAAATAATCTATAGCCGACCCAGATGATTGCTTTTTACCTTTAGCAGCAGACATTACTTCTAAAAGGTCTGTATATTGGAACAAAAACAAAATACCTCCGCGTGATTTCGTAGAAATTCTGAGACAAGAAGTTTTGGGAGAAAGCATTGATATAGACTGTTGGATTGGAGTCCTCTGTGTTTTCAGGAAGACTGTAAATGTGACGATTATTCATCCTGTTGTGGTTTTCAAGATCTTCAGTGTGCTTTTTAAGTAAAATTGTCCCCGACTTCAGATGAGATTTTTATTCACTGACTTTTCTTCACCTTGTGAAGTGATAGGCCACTTGCCCTTGATGGAATTATAGGAAAATATATTGATGTGAATTTGGAGAATCACATCTATTTAATTTAAATGTTATTTTATTTCCTTATTATTTAGTAATATTGGTTTTGTTTTCAATACATTTTGAAATATCCTCACCAATTTTCAAATATGAGAGGCAGGTAAAGTAAATCTGTCTATTCAATAGGTCACTAATGGCGATAGTTTGTTTTTCATTCTTTTCCTGCCTCCGTTGTAAACATGTTTTTAAAGGAGACAGGGCAAGGGTTTGTGTTTGTCCATGAAGATCGTATAGATCGATACGCGTTGCTGAATAAACTTTATTCACTTAACCCCAGTCCTGGATTGCATTTTTTGGTGTCCATAGCACCATCACGTCACTGTTGTGTATATATATATCTATATCTATATATATATCTATATAAATATATATATATATATATATATATATATATATATTGTTTTTTTCTGCTGAAAATTGCCAGCCTTTAATATTAGGATGCACAGATGATTCTTTTGGGCACTGCAGGTAAATACATTAAGGCCCTCATTACGACCTCGGCGGTCTTCAGTCCCACCAGACCGAAGACCCCTGGCGGTTTTCCGCCAACCATATTATGACTGGTGGCGACCCTCTGCCATTTTTTGAGCGGAGAGCCGCCAGCAGCCATACTGAACACCGCCCACCGAATTACGCTTAAGTATTCGTCTTGGCGGTGTTCTGGTGACGGGGTGCTGGCGGCGGCGCAGCCCCCATGGAACCCGTTCCCTCCCGGATGACCACCGAGGCAGGTAAGGTGATCGTTCAACAGGGGAGGGGGGTGAGGGGGTGTTATGTGGTGTGTGTGTGTATGTGGGGGCTGTGATGTGTGTAGTGGGGATGTATTGTGTATGTATGTGTGCATGTCTGCATGTATGTGTGCGTGTATGTGTGTGAGTGGTGTGTGCCTGTGTGAGTGGGGGGTATGTCTGGGGGGGCCCATGGAGGTCAGGTGGGCAGGAGAGGGGGCCCTACCACCTTTGGAGGGTGGTAGGGGAGTTGTGGCTGTTGGGGGTGGGCTCTGTGGAGGGGGAGGGGGGCAGGGGAGATCCCTATCAGTGCCAAGGAAGGAATTCCCTGGCACTGATAGTGCCTACTGCCATGGTTTTCGTGGTGGTTCAAAAATCACGAAATCCATGGCGGTATGGGGTCATGATCCCGCAGGCGGACTAGTGATGGCCGCCGGGCTGGAGACCGTGGTCTCCAGCCTGGTGGACATTACCGCTGTGGCGCACAGTGTGGTACATTGGCAGTTTGGCATGTGCCAAACCGCCAATGTCATAATTTGGTGGTAATTACCGCCAGCCTATTGGCGGTGCTACCACTAACTTAACACAGCCCCCCAGGGTTGTAATGAGGGCCTAAGTATTTGTTAAGTTACAAGGTTTTTGATCTTAGTAATATCTTGTAACACAATACCACTAAAAGTAGCGAGGAAGTCCAAAAAATAAACTAGACTGAATATGTAAAGTTTCAGATTTACTACAAAAACAACTGAAAGATCTATTTATAGTCACTTGCTAATGGAATCCTATAAACAAATACATAACAAATCAAATACATCTTAACCAACATAAGTTTTCTTTTCATGATCTCTGGCTCACAAAATAATGCTGACCCAACAAGCAAAACAGAAAACATCTTTCTTACACACAGTTGTGCAACAAAATGAAAAATTGACCTAACAGTAAGTCACACAACGTACTATTTGGAGAACATGATTATTGAATGCTGGGAAAAAATACTAATCTCAATTATTTTTGTTACAAAGATTGCCACTTTGGCCTTCATATGTAGCACAATCCTACTAAAAGTAGCAAGGACACCCAAAGAACAAACTAGACTCCATATGTAAAGTTTCAGATTTGCTACATGAACAACTGCAAGACCCGTTTATGGTTGCGAAAACGGCTCAATGGATGTATATGAAATTTGGCAGGATTATACATTATGGTGCAGAGATGATGTTTTTTGGGTACTGCAGTTAAGTAGGGTAAGTGTTGTTTACGTTGTAAGGCATATCTTTCTTTGCAGTACTTTCATGTAATTTCACAAATAATTTTGAAACTATCAATGTACCTGGCCCTAAACTTATTGAAAAATATATTTTTTAAACAATACATTTCCCTACCTATTACTACTTAAATGAAGGTCCCTAAACTTCAGTGTACACCACTGCAGTCTACGTCACTCCACTTAATGCCACGCCAATGGATGCTACTCCACTGCTATTCCACTCTGTGCCATTTTACTGTATTCCACTCCACTGTTCCTGTTTCCACTGACTGCCAATCCACTTTACGCTGCTCCACTACATGCCACGTCAGTGTATGGCACTGCACTGTTGACTCTTCATTCTATGCTGCTCTACTGGACTCCACTTTGATGTATGCCACTGTATTATATGGTATTACACTCTACACCATGCCACTGTATTCCGCTCCAGTCTACACCACTCTGTCATACACCACTCCACTGTACGCTACTCCACTGTAGACCATTACACTCCATGCAACTTCACTGTACAGCATTCTGCTCTACTCCACACTACTCTACTCTATGCTATTACACTGTATACAACTCCAATCTATGCCAGTTCACTCTATGCTATTACACAAATGCAACTTCACTATATGCTTCTTCAGTGTATGCCACTCCACTGTATACTACTCCACTATACGCTAATCCAGTATATGCAATTCCAATCAACCCAATTGCACTGTACGCTATTCCACTGTATGTCACTCCACTGTATTCTATTCCACGCCACTCCAGTGTATGCCACTGCACTCTATCACATTCCATTCTATGCTATTCCATTAGATGCCACTCCACTGTATGCCACACCACTTTATGCTATTATACCCTACTTCATTCCAGTGTATGGCAATCTAGTCTACACCACTTCACTATACTACACTGCACTAACCTGCACCACACTGTACTTTATTATACACTTTTCCAGTCTATGCCACTCTACTGTATCCCACTCCACTCTACACTATTCCACTGTATGTCACTCCACTACATGCCACTCCAGTCTGTGCCACTCCAGTGCACTTCAGTGTACACCATTCCACTCTATGCCACTCCATTCTATGCTAGTTGATTGGGAAGCATTCTACTCTATACCACTCCATTAGTTCCTTATATGCTACTTCACTATATGCTACATCACTCACCACCACTCCACTGTACACTACTCCAGTCTGCATCACTCTGTTGTGCACAACTCATCTCTACACTGTTGTAGTCTACACTACTTCACTCTACACTATTGTACAACGTGCACTGTTCTGTAGTAAACTCTATGCTATGTAACTGTATGCAACTCTATTCTACTCTATTACAATGTATGCAACTTCAATCTTTGCCTCTCTATTGTTTGGTATTCCACTGTACCCCACTCTACTGTATGCTATTACAAAGTAGCCTACCACACAATATACCACTCCAGTCTAAACTACTTCACTGTATGCCACTCCATTGTATGCTACTACACTATACACTACTGCACTTTACACCATTCCACTGTATGCTATTATGCTATACAATCCACTATATGCCACTCCACTCTATGCCACTCTACTCTACACTATTCCATTTTATGCTACATCACTGTACACTACTCCACTCTACACTGCTCAAGGGTTCTCTATTTAACTCTACTCTACAAAACTGTACTACACTATGTGCCACACTACTAGACTCCCTGTATACTCCAGTGTTAAAATTCACACTTGACTCTATGCCCATACACTCTATTGTACAACACTCTACACCACTCTACAACAGTTTTAACACTGTATGAAACAGCAGCTTCCTCCACTCTACATTATGCCACTTCAATGCATGCCACCCACTCTATGCTAATCCACTGTACTCCAATCTACTTACATCACTCTATACTGTTCCACTCTATACCACTCCACTTTTCTACACTCACTGTACAGTATTCCACTGTCTGCTATTCTACTGTATGCTACTCCACTTTCCAGTGATACACTCTATGCCACTACAGTGTATACCATTTCACTCTACAATGCTCCATTGTATGACACTCATCTCCACTCTATATAAGTCCACTCTATAAAAGTCTTCCACACTTCATGGCACGCTACGGCATTGTACTCAACTCTTTCCCCACACATTCCACTGTCTAAATCTATACTCCACTCTGTGCCTGTGCACTCCAAAGTACAGCACTCTATTGCACTATACAATGCGTTTCTATACAACACAGCACTCCACTCGACTATACAAGACCCCACTCCAGTTTATAGCAGTTTATGACCTATGCTACACCGGTACACTCCACTCCATGCCACTTTACTCTATGATACACAAATACACTCTATTGTACTTTACTCTACTGTATGTTACACCACTCCACTCCAATGTGCAAGACTTTACCTCCATTTACAGTACTATGCAACAATCCACCCTCCACGGCTCTACTCTTTCACTTGCTATTGTACTATAAGCAACTCCAATATACAGCACTCTACTACACTATATGCCAATCTCCAACACTTGACTCTTGTCTGTACCCCTTCACACCAGTTTACAAGACTGTACTATACAAAATGCCACGGTACACTACTTTTCTCCACTCTACTATACAATACTGTAGTCCACTATACAACACTGTACACAACTGTGTGTATGCCACAGCACCCTACTTTACTCCACTCTACTCTGATGCAGTTGTCCACTCTACTCCACTACTTCACTGTATGCCGCTCCTTTCTTCACCAGTCATTGCCATTGTACTCTATAACACTGTTTGCCAATCCACTGTACTACACTCCAAAACACCGTACTCTACTGTACAATACTCCACTCTACAAAAATCAGCTAGACTATATGCCACTCTATTATACTGTAGTTCACACTTCTTTCCATTTCTGTATGACATCCCACTACACTTTATTGTACAACACGGTACAGCAATTTATTACACTTTACTCAACTGTATGCTACACCACTCCATTCTTCTCCAGTGTATGCAACTCTACTGTACAACACTGTACTACACTCTATGCCAGTCTACTCCGCTCTATGCCCATCCATTCTATGTAACTGTACTACACTGTATAACACTTCTACTCTGCTCTATGCCCATCCACTCTATGCCACTGTACTACACTGTATAACACTTGACGACATACCATGCAACTTCTTTCTACAATATGTCACTCCACTAGGTGATAGGGTACTACACAATACAACACTCTACTCTACTGTCCTCTATGATACTCCACTCTGTGCCACTCTACACCACTCTGAAACACTCTACTCCACTCTTCGATAGTCTACGACACCCTACTCTACTGGTTGACATGCCATTCCACTGTAGAACTTGCTGCTCCAGTCTACGTTACTTAACTCCACTACATGAAACACCCTGTAACATATGGTTATTAAATATTACTTAACATTTAAAAAAAAATACATTAAAAACAAAAAACTTAAGAACACACTAAAAAAACAAATGTTACTGGAACTATATTGTTAGGTTCAGAATTTACACACATAGACATATAAATTCTGCAGTTATAGCTATAACTATCTTGTGCAACTATACCTCGTGCCCTAAAGCAACTATAACTCACACCATTGCCATACACAGCTAATTACTCCTTATATTACATCAGTCATGACAACTTCTATGACATCATTGATAATATCACTGCAACATTTGCAACAAAACTATTTATGAGGAAACTGTGCATGGCGGGTGCAAGAGTTGTAGTTACCTTAGGCACCCCACCACCAGCCCTACAGGATCAGGGTATTCATACCCTATCTCCTTCTTTTGAATGTAATTTTTTGAGACTCAGGCTAAGGCCTGACCACCAAAATGGAGGATGCCAGTACTTCCTGGTTGAAATGCTAGCAGCTACTCAGATCTCACCATGGGAAGTCTCAGATTTGTGGGCCCTCCGCATCCCTAGATATATATAAATCTTTTTTTCTTGAACAACTACAAAACTACTGAATGGATTTACACCAAACTACACAAACACTCTTCCGGGACCAATGCTAGCGTTCTGTAAAATGTAGTGTGATTCTGTTCAACGGTTCGGCCTGTAGTTGTGTTCCAATTTCCTGTGGGGAATAGCATGGAGAAAATGTGTTTTTCTCTGCTCTACCTTGAAAAGTCACGCTGAAACTTTGAAGACAGTAGCTTATGTGAGTGGCAAGCTAGTTTTGGAAATTTCATGAAGATTTGTCACCAAAGTTCTAAGCAAAACAAAAAACGCTTTTCATATGGTAAGTAGGTCCTAAATATATATATATATATATATATATATATATATATATATATATATATATATCTACACACACACACACACACACACACATATATATATACTTTTTTAATTTGGCTATATCTTTGCCACCGTTTGCCGAGTCTTCAAGAGATTTTCTTTAAAAAGTGCCCAAACTATTTTGTCGTCGCACAAATAAGCTTTTGGGGTGATTCGTCAAGTGGGGGTTGAGAAAAAGGGCGGGTCAAAAAATGTCCATTTCCCATGTTAATTCCCATAGGAGTTTTGAACACGACTACATCCCGAACAACTGCACGGAATTCCACCAAAGCTGGCTGAAAGCTAGCTTTCGGTTCGCAGATTGTGCTTTTGGGTATTTGGTATAAATCTGTTCAATAGTTTTTGAGATATTAAAGGGAAAATACATTTGTATATCTGAGGTCACAAAGTCTTCGCAAATAATGACAAGCTTGTGCAGGGAAATGCAGAGCTTTGACTGGCTGCCAACACTTCAACCAGGAAGTGTTGGCAGTCATCTTGGGACTCCATCTGAGTCCCAGAAAAACAGTGGGGAAAAAAAGAAAAGTGACCAGGCTATGGACATGCAGAGCTCTTAGCTCTGGGGTCCCAGAGGGACCCTGCCAGAGCAAAAATACACAATAAAAAAGTGCGGTCTCCCACGTTTGTTGTTTTAAAGCACATGGGTGGGCCAGGTCCCGGGGTATAGAAAAAAATAAGGAGAGGGGTGCACGGGGCCCCCATCCTGGGCTTATTATTGCCCTGGGTACTGTAACCTCCCTGGGGCTTATGATTTGTAATATGCAGGGGGCGGTATGGGACCACCACCTCCCAAAGGCAAAATGTAGTGAGCCCAGGGGACCACCACCTCTTATAATATGTGTGGGCCTCATGGCTCGCCCTCAGCCCCAGGAACTGCAATCTCCCTGGGCTGATTTATCAAATACAATGAGGGGGGCTGTGCGGTGTTCCCGCAGCCCCAGAGAATGCCACTTACCCAGGGCTTTAATGATATACAAAGCGGTGGGCACACACACACACCCTGAATTCCTGGGACCACCACCTCCCCAGAGCTATTTTACATTGGAGGGGGGCCCCCCCTTGATGAGCCATGGAGGGCTCTGGGGACTGACCCCTCAGAGGGCCATCTCCTGCTATGTCTTGGCCTCGTCATGCACTGCTAATTATCTCACAAATTACAGCACTCATTACATCTTTGATAACATCGTTGATAATATCAATGTAATATTTACAGTAAAACTTTTGATGAAAAAAATGGGCATGACGTGGGCTGGAGTTATAGTTATCTTAGGGCAGGAGCTATAGTTAGTTGAGATAACTTATACTAGGGTAGAGCGCCCCCCCCCGTAGTGGGGGGGCGCGGCCCGTTAGGGGACAGGGCCTCCGAGGCCCTGGGGCACTCCGTTCCCCCTTTTCCCCCTGCCGGGGGGTGCCGAGTTCGGCCGGATTTCCGCCCTGATGCCTCGCGAGGCGTTGGGGGCGGAAGTCATGCCCCAGGGGGCATGTCGTGGGGCCGACGTTGGCCGCCCGCCGTTTCTGGCCACCGCACACTGGTGGGGGGCTATTTAAAGGCCCCCCAAAGAAGGTTATTCCTTCTTTACTTGTGTGCGGCGGCGGGACCTGGCGTGCGGCCCGCTTTGGAAGGGAAGGAGAAGGAACATAAATCATCTTCCTATGGCGAAAGAAAGCCAAGGATTGAAGAAAACATCACAAATTGGCTATATGGCTTTAATGTTTTTATGTCAATCCTGTTGGAAAAAAATAAAAATAAAAAATTTAAAAAAAACAGAGTTGGGCACCTCTTTGATTTATTATGCCAATAAGATATTGAAGGCTCAACACGCATACGGGGGGACTGCCTGGTTGGAGTATGATAGGGATTTTCGTTGGGCAAAAGTAGAGGACCCCTCCATCGGGTGGGATCAAACAGAAGTGAATGTGTGGCTCGAATGTGTTAACAACAAGGTCCCAGGGAGGCAGCCCTTTCGGCCCCAGTTGTCCGGTGAGAAGAAAGGGTCTTGCTGGGCATTTAACAGAAGGTCATGTTCACGTCCCGCAGGAACATGCAAATTCAAGCATAACTGTTCCTTTTGTGGCCACCCGTCCCATCCTGAATCCAAGTGCATTAAGAAATCTAAAGAGCGGGGTCGGGACCCCAGTAAACCATCAAATTGATTCTCCTCTTCCCTCCCCGGTCAGGTTAGAAGCGTTACGCCCTTGGTTACAGGCTTACCCTTCTGCGGACGCGGCTTCAGTACTTCTTAACGGTTTTTCCTTTGGCTTCAGGATCCCCGCCTTGAATGTCTCTCCAGTAGATCATTGTAAGAACCTAATATCTGCCTTGCAGAACACTTCGGTAGTTGCAAAAAAAAAAATAGAGAAAGAGAGGTCCCTGGGCAGGCTTGCTGGTCCTTTTAGGTGCCCTCCGCTATCTGGTTTTGTGTGTTCCCCGTTGGGAGTGGTTCCAAAAAAGGAAGCAGGACAGTTTAGATTGATCCACAATCTTTCAGCCCCTCGGGGGTCATCAGTGAACGACGCCATCGATCCGCAGCTATGTTCAGTCCGATACGCGTCAGTGGATAATGCGGTTGAGAAAGTGAGAGCGCTGGGCCGGAGGTCTATGTTAGCAAAAACCCACATTGAGTCTGCCTTCCGTTTGCTTCCCGTGCACCCCGAGGACTACCACCTGCTAGGTTTTCAATTCAGAGGGGGGTATTACTTCAACCAATGCATGCCCATGGGTTGCAGCATATCTTGCAGTTATTTCGAGCAATTCAGCTCCTTTCTTCAGTGGGTATTCTCACAACGTACGGGACACCGGGAGGTCATTCATTACCTGGACGACTTCCTGATTCTGGGACCCCCCAATTCTGACAGGTGCAGGTGGGCTCTTCAAGCTTTAATCGCTTTGTTCAAAGTATTTGGGGTGCCTTTGGCCCCCGAGAAAACAGTCGGCCCTTCTACTTGCATCACTTTCTTAGGGATTGAAATTGACTCCTTGGCCGGGGAGTGCCGCTTGCCTTTAGATAAACTGTTGGCTTTCAAGGAGTCCATTAAATTTATATTGTCTCAAGAAAACGTGACCCTGCACCAGCTTCAGGTACTGGTGGGTCAGCTGAACTTTGCTCTAAGAATTATCCCTATGGGTCGCCCCTTTTCTAGGTCAATAGCTCGCTCAATGACAGGGCTAAAAGAAAAACACCACCACACCAGGCTGTCCAGAGAGGTTAAAGACGACCTGAGGCTGTGGGATTTGTTCCTTAGGACATTCAACGGGTCGGTCATTTGGCCGCAGAAAGCAGTACCCAGCCCTACGCTGGGCCTATACACTGACTCAGCGGGAAGCATAGGCTTCGGTGCAATTTTGGGCCCATTATGGTGCAGGGCAAACTGGCCTAGGGACTGGGTCAGATGGGGTTGGACCAAGAATATAGCCTTCTTGGAATTATTCCCAATCGTGGTCGCTGTAAACATCTGGGCTAAGGAGTTCAGGAACAGGGTGGTAATTTTCTGGTCTGATAACATGGCGGTGGTAGAGGTTATCAACCGGCAAGGGGCTTCATGCCCTTTGGTTTTGCGCCTTTTGAAACACCTGATTCTGGCTTGTCTTCAGCATAACATCACGTTCAAAGCGAAGCACGTGCCTGGGGTGCATAACAACGCAGCTGACGCATTGTCTCGTTCATTGATGCAGGAATTTTTGCGGTATCACCCCCAGGCGAAGGAGAAGATGACGGAGTTCCCAGAATCTCTGTGGAAGATTGGTGCCCCTCCCTCCCAGATTTAGTAGCGTTATCCTTGGCCCCACGCACAAAAACAGCTTACGAGAACAGTTTTTTACTTTACAGGCGTTTCTTGCATGCTCGGCATATGGCAGACACTTTTTCTGAGCCAGCAATAGGGGCATCTCTTAAACATCTGCGTAGCCTAGGGCGTCCGGTGTCATGCGCAAAGGCACATTTGGCGGCGATACGTTTCTTCGCAAAAATAGTTAAATTGGAGAGGCCTCTGAATAATTTTATCATAAAACAAGCCTTGAGGGGTTGGGCCAAGGGATCCCCGAGTAGCTCGGATGCCAGGCGTCCCGTCACCCCTCCTTTGCTAGAAGGGATTTTAAGGGCGCTTCACACCGTCTGCTCTTCACCCACCGAGGCAGCGCTTTTCGCCGCGGCCTTCACTTTGGCTTTTTACGGAGCTTTCCGCATCAGCGAGTTGGTAGGCTCCTCCAAGGGTGACCACTTGGGGGGCCTACAGCGGAAAGACGTAACGATCTGCAGGGGGGCACTGCACATTATGTTGTGTAAATCAAAGACCGACCAGCTGAAAAAAGGAACACGCATCACACTAGGTGAGGCCCTGGTTCCCCCTTATGCCCTGTGTTAATCACAAACAAATACATGGCGGTGAGCCCTATGGCTGAGTCTCCGGCCTTCTTCATCCACCCGGGCGGAGACTGCCTCTCACGCTACCAGTTTGCAGAAGTCTTTAAATTGTCCCTAAAATCAATTGGAGTGGATCAACAGGGTTATTCATCCCATTCCTTTAGAATTGGCGCAGCCACGGCGGCAGCAGCAGCAGGCCTTCCAGCGTCCGCTGTAAAAAATATAGGTCGTTGGTCTTCGGAATGTTACAAACGTTACATCAGGCCAGAGTTGGAGTAACAGGGACTGAGTTGCTCAGTGGTGTTGTCTCACGCGCATGTTTTCTTTTCTTTCAGTCAAATGCCTCAGCGAGTAGTCTGGGTATTGGGCCATTCATTTGTCCGTCGGGCGGCATGCCGGTTGCAACAGCTCCGTGAGTCGAAACCGGCAGACTTGCACAGTGTGGCTTTTCGGTGGTGCGGCACTGGCGGAGGAGGCATCACCCAGCTGCAACATTTGGTCGAATTGGCGAGTAGTCGTGGGGGACTGCAGTCTCCGGATCTGATCATCATTCACTTGGGGGGCAATGATTTGGTGCGTTTAGGCCCAAAGACCCTTCGGGAGACGGTATTTCTTGAAATTTCGAAAGTGGCAAAGCAATTCCCAAGGGCAGCATTTGCCTGGTCACACATGGTTCCACGTCTTAAGTGGGGGGCAGGGTTAAGATCTCGCACCATCAACGTATCAGTTCGCCGGCTTAATGCCGAGATGGCGAAGCTCTGCCCAGGCCCTGGGCGCCTATGGAATATCCCCCACAAACTGCTGAAAGGTATGCACATGTTTCACAGCGACCAAGTGCATTTGTCCGACGAAGGAACCGATCAATTTATTCGCGACATGTGAGGTTTTGCCCGCAGCCTCTTTTTGGGTGGTGAGGGCGAGGGACCTTTGGGGCCCTGGTCGCCCTTGTGGCAGAAATTGAGATAAAAAATGTGACTAGAAACAATAGGAGGGGGTCCCCAAGGTGGGGCCCCCAGGAGGACATCTGGGAAAGGATCCTGAAGTTCTGAGCCAACCAGCGGATGTACACACCAGATCAGGGGGTAAGAGACCTCAGATCGCTGGGGGAGAACATGGGGCTCCCGCTCTTGGCTCCCCCCATTACACCCCAGGGCTGATTGGTGTTTGGAGGGGGGGCGGAACCCTAAACTGGAGGACAAGGTACCGGGTAGTCAGGGTAACCGTCCCTCCTACGGATACAGGTGAGACACGGGTCACCTGTGTGGTCCAATATGGTGATTCAAGACAGGAAGGGATCCTGTCACACTGGTTATGGTCACAAGTAATTTCTCAGTAACATGTAAATAAAAATGTTTTCTTTATTGACTAACCTTCTTATACTTGCTATTTGATGTTTTGCTTGTCAAAGTTATGAGGTAATTTATATGATGACTTTTTAAAAATAAAAGATACTCCTTCCAACAAACAAACCATGTCGTCTCGTGCTTTCCTGGCGGGGGGAGTGTGGGCCGTCTGGAGGCCTCCGGATCCTATAACAGGTGAGTTTCTATGGTTTTGTATATATAAAATGTAAGCCTAACTATAACGTTCCTGTAACCTATATATATATATATATATATATCGAATGAAACACAAGTTTTTCTCAGGAAAAACTAGGCAAATACTAGGGCTAGTTCAGTTGAGTTCAGTCCTCTTTCTTCCACAAAGATCCAGCCATACTTTCTACCATTGTCAGTGTTCTTATCTTCCCCCTACTCCACATTGCTCATTTTCTGACTTTCTGCTGCTTGCTTTGAGCCAAAGTTGAAAACAAGTACTACCTGGTTTTTGGCCAGTTCTTTTAAATACGCAAACCGGAGCTCACTTTTCATTCATATACATGAATCTTTATTCATGGCGCTCTAAGAAAAAACATGTTTATCTTTTTTTGTGACAAAATGGTACTCTTCTGGTATGTACTTGGAATTATTAAGATTAAGTTTTGAGAATTTGCACAAAATAAATAGGGTCATTTCGAAAGATTTTATGTCTTCAAAGTCTAGGATACAGCCAAATAAAGTAGCAGAAAGAAGAAATGATCCTTTATCAATTCATTAATAGTACTTAGCCCTTGGTCCTTAATTATTTTTATTCATATTTCCCGTTGATTCACTGTGGAAGCATACAACAAGGGTGCAGCAATGTAGCTTTAGGTCATATTGACTCATGGAATTTATACAATTAGGGCCTCATTTGCAACTTTCTGACACAGGACAGTTCTGTAAGGCTTCTTGCGGGGCTGCCCTACATCAAAGGGAGAGGGCAGGAATGCACTGTGTTAATGACATACACCCCATTTCTGTCCTTTCTGCTTGTGCCGGTGCAGAATGCAGCACACATAGAAAGAGGAAAAAAACTAGGAGAAATAAAGTTATTTCTCCTTGTTACACCTCCTGTGGGGAGGTGCACAGTTTTGGCGCAATGTCAGGTTTACAGATTCTTGTAAATCTGGAAATGTGTCAAAACCTATAGGTGTTGTGTGGGAACACCCACCGCAACACCAATGAAACAACGCCTTGACTGCCGCTTTGCGCAACCTTGTCTTACTCCATATCTATGAGGCCATGCAGAGCCACACAGGGTGGCATTGCGTCTCCTCATAGACATGATAGAGGCCTGCACCACCGGAGCATCATAAAAAGTGACAAATCGGCGGCGCAGGCCTCTTGTATATAAGGCCCTTAGAATGTTGTTTTCTGTAAACAATCTTAAATGCAAGGATGTGTGTTGTGCCAGTTCTTATGTGGTAATTGTTTTTTAATTGAACAAATCATTGCAAATCGTCCACATTTCAAGCAATTTTAACTAATGCTTGCATTCCATTTCATTTTGCTAGATTTACTAAAGTGAATTTTCATACTGTGAAATAGCATGCTAACACTGCCTTCCTTGACTCCCTCCAGGTGACTTCTGCCAAAATCTAATTAATACTTTGGAAAATACAACAGGACTGAAGTTTTTGTGGAGCACATTTCGTCCACTCCTGATGGGGAAGGTTTTATACACACCTGACAATCCTGTAACACGTCAAATTGTTAAAGAGGTGAATGGGTTTTTGTGTCGTCTATGAGATAATACACAATGTGTCCATGAGTCAGTGTGTAAAGACATGTTTATGGTTGGATTATGCCTCCTTGGATGTTTCGAAGCAGTAATAATCAATATTTATATTTTGTCAACAGTAAAAAACATGAACATTGATGTTTGTTCCTTCAAAATAGCTCTAAACACTGTAAAATGGATGGAAGAATAGATGATTACTTAAAGATATGTAATGTGCTGCTTTCAGCACATGGATGCAGATTAGTACATATTAAAGAAAATAGCAACAAACGAACATTTTATTAAATACGGCCCCTTTCGTTTTATTTTTGATGATTTATACCTGAAAACTCGCGAGAAATCGCTGGAAATGAATGACCCTTTTTAGCATTTAAATCCAAACTCGATTATAAAATATACCAGTAGTGCCAGATACACGCACAGGCTCAACGTAAAATGTGTCTGGAAATTCTTTAAAATGTATGCGACCAGTCTTTCATTTTGAGGTGCGAACTGTATTAATATGAGATGTGATGCTGATTTGTGTAACAAAATCTCCAGTGACTGGGGGTCATAGGAAGACCTGTCTAATGAATATTGATCAGCCGGACCAATATTTGTGACACTCATTGATTAGTTAGAAATACAGAAAGTTGCTGCAAGTAATATTCCCCAACTGGACCCTGTTATTTTAAAATCAGCCTGTGTTACTTAAAGTCACTACGATTATTTAATGTAGTAAGGCCCCACATGATCACCAAGGCAAAGCTGTCCATCCGGGAGAATAGCTTCCCCTTTGCGAATCTGTCACCACCTTCTTTGAGGAATCGTTAACATTTCAGTGGTTTCTGATTGCCTAACAAATGAGAGTTCATCAATTCTGATCGTCGTATATATCACAATCAGTCAAGAACAAGCCCGATAAAACTCCCCAAGTAATACGTTAGAATACGTTGAAGTTCTGACATCCACGCACCCTCGTCCTGGTTAGCTGCTGTGAGAGTTAAGACACTGTTGCTTTGCTAGGGATTGATGGAAAGGTTAGTGTCTCAGTGTTAATTCAAATACTACACAGATATTAGTAGAGGAAAAACTATAGTGGGGGCTAGTTGCTGATTGAGGCGGGAACAATCACTACTGTCTGAAGCTAATGGTTGGAAACATTCATAAAGAATGAAAAAAACTAATTCATGAAGGTACATAAATAAATGTACTTTTTATTTGTTCACTTGGCACTTTATACTCTAATCACTTTTTAGGCACTCAATAATAGTTTTGTTATATCTCATGAAGCTGTTATTCCTTGTGGTTTCATTTACCTCAAATCTAACTTTTGTATATTGCAGAGGTGTAATTAACTGAACTCTGTAATAGACTTATAGTAAGTCTCAGGAAACACAGCTTCTCTTTCAGATCAACCTCATTATACCTAGTTTGCACCTTTTGTACATAATATGCTTGAGTCACATTTCTATATGCAAAATTATGGAATCCCTAGTTCCTAGTGCATAATCTGCCCTTAATGAATCACTTCACATCAGAAGTTAGTTGTGATATCCGTACTGAGAATGACAAGAGTATTAAAAGCTTAACCAGAGGTTATAGTCATGCATGCTGCACATCCCTTGCATGGTTGGATGGCGCATGCCCAAGCGCACCCACTGTACAGACTGCTTTGGCATTTCTGTGCTCACCATCTGAAGGATTCTGTTGCGAGAGATGTAGAAGGTTGGATGGGAAGTGCTGCAATGGAGTAGCAAAGTAAAATCGGAACAAAGGAGCTCAAACTTGGGCATTTTCTTTGTATGCCCAACTGATGGCATCGGTTACAGGCTGGAGTTGTGGGATGCTTTATGATCTGCTCTTTCCAAATTGGGGATGTATTTAGGAAAACGTATTCAATGTTTTCAATCCAAGATGGACGCTGGTCATGTCATTTCAGTTTCTGTTTGAATCAGGTAAATGAGTATCTATCTACAAGTGATGAATGTGTTTCAACACATTCGTTTATCTATATTTCAACTTATTTATCACCCATCAGTGACTATTTTTTCCCTTGATTTCTTAACCTTTCTGGCTGGAGTCTTTACTTGATTTCTTCTGGATTCTTGTTTGGTTTGTCCTACCTTTTGATGTTGAGGGAGCGTGATGACTTGATGTATCTTAATCATGATCTGCAAGAAAATGATTCAAGATTGTCTAGGATGCTTTTTACAATGTGCCCTTTTTCACTCTTACTTGAAACACTATATTAAGTGCAGAGTGGCATTGTGGCAACTGGGAGGGCTAGCCCTTTCCCCAAGCAATAAAGACGGCGGTTAAAGGAAATGTAGTCATTGACAAAAGTTTATTCTCTCACACTCACTTTTCTGATGAGAAAAATCATACATTATGTCGAAGAGCTACACTAAATAAAAAATAGCCTTCTTGGAACTGGAATGCAGCACAATTGATAATGATGTACTCATCTTAAACAGCGAGAACCAATGCTAGGGATGACTTCTGGGGTCAAATGTTCTTGAGTACGACCAAAATACAAAAGGACAATACATGTTTACAAAGTAATCCATTAATTTAAGCCAGAACATGTAAAAAGGGGAAGATGTTTCAAAAGAAAGAGTTAATATATAAATTGCATACACAATTTAGGATTTTATTAAGCATTGCTCAGACGATAGGTGCTACTGAACACTCACAGATACCTCTGGATATAATGGAGACAATAACATATATAGGTCACCAGCACAACATGGAAATAATGTATGCACTGCCTAATGGTGGTACCAGGGCTAGTGCTCAGTAGAAGAAGCTGAGCTGGAAAGAGCAGGTAGAAGCTCCCTTCTGTTGTATCCCTTTGTTGGAAAATAGGAGGCACTCTACATTATTCCTGTGGGCTCTTTCATATCACTTATGATTTCATACAGTGCTCTTTTAAAGCTTTCCGCATGTCCATTGGTTTCGATGAAAGTAAATAGAGAACCACTAATTTTCTCCATACTTATCACATATGGACTTCATGTATGCAGAAATGGAGTTTGAGCTTCTGTTAGACATGACTTTTGTTTTAAAGATCACTTTGTAAAAATTCTGATGAGAGAATTCTTTCAATCATATAGAAGAGGAATTATAAAATGGCATGCAAATTCACAAGATTTATTTGGGTAGCAAATCACAAGGGCTCGAAGTTTAAAACTGAGGAATTACTATTAGCATATTGCAGTGATTTGGAAATACTAAATCTCCAGTCAACACTGGTAGATCATGTTACACAACTTGTCCGGCGTTGCAAACTTGAAAAATGAAAATGAAATGCAAAAAAAATGCCATTATGAGCTGCAAATGTTTTTCCATTTCATAACGACATCATTGCGGAATCTTGTGACCAGGGCAAAGAGTTCTAGCCTACTTCAGGAAAGGAGGGATGGGGGATCCGTGCTGGAAAGAAGCACTTTAAGAGGGGCAGTTGCTTTGCAAGTCAACAAGTGCTCTGCAAGAAGAGCGATTCCTAGAGCCCTAAAAAGGAACTCACTAGTGGGCACTCTGCAGGGATGGCTAGTGTAGCACCACAGATAAAGGTAAATCCCAAAGGTAGAGTAGAGCATTCCCTAGTGTGCCCTGGTGGGCCCAGTTGGTACCTGGGGATGATTGTCCTTTGAAAGAAAAAGTTTGTGGCAACGATCTATTCCTCCCACCCTTATGATTCACTGAGAAATGAATCAGTGTTTTGCAACTGCTCCAGTGGCCACAAAGCAATGAAGACTGCCTAACTATTCTTGTCAGTAACCGTTAGCACAATGAAAGCTGCACGTGGAGGCAGCTTCCAATGTCCTTTTGTTAGCTGTGATAGAAGGCCAACATAGGTTGCATGGGCAGCTGCTATCTCTTTCAGTATTACTCTCTGAAAGAGAAACATTTTATGGAACTGAAATCTCTGTCCATGTAAGTGACAGCGGCGGCTTCAATGGGCTTTTGGAAATATGAATTCACAATTGATGTTCTTTTTTTCCTTCTATGCCTCTTTCCCTCCATTCACAGATCACAAGTACAAGCAGAAAGGTCCCGGTCGTGAATACTAAGGCAAGATTTTTCCACATCCTTGCAGTCTCTGTCCTCCCTGCTGGATTTATACATCCAGCAGTGTGAACTATTAGCCTGTTCTCATATGCTATGCAGTCACAGCACTCTAATGTGACCTGGCCATTAATACATCCGGTTCATAAGCTCCGAAGGAATTTGAAAAAAAGTTTACTAAGAAATGGTGAAACATAAATGTGTACTATGTGAAGAGATCCCCAGAAAGGAACAAAAAAGAGCTGCCAGGTAGATTACTGGCAGTCAGCATATAAAGTGTGAAATATAACCGCGAGCCAATCTTCTCAGTGATATTCAAGTGTACATGTGTACTTTTGTGTGAAATCTGACTAGTGATTTTGTACTGATTATACATCCTTTTCAATTGTTTATATGTCATGTATCAACTTCCGGGACACTAGCACAATGTTATGTTATGTTATGTTATGTTATTTTTATTTGTACCGTGCACAGCTGCCCCAGCAAAGGGGCGTCCCGGCGCTTTGAGAAGGAAAACACAACACAGCACTAAAAGCGGGCAAAAGAAGACAAAACACAACAAATAAACTTAGACAAATAAAAAGGTCTTAATAGCCCGCCTAAACTGAAGAAGCTCATCAATGGCCCGGATTTGTGGAGGAAGAGAATTCCACCAACACGCTGCCAGGACTCGAAAGGAGCGACCCCCAATTCTGCTCAGCTTAAAGCGCGGAACCACTGCTAAGTTCTGGCCTAACGATCTAAGAGTGCGAGAGGGAACATAAGGAATCAGCAATTTCTCCATGATTTGCGGGGAAGTACCCTTTAAGATTTTAAATGCAAAACAGAGAACCTTAAATCTAATCCTCTGTTGCACAGGGAGCCAGTGGAGAGAGCGCAGAGTATTGGACACCGAACATCGCCTGGGGAGACCAGTCACCAGTCGGGCCGCAGCGTTTTGAACCCGCTGGAGCCGCCGAAATTCTGACTGGTTTATCCCCGCCAATAGGGAGTTGGCATAGTCCAACCTAGACAGCACTGATGCTTGAACCACCAGCTGTCTTGTAGGTGCATCAAAGAATTTGAGGATAGGTCGAAGTCCTCTGATAATGCCATAGCAGGAAGTTGCCACCTTCTTGGTATGACAGATGAAACTCATAGAAGAATCAAACCATACCCCCAAGTTTTTTATCTCTACCGCTGGGAGGGGAGTCACACCCAACTCCGAAGGCCACCATTTATCATCCCACAAAACCACCTGTTTACCAACCACCATAATCTCCGTTT
Source organism: Pleurodeles waltl (assembly GCF_031143425.1). NCBI lineage: Eukaryota > Metazoa > Chordata > Amphibia > Caudata > Salamandridae > Pleurodeles > Pleurodeles waltl. The sequence continues at coordinate 214,848,025 of NC_090437.1, read as the reverse complement.
TTTTGGTGTTTAACTGGAGACAGTTGGATTTCATCCAGTTAGCCACTTCCCGCAGACCCTCACAAAACCTGGGAGCCTCCAGGTCTGAGTCCCCACTCAGTGTGACCGCCAGCTGCGTATCATCTGCGTAGGACACCATAGTTAGGCCCCACCGCGTGACGACCGCAGCCAATGGTCTCACATACAGATTGAAAAGGGTGGGACTCAGTGAAGACCCTGTGGGACTCCCTGGTCTAACGGGTAAAATGACGACTTACCGGGCGGGATCGCCACCTGGAATGACCTATCCGTAAGGAAGGAACGTAACCAGTGCAAGGCGGAGCCAGAAACGCCCACCTCCTCAAGACGCCGAACCAGAATTCCGTGCGAGACCGTGTCGAAGGCGGCACTAAGATCTAATAACAACAGTGCCGCCGTCCGACCGGAATCCATCACGGAGCGCAGATGCTCGACCATCGAGAGGAGGGCCGTCTCCGTACTATGACCCGCGCGGAACCCGTTCTGGGTAGGATCAAGAATGTTAAACCTACCAAGGTGGTCTGTAAGAGTGGCATTTACATGGGCCTCTGCTATTTTCGTGGCCCAAGGAAGAAGGGAGATAGGGCGGTAGCTTTCAGGTTTAAGGGGGTCAAGGGTCGCCTTCTTCAGAATTGGCGTAACTACTGCCTGCTTCTATCTAGCGGGAACCACTCCAGAAGAAAGAGACAGGTTGATCAAGGACAGTACCGGGGAGCGGCAAACCGGTGCCAGAGTCTTAAGTTGGGCCGGTTTCAACGGGTCAGCCGGAGAGCCAGACTTAATTTTGGCGCTGAGATAGTCAAACATCTCCAGAGATAAGGGGGGTAAGATGGAAAGACATTCCCCCTCACCTAAGGTGCGACCAACCTGCTCTAGCATCAGGGAACCCGTTGGGAAAGTGCGGTAGATGGCTTGCACTTTTTCATAAAAGAAAGAGGCCAAACCCTCACAATGTGAATCCGAGCATAATTCCCCTGCAATTACTCTCTTCGCCATCAGGTCCTTTAATACTTTAAAAATAAGTTTCGATGGATTGGTAGAATTCTGAAACTGTTGAGCATAAAAGGAGGCACGAGTTTGACACACTGCCCTGTGATAAATCTTGATTTTAGCAAGATAACATATTTTCAGATCAGAGTCATATGACTTCCTCCATAATCTTTCGGCCTGTCTACAGACCCTCTTAAGAGATGCCAAGGAAGTGTCATACCAAGGGCTCGGCTCCTTCCGGTGACACTTGGACCAACACATAGGAATCAGAGAATCGAGGGCACCAGAAATCCACTCACAGAAGGAGTCGTATCCACAATCGACCTCGGTGAGCGGACCTAAAGGAGCCTTCTCGAGCTGATGATAAAAATCCTCCAGACTTAATTTGTTCCAATGTCGTTTAAGAACAAATCTATCCTGAGATACAAAAGGAGAGTCAGACAGAGAGCATGCCATTTTCACCAGCATGTGGTCTGTCCAGACCAACTGAGAGGACCCAAGAACTCTGAGACCTTCTAAATTTGTGAAGAACGGGTCAAGAATATGACCACCTTTATGTGTGGGGAAGGAAATCATCTGCAAGAGCTGTAAAGCCTCAAGATCCGCCAAAAAGCTCCTAATAGTAGGTAAGGAAGGACAGTCCAAATGGAGATTAAGATCTCCCACAACATTAAAATTTGCGCATCCTAGTGCCTCTATGCTAATATACTCAGGAAGAGCAGCCCTAAAAACAGAATCACAGCCCGGAGGCCGGTAAATTAATAACCCAGAGAGGGTAAACTGATGACTAAACGCTATTTTAAATAGGGCACCCTCACACCCCAGAAGTTCAGCGGCTTTCCACTGACAGGTATAACACCGTTTGGTGACCATCGCAATACCTCCACCTCTAGTCGTACGATTTAAAGTAAAAATAGCATATTCTGGGGGAAAAGCTAAGTTAGTTATCGAGGAGTCAGAGTCCTGGAGCCACGGTTCCGTCAGAAAAAGCACATCCGGCGAACCATCAGCAAGAAGGTCGTAAATCTCCTGATAGTGCTTTACCACAGATCTGACGTTTAAGCTCCAGATACTCAAGTCCTGTTGTCCTATCCTCTTTACAGCAGGCCCTAAGGAGCGTATAAGGGAAGGGGGTTCCAATGACCATACACCGCACCTACAGTGATATGGGCCACACAACGGGCCTACAGGCGAACACTCGCAACGTGTACATTGACCCTGAAGGGCCAGTAAATCGGACCTACTATAGGTTCTCAAACGAACAGTCATGATTACCAGGTCCAGAGTTCTGCCACGAGCCGCGCTTCCTTAGCGCGGACGGGCGCAGACGGGCAGGACTCTGGCACGACTCCGGCACAGCGAAGGCACGCCCGCTGCGCGTATCCGCTGCGCGGTGGGGGGAGCTTTAAATAGGCGTCCCTCCACTCAGCCGGAGCGCTAGACCGCTCGTCAGCAACCCCACCCTGAGTGATCACCACTCCAAGATGGCGCCCAAAATCAATACCCCAGAGACCGGACCCGCCAAACAGCGGTGGGAGAACCGATTAGAGTGCAGGTAAGGGGGTTACAATAAGTCCTATAAAATCAGGACAATAAACAACTAAAAAAAGAACACAGATAGTTATAAAGATAGCTTTTAAAATAATATTGCAGTATAGAGGCGCATAACGCGATGCAAAGCGCGAATACCTTCTCAGGACAGCCCCCAGGGCAGGTCGCCTTAAATAGGCGTCCCTCCACTCAGCCGGAGCGCTAGACCGCTCGTCAGCAACCCCACCCAGAGTGATCACCACTCCAAGATGGCGCCCAAAATCAATACCCCAGAGACCGGACCCGCCAAACAGCGGTGGGAGAACCGATTAGAGTGCAGGTAAGGGGGTTACAATAAGTCCTATAAAATCTGGACAATAAACAACTAAAAAAAGAACACAAATAGTTATAAAGAGAGCTTTTAAAATAATATCGCAGTATAGAGGCGCATAACGCGATGCAAAGCGCGAATACCTTCACACCGTGCCACATCTCTTTCATATGAATCAATTAATAATGACCTGGCAACTCAGACAACTATTGAGAAAGTTAATAGATGGTAAATGTAATTCTAACAGTCTCTGCATTTGAGCTAATTTAGGTTTCTGTGCTATTTCTAAAGACTGCTCTTGGCAAGACAGAAATTATGTATATATATTTTTATTTATTTATTTTGCCAATCCAGTCAGACTGCTATTAACTATATCCGGAGATTACGCTATCCTTAGACTCAAGATCACCACCTGGAAATAACAATGTAATGCCCAGGATACACTACGAAACCTACGAAACAAATTGAGACTAATTTTCATAAGCAATGCATTGAAAAAATGTACACTCCATTAGTATTCACAGACCACCCAATACATTTCTAACTCCACGCTGACTGTCCTTATACAGTTTCAATTTACGTGGTACAAGTATGGGTTGTTGGTAAGTCTGCAAATTTTTCTAGATCTTTTTCACTGCTTTTGCAGTGTGTTCACCTTCTTTTTAGCAATATCTGATTTACATTTTTAATGCAAAACATTCATGATTTCTAAGTGCATAAATACATTGATGAGACTATTTTACTAATCATATTCTATGTAAATTCCTTAGGCAAACAAGACGTTCTGGGAAATTGGCATGCTGAAGGGGTTTGGCGAAGCCTGGGAGGTGCATGGGCCAGTCATCCGACAATTTCTTCAAAGCAGTCCTCAAATGAATCGACTTAGGGTAAGAGAGAAGAGCTTCTCCAATGCAAACCAAAAATGTGATCCAAACTTTTAATACAAGTTCTTTTTGTTTGTCCACAAAATCTGTACCATATTAAAATGAAACGGCACTCGCCAGAATATTTTGTAATAAATCAAAAAATTATAAATATCTGTTAGTTCTAAATAAAATACGATATAGAACTTCTGCAAACATTTGCGATGCTTTTACTTTCTTATATTCCATCTTTCCCATTCAAGATATAATTTAGAATTAGAAGAGCAGTTATCTGTTAATTTGAGAGTGGTGCTATTCTGAAAGAAGTTAAGTCTAACACTACAAAAACATAATTAAATCTTTATATTTCAGTGCCAAGGGCAGAACTTAGAAATGTAACATATCTGTGATTCTCTTAATGAGTGTTAATGAGTGTTAACATTTAGCAATTTCATTTATTGTATTCATTGTAGTTATTTTTGAGGGTTTAAATAGGGCTGACATTATTTTTCAGGAGTTTCGAGGGGCTTAAAGTTAAGAGTGTCATCTCTTGTGACAGGGCATAAAGGAATTAAAGGTTGATCATAGGAAGTAGCCCTTTTTCGAACTTCAAGAAATCTTCTTCGGACCAGAGCTTGAGATAGTTTGACTTGCATGCGAAATGATACTACTCCAAACTGCCTGAGTGTAGTTGCCTAGATAGATAGATTGTTCGGGGAAGCCAATCTTAGTTCTTTCTATTTTTGGAAAGTTGTTCTATGGTTGATCAGTAATGCTGAAAACTAAAATCACATTTTATATTATGATATTGGAGAAATAGCTCTTAATTTTTAACTTAATCCCTGATAGAAGAGATTGATGGCTTAGTTATGTTTGGGCTTAATGCGGAAACGTGTTAATTGAGGGAGAAAAATGTAGCGTGCACTAGCAAGAAAATGATTCCAACTTTATACGTTTTTACATGGAACTCAATAAACTATCAGACTGGAAGATTCCAGAATTCTATTTATTTACATCTCTTTCTTCTGATATTCACTCACTTTTATTTTAACAAGAGAAACTCCTATTCAGCCAAAAGGCACAGGCGCATGGTTTTACACTGTGATATAATTGTGAAATAAAAAACGTGCTATTTCATCAGAGTTATATTATTTTATGTATTGTGTTAGCCCATTTGGATGTTTCTCCTGGTCAAATACATAATATAGCCTTAGAACCCGCCATAGCTGGCTCTACCGGCTATTAAAGGCCCGCGTTAAATGCCCAAGGCCGAAGGCGAGGGCATTTAACAAGGGAGAGGGACTTTAATAGCCAGTAGAGCCCGCTACGGCGGGTTCTAAGGCTATTAGAACATTCTGCCACACATGGCAGACTGTTCTATTAAAAAAAAAAAATGTTCACGGAGCCCGAGGGGATTAAAATCCCCTCGGGCTCCGTGAGGCTTTGTTCACAGCTGTTGCTGTGAACAAAACGAACATTGGAATGTTGGCGCTGCGGGCTTTTACCGGCCTGTAAAAGCCCGCAGCACTCCATTGTTTTCAATGGAGCCCCCAGCATTCCAATGTTCTAATACACAAATATAACATTTTAAAGAGTGTGATTGCGTCCACTATGAGGGCAGTGTTGGACAGGGAACAAAAAACAGCCATACAAAAATCTTCCAGCCAGCTCTGCTCCCTTCCTCTCTTTCTTTCATTGCACTCTCTAACTCTCTCCTTTTTTCCTCTGGCTCTTCTCTCCCACTCTATCTATCTAATTCCCCTTGCCCCCCACCCACCACTCACCCCTTCAATTCCTACAGTCATTGATAGAAATGGGGTCTCTGGTTGACAGTCAGTTTGCACTCTGTCCCAGAAGGGATGCTCTCTCGAGGCAGGGTAAGGGAGATATGCACCTAGGATAACCCCTGCTCACCCCCTTGGTAGCTTAGCACAAGCAGTCAGGCTTATCTCAGAGGTAACGTGGAAAGTATTTGTACCAAAATGCACAGTAACACAGTGAAAACACCACAAAAGCATTCAAAGTATTGAGTATTGAGTAAAACAAGACCAAAACGACAACAATCCAACATACACAAGCAAAGTTATGAATTTTCAAAGATTAAACTAAATATAGCGCTTAGAAACACAAATGCTTCAATTTGGTGTTATCACGGCATTGTGACAGAATCGTGCCCAACAATCTGATGCCATTGGCACTGGCTAGAGAGTGGCATGGACCCCCAGGTACAGTACCTTGCGAAAATGAGGAATCAAGCCGGTGCATAGAGTCGGGGATCGAGGAATCGCTGGATCCGGTGCTTCGTCGGTTCCGGTGCTGCGGAGCAGAAGGAGTGGAGGTGTTGGGCCCTTGTTGCAGTGTAGAAGAGATAAGGCAGTGTTGGTGTGAAGTGTCGGTTTCTTAGGCTCCGGCGAGGTTGATGTCCAGCGGTCAAGATGCGGTGGGGCGACCTCACAGGGTCACGCCACAAGGCTGGGGTCGCTGCGGTAGAGTCCGGTGTCAGTGACATGGCACTTCTGGACTCACGGAGTCGTGGACTTCCGCGAGGCTGCGGCGGTGTTGGGCCTGCGAGGTCAGTCGGGGTCATCCCACTCCAGCCGGAACCACAGCTTCAGTTGCAGGCAGCATCGCAGGATTCAGCAGCGGTGTCAGTTTGAGCGTCGTCCGAAGTCTGTGCACTTTGTTTTTCCTGTTTTTTCACCAACTTTCCCTCCCAAGGGCCCAGAAACTAGAGTAGGCATCACCTGACGAGTTAGAGTCCGCAGCATGTTAACTCAGAGGCTGGTAAGTAAAGTCTTTGCTGTTCCTGAGACTTCTTAACAGGAGGCAAGCTCAGTCCAAGCCCTTGGGGAAACTTCACAAGCTGGATACACAGCACAGTCCAGTATTTGCCGTCCTTAAGGCAGAAGTAGGCACTGCAGGCCACCCCAGTTAAGTACACACAGCAAAAGGGAAGCACACCTCCTCCAGCTCTTCAGCTCCTCTCCTTGGCAAAGGTTCCTCTCAATCCAGAGTGTTCTAAAAGTCTAGGGTTTTGGGTCCACTGCTTATAGTTCTTTCTGCCTTTGAAGTAGGCAAACTTCAAAAGAAAGTTGTTTATAAGATCCTGCCTTGCCCAGGCCTGGCCCCAGACACACACCAGAGGGGCGGAGACTGCATTGTGTGAGGACAGGCTTAGCCCTTCAGGTGCTGATGTCAGCTCCTCCCTTCCCAATCTAACCCAGGAGACTCATCAGGATATTCTGGACACTCCCCAGCTCTCTTTGTGTCACTATCTAGGAGGAATTCACAAATAGCCCAACTGTCAGTCTGACCCAGACATGGATTCCACGAGCAGGCAGAGACCCGGAATAGTTAAGTAAGAAAATGCCCACTTTCTAAAAGTGGCATTTACAAACTGACAATGTAAAAAACAACTTTAGCAAAAGATGTATTTTTAAATTGTGAGTCCAGAAACCCCACACTACAGGGGCCATATGTACAAACACATTTTCCCATTGGCACAGAATGGGAAAAACCCTTTGCTACATCTGGCCCCAGATCTCTATCTGCTCCCAATGGGAAACTCTACTTAAAAGATATTTAAAGCCAGTCCCCATGTTAACCTACGGGAGAGATAGGCCTTGCAATAGTGAAAAATGACCTTGTCAGTATTTCACTATCAGGACATGTAAAACACACCAATACATGTCCTACATTTTCAGAATACTGCACCCTGCCCATGGGGCTACCTAGGGCCTACCTTAGGGGTGCCTTGCATGCACAAAAAGGAAAGGTTTGGGCTTGGCAAATGGGTACCCTTCACTTGCCAGTTCGAATTTGCGGTTCAAAACTGCACACAGACACAGTAGTGGCAGGTCTGAGACATGTTTACAGGACTACTCGTTTGGGTGGCACAATCAGTGCTACAGGCCTACTAGTAGCTTTTTATTTACAGGCCCGGGTTACCTCTGGTGCACTATACTAGGAACTTACCAGTAAATCAAATTTGCCAATCACCAATACAATTTAGACAGAGAGCATATGCCTTTTCACACTGGTTAGCAGTGGTAAAGTGCCCAGAGTCCTAAAGTCAACAAAAACTGGCCATAAAAAATAGGAGAAAGAAGGCAAAAAGTTTGGGGATGAGCCTGCAAAAAGGGCCAGGTCTAACAGTAATGAAGTTGGAGACTCTCATTTCTGAGCTTCCAAACTGGCATTTAATGGAGCCAGATCCCTCTGGAAATTCCCAGTGACATAAAAGACCACTGTGGATATCCGTGCATATTGCTGACTCACCAAGCAAGCACATAATCAGGTACACACCTTTCACTGATAAACCTTTAGATTTCAGTCTTCTGTATTATGATTGAGTTGTCAGGGCCTACGCCATGGATATGTATCTAAATGTCTGCCCTGATTATACAGATGCAGTGAGAATTAAAATTTGTCAAAAGAACAAACAGCTTCTGTAGACTGTTTATAATTTTCTAAGGAACCTTTTGAGGTTTTTCAAAAGAGACCAATGTAGTGGACTTTTTCAGTGGAAGGGATATTCAGTGTTTTAGAGAGTCTTGAGATTGGATTGCTGATGTATTTTGTTGAATGTGGAAACTTGGGTTACTGGTTGACTGGGGTGGGCGCTCCGGTCAAGGAGCAACCACAATCCTTGTCAGGGTAAGGCACAAGCAAAGCCCAAAATTAACATGTGATCAACCCCATGTTACCTTAGCACAGACCCATCAGTCTGAACTTAGAAGCAATGAGTAAAGTATTTGTGCAACACTTCAAACAGTAATAAAGTGAAAACACCACACAAAGAAAGATCATACACCTGCTTAGAAATATAGAGTAATTTTTAACAAATAAAGAAAGGTGAAGAGATCAGAAGTCCTATCAGTAGAAATGAAATGCAAGGTTAAGGATCTCAGAAAATAGCACCACATTTGCATGAAGTGTCAACTGGGAATATCTGGTGGCTCTGGTCTGGGACAAAGTCACAAGTTCAAGCCTACCTCAATGTTGCACAGGCTGGCTACAGTGACCCAGTTAGGCCCATTGTTTCGTGGAGTGTTATGAGGGTCCACGTCAAAGATGTGTTGCTCAGCCAAATCAATGCATCAGTTCCGAAATGTGGGTAGACTGCAATGCAAGGTCTGCGTCGTCATTGAGGATCCCGTTGATGAGGACTTGTGATGCAACGTCTGGCATTGGAGAGGATTCACACAGACAGGGTGATGCATTGGGTCTGAGGAGCTGCAAGGCTGCAATGCGGAGTCTTGCATCATCATCACGGCTGCTATTGATGAGTAAATCAGAGCCTGACTCACAGTGCATCACACAGCAATAGTTCTGTTGAGGTGGCGGATGCAATGTGATGCAGGTTATTGCGATGGAGGTGACCCACACAGCCGTGGTGATATATCGGTTCGGCTCATGGTTGTGCCATGCAGCAAAGGAAATGTGTCAGTTCCATTGGATTCACAGAGGTTGGAAGAGCACCTTAAGCCCACTTCCAAGGGACAAGGACTGTTGTGGCACCATCTGGCAGGGTAGACTCACAGATTTCAGAGACCAGGTACTGGGGTCGAGGTTGTTAGAGCCTTCTGTCCGTGAGCCTTAAGTCAGGACGCCAGACAACTAGCCCTTGGAGTCACTCTAGGGCCCTGGGATCAACAGATGCATGTCTAGTCCTCACACAGACAACAGGGCAGCAGATCAGCACAGTGGAGCAGTAGTTCTTCAGAGCAGAAATCAAACATGGTGGCAGTCCTTTCAGCAGCACAGAAGTCCTTTGTCCTAGCTGAGTATCCACACCTCCAAAGTGGTGCAATCCTCCAAAAGCTGGTCCTCCTGGCTCCTTCCACCAGTTCTCCTTTGTGGCTTTGTTGGTGGCACAAAAGTCCAGGGCTTCCCCCAGCTGGCCCTCAGGGGAAGTATGAGGGTCAGCCTCACTGGCCCTTGGGGAGACCCACTGGTCCTGGGGTCCAAAGGACAGAGTCCTGGGTCCTGATTGTGGGTCAGGGGATTCCTCCTTCCCGTTCTTCATGGCAGTCCCAGGATTCAGCAGGAAAGCTGGTAGAAAATCTGCGGACAAGAGAGACATCTTTCCCTTGTGCAATAGTTTATAAAGGGGAGAGGAAGTTTCCAAAAGACAGGTCCCCAACCCTGTCCCAACCCTCCTGCACAGCATGTTGGGACAATCTAAAATAGCATTATCCAGGAGCCACTGGTCACACCAGTCATCACCACTGCCAGGAACTTGTACACTAGAATTTCAAAAGCAGCTCCCCCCCCCCCAGTGGTTTGGCTCCAGTTGTTTGGGCACTCTCCTTTGTTCAGTGGGCATGCCCATCCCTGGTGCAGTATGACTGATAGGTGATTGAAACAGATCACCCCGCACCCCGCACCACCCAATTCCTCCTCAGCAGCTAAGAGAAGTTCTGCTATTTGCTCCTTTTATGTGAGGGTGGCCTTTGTTCTTGCTGCTTGAGGAAATGTAATTACTGGACACAGCATGGTGACAAATTGCCTGGGCTCTGGTCCTGAGCTGAGCCAGGTAAACTTGTGAACTCTGAGTGACCCACAAGATGTACAGTTATCATTTTGGAAGTTACAAATTTGATTTTCGTGCACATTTTACATTCAAATTCAAGACGTCAATGGTCTCTGTAAGCCAAGAAGAGGGAACTAACTCTAAAGCAGTTCTCTCCCAATGTGTATAATGGAGTGTCACTATGGTTAAAACAGTAAAGGACACTGATTTTCTCTAATAGTGTACTGTACTCTCCTGAGGCCTGTCCCAGGTGAATACCTATCCCTGCATAGTCCCCATTGCGTTAAGCGACCAGTGCACTGTTACTGGTCGGTGCATGACAGTCTCCCATGTGCAGCCGGCACATGTGTGCATACACATGTGCACACTGTTCAGGTTTAACCAGCCAAGTGCCCTTTACCCTTGTTTTGTTGCAGGAGCATTATTTTAAAACAGGGACACAGGCGGTAAGCACGCACAGTCCGTGTACCATGTCATTACTTTGGGTGAGACACTGGTAGTGAGGCTCACCCACATTAAAAAGCCCAAAAACTGGCAGATCAAAAATTCAAAAAAATCCAGCCGTACTGCTGGGGCAGAACCCAATACAACAACACCCCACATTAATGTGGGTACTGTTGCAAATAGTGAAGGATATGTTCCTTTGCACCTATCAGAAATGAAAAGAGTGACTAGTTGGGGAAGATAAAGGATGATATTCCATTAAAGAGGATGTCATATCTAGGATTCTCTGAATTCCACAAAGTACTCTTAAGGATAGCTGGTAGGCAATGGAAATGCTTTGGAAACAAAGTGATGAAGGAATGTTGTCATCACTTAAATGTCCTCGTGAAATGGCATCTTTGTACTAGGATGAGCCAAACCCTACACAGAATGCTGTGGAAGAAAATGTAACATACCAAGTGGATTAAACACATGTGGCATGATAAAATAACGCATCAGTCAGGACCAAATAGATGTGAGGACAACCTTACATATTATTAGCACAAATAAGAGGCCAGCTATTGTTTCTGATGTCATTCTAAAGTAGCAAGATAGCGGTAACTGCCAATGTTTCTAAATATTCTGAAAAATACAAGGAGACCTCTGTATTGGTACGCACATGCAACCAAGGATTGAAAGATGGATCAAAAGATAGCAACCAAACTACGGGAATGCTCTACAGTCCTAACCTATTGTACTCTGCTACAAAATAATGGAAAACTAAAAGACAACTCAACAAATATCAAACAAAAGCTTGAGTGCCTTCCAAACCTCACTAATTGCGGTCTAATCGAAAGGTTCTATATGCAGCACAAGTTACTGTGGGGAAAAACGTAGGTCTCTAAGCATGCCTAGTGGTCCTATGTTGTGCTGTTGTGCCGCTATTGGTGCCCCTAAACACAGAGGCACTAAAACACTAGGCAGTAATGACCAACAAAGGCACCGGAGACCCTCACAATCCTTACCTGTATTGCGCTGATCAACGTGTTCTGAGTCTATCTTCTGCAAAAAAGGGAGAAGAACTGACCCACTCCAGGCTGTTCTTAATTGCTTGGAATATTGGTCATGTGATCTTGCTCCTAACTACCAGTAAGCATTAAAAGTGGGAGCTTTACGTTCAGACCAAAAATAAAGGAAACAGTAGGTGCCATATTGGAATGGAGAAGCCTTGGTATTAGAACATAGCAAACTGACAAAATACAATCTCATCTTCTACAAAACAGCTATCCAATAGAGGAGCTCAAAATACAAATGTTTTAAGAGACCAAATATAAAAAATTGTGAAGAAAAAATGTCTAGGAATAGGCGAACAAAATGTAATAAAGAGCAATCTAAATATATGTATATATAAATTCAGCTGGCTCTTAGGAACTTCCCATGTAAATACATGGAAAGGCAAGAAACCTTGCCCAGATTGTATGAGCAAAGGAGTATGAGCAGAGACAGGAACCACATACAATTTAACTGAGAGGAAGTCAGAACTCAAAGTTCATCCAAAAGAGTTAGCACAAGGCAGTCTCCCAAGGGATAACTTCATTAAGGCCTCTCCTGTGGGTGCCCAAAGTGAAAATCCAATATACTTCTCTTTTCTTACAGTACCCATTGTTCTCTCTACCACTGAGTGGCTGTATGTTTTCAAGTATAGCCATTGTAAGGTTGATTTTAGTATGCTCTACTTTGGCCCAATGTTGCACTAAGAGTGCAGGGTTTCTGTTGTTATGTAAAGCTGATTTATGTTCAATGAGTTTCACTCTGAATTCTTTCCTCGCCTCACCTACATACCCCAAATTAGACCATCTACAGTTCATCATTTCTTTCAAAATAATCTTGTTGCCTTCATACTCTATCCAGGTAGAAATAATGACTCCCCCACAGTAATGGCAATGCCCACATTTGTGGTTTCCAGTAAAGGGACTATGACCCACAATAAAACTTCTAACATAAATTACCATGAACAACAAGGTTTGTCATGGTTTAAGATGTTACATTCTGACACAGTCTTATAAGTCCCAAACAACCACAGGATTACACTTTTAAGGTCTCCAAGACCTGAGGACAGACACTTAGAGGTTCACAGGGTGTTAGGCAGAGGTCGCTAGCAGGATCCAGACAAGGTCCAATTGTCACTGGTCAGCTGGATACTTCCAGGAAAAGGCATCTTTCAGGTTGTTGCCTTCCTGTAGCCCTATTTATGCCTGGCACTATCTAGTGGGTAGGTATGACTCCTGGGCAAAACCTAACCAATTGGATTTGAGTTCCCAGGGGCAAGACTACCTACCCCCTTTTGCAGACGTTCTTATTTGTCTGTTGGATACAGAAGAATTGTCTAGGCATCCTGTTGTTTCCCTTCGAGATGTGTCCTAAGTGTTACTTGTGACTCAACAGACCTGTCAAGCAGGATTTTAAACTATAGTGTTAAGAAGGATGCCCACAGCCCACCAGGCAGATTCTGTTTAAAGAAGCCATCTCTGTCCATTAGAGTCAGAATAGTGTTGGCTCCTCAAAGGCATTTCACAACTTTTTCACACCTATTCAAAGTGAGCTCAGGATGAGAGCTGGCAAAGACTTATGCTAATTGAGCTTCTTTCAGTTCAGACAGGTAAAGGCTTTCTCCAAGTTACTTATCCTTAATTTTATTAAAAATCTGATTTTACATTAAATTGGAATTTTAATAAATATTTTAAAATGTTAAAAATAGTCTATGGCCTAACCTTTTTTGATTTTTTAGTCTTCCTCAGTCCATCGAATCCCAGGAAGATCCATGGACTCTCCCCAGATCTGAGAAGCAGGGAGGTTCTTCAGATCCACATGGGAGGGCCTCGCTGGGATCCACAGATCCTGTACCTGGACCCACAAAACCCCTAAAATGTTTTTATCTTAAACTCAGCAGGCCCCTCCAGGTTCCCGCACCTGGTCATGGGGTTATGCTGCACTCAGCCTGTCTCCTTACATATCGTTTCATTTCTTTTCAGGACTCAGAGACTGAATCCACGAGTTCTGTAATGTTTGCCACAACATTTCTTTTACTGATGTGGCAGCCAATTAGATCCATCTCAATCAATAGATCTGTTTACTAAATGCACTGATCCTAAATCGCTGATGGGAGAAAAGCTCCCTGGGCCAATAGGATCTCTGTAATTCTTGAATTTTTGAAGCGCTGATATTATGTTATGTTACATTATGTTATGTTTATGCAGTTTGTAAAGCGCATGGCTACCAACAGGTTTCCCAGCGCTAATGGAACTCGCGGACACGACAGGCCAGTAAACAGAGACTATGAAAGGGGACTAGAAAAGCCAGGTTTTGAGTGCCTTGCGGAACATCAGTTCCTGATTTATCAGACGCAACCTAAGCTTGGCTCCCAGTCCCAGAAAAGATAGAGTGGACCCACCCCATTTACTTTTCTTGACTCTGGGAATTCTGGCTAGAGCAGAGGAGGACGATCTAAGGTCTCTATTCGGCCTATAGAAAGTAACCACATTTTTAAGAAGCGGAGGACCCCTGTCATGGAGGGACCTGTGCACCAGGCATAGGGCCTTGAATTCGATCCGCCTTTCTATTGGCAGCCAATGCAACAAGATCAGACCAGCCCAAACTGAGGTCCATCTTGGAATTTCAAGTATCAGGCGAGCTGCTGCATTTTTTGACTCTTTGTAGTCTTTTCTTGACATATAATGGAGATCCTAAAGAGTCCATTTCCGTAATCAAGCCTGGATAAGATTGTGGCCTGAACAATAAGTCTTTTGGCCAATACCGGAAGAATATGAAACACCTTTCTCAATAATCTAAGAAGATCTAAGCAAGTAGCCGATAGATACTTAGCATGAATATCCATTGTCAGAGCTGGATCCAACCAGAACCCCAGGCTTTTAATCTGCTTCTTAGGTGGAGGGAAGTCATCCATTACTAATGGGAGAGGATGCGGGATTCCGAGTCTTGACTCCGGGCCTACAATCATCACCTCGGTTTTGTCTTCATTACGTTTCAATTTACTCCTAATCATCCAACCAGATACCACATGAAGGCAGGAGGATAATCTAGAGTCTTCCAGTGTCTCATTGGCCGAGAAAGATACCACCAGTTGGGAGTTGTCAGCATATGACACCATGGCCAGACCAAAGGACTCAACCAATGCGTCTAGAGGGGCCATATAAATAAGAGGAGCCCTGCGGTACCCCGCACTTACTCTGCAGTATGTCTGATAGGTGAGATCTGTCTAACACCTGGAAGGTTCTATCCTTTAGAAAGGATTTGAACCAAGCCAACGCCAGATCTTTGATGCCAACTTCCCTCAACCTCCCAATGAGTACCCAGTGGTCAACAGTGTTGAAAGCTGCATTAAGATCCAGCATAATTACAACTGTGGTAAGACCCTGATCCACACTCACTCATGCCCTTTCTAAGACTGCGATGAGTGCAGATTCCGTGCTGTGACCTACCCGAAAACCCATCTGGGAGGGATGGAGAAGACCATTTTCTTCCAAGAACACAGAGAGTTGGGAGTTAATGTGCTTATCCAAAATCTTGGCGGTGGTGGGTAGCAGAGAGATGTGCCTTTAATTACTCAAAACAGTGGGATCAAGGGTGGATTTTTTAAAAAGAGGCTTAATTATTGCATGTTTCCAGGTCTGGTATACGTGGCCTTTGGTTAAGGATGCATTAAGCAACTCTGTAAGTACAGGCATTATAACTTTAGCACCCTGTACCAGAATCTTTGGGGGAGCGGGGTCGAGGGGGGAACCTGATTTAAGAGTATTTAAGAGAGCCAGAGCACTGTCTTGCGAGAAGGGGAATCCTCAGCTGTTGAAACATACTCTAAATGTGTGAAATAAATCAAACCCCTTCATTTCCAACCTAAGCCCCTTTTAAAATTCAAATTCCTTGAAAACCACAGAAAAGATTTACACTAGGAGTTTGCACAATTCCAATAAAAAATTACAGCAAATGAAACAAAATTATAGGAAACGCAAATCCATCATTTCAATTTATGTTTGAGTATGAAATTCATCCTTTTGTCAATTTTTCCTGTGTGAGTACATTTAAACAAGAGCACCACGAAACAACAGCTGTTTGCATCCTGTGGTTCCTGTGTACTCACTGTACATTTTCACTGTGAATTACAATAAATTGCACCATTCCTTTTAAAATGTTTTTTTCAACAGCACATAATTGCGCAAAGTTGCATAACGTCATGAATTCGGGAATTTCACATAACTAGCATAATGTGAAATTTCCAAAATTATGTGAATAACGCTGGCTTATTTTATTTTCACCAAGGCCTACCTACACGAAAGAAAAAAAAATCTTGTGTAAAGTTCTCACTGTGTGCCAAGGTGTATGAACATCTTTTCTGAAAAGTTTCATGTAGATATGTACACCGCTAAAGTTACTATGAAAACAGAAAATGTTACTAAACAAAAAAGGCAAAAACACAAGAGTATTTATAGTTAGGTCAAAATAGAAGGGCATGATTTGCTTTTTCAAAAACTTTAGGTTAGTTTAATTTGACAAATCTACGCAAAATCTTTCAACAATTATGTTCATCTAGTTTTGCTCCTTCATTTAACGCTTTGTACTGATCCATGAAGCAGGGTCCAAGAAAAGGGTCGGTGGGGTGGGGGGCAGGTCCCAAAAGTGTGATTTCTCATTTTAATTCCCTCAGAAAACTTTGCTCTCTGATACAGAAAAATAGTTGAACAGAATCACACAAAAGTTAGTAGAAAGTTCGCGCTTTAATCAGCCAATGTGTTTTTTGTGATATCGTGTAAATCCATTCCGCACATTTGAGAAGCTAGCGTTTAAAGAGGGGCTTGTGTTGGGCGTGATGGGGTAACTCTAAAAAAAAGAAGGAGATATCAAGACTTTTGTGTGGTAGTGCCAGAATGCACAAAATAAAAAAACAGCAGCGTCTGATTGGTTTAGGAATCTTTTTCTCACATGTTATCGGTCCCATGATAGCAAAACGATTGGCTGGCTGCAGCATCAAAGGAAATGTTACAGCTACCATTTTAGAACTTGGTGACTCAGTCACACCATGACCCCCAGATCCTTGCTGGGGGTCCCATAGGAACCCTCTCCCAGTAGTTAAAATACAGAAATACTGTATGAAAATATGGTAATGCGGTACCACATCAGTACTCCAAATAATAACAAGGACCTGGAGGACTAGTGCTGTGGCGTTTGTGCTTTATAGGGTGTTGGCTGCAGGTCCTGGCTGTGGGCAAGGCCGTGCAACCAACCCCCATTGTGCATAGACAAATTCCAGAGCCTCTAACTCCCTCTGCACATGGACAAAGGCTGAGTATGGTTGGTGCTAGCCCTCCCTGGGGGATGGGTGTAAGGGCTTTCTAAAATTCAGGCCCTACCATCATCCAACAAAGGCCAAAGGCTGTGTGCATGTGGAGTTGGCTGCTCCAAGGGGTTTGAGTGCAGCTCAGTCTCTGTAGTCAACCTCCCCCATACTCATCCAAAAGACCATGAGGGGTTGGCCTCTCCTAGGGGATTTAGGACAGATCCTGGCCACAGGTCTGGCCTTACAACCAATATCCACTTCACAAGGCCAAAGGCCACTCCATAGGTTGCCTCAGGGGGTTGATCTTAAAGTCAACTTAGAATATGATAAAGGATGTAGCATGCAGCACAGGGTTCAGATGAGGGGACAAGCCACCCAGTAGTGGTTCCTGGGAGCTGCGCAGTGAGAGGCAATGTCCTTGCATGCAGATGCATCATGCAGCAATGGTACCTATGGGCTGCATTAGGCGAAGTGTTGTTCTTGTTTGGAGATGTGTCACGCAGTGGCTGTTCCAATGGACTGCATAAGGTGATAAGAAATCTTTGCCTTTGCATTAGGAAGCCTGCTCAACACAGGCGATGCTTAGGTTCCAAGGGCGATGGGTCCAACAGCAGAGGCAATAAGCTGATTCTGCACAAAATGGACCGCACCGTAAAGGAGATGCATCAAGTCTGCTGAATCTACAGATGGGCTTGTAGAGCACCTTCATGCCCACTTTCAAGGGTCCAGGACTGGGATAGCGCCACATGGGTGGGCAGGACTCACAGATGAGTGCTGGGTTAAGGTTGTTGTAAGCCTCTTCTGTCACTGAGGCTTCTGATCAGGATTTCCGCTGACTAGCCCTTAAAGTCATTCTTGGAGCCTAGCTGCAAGAAGATGGCCTCCCTCATCTTAACCCAAAGTGGTCTATCCTGCCAACATATGGCTTCCCTTTGTCTCACTGTTTAGGAGCAATACACAAAGACCAACTGCCAACAAAACCTAGTCATGTGACCCAGGATCAGACTGCTGGCACCAAATGGTTAGGGAAGAAAATGTCAAGTTTTTAAAGGTGCATTTTCAGGATTGTGGCTAATAATCGGACTTTCCAGTAGAGTGTTTAATTACAATTCTTTATACGCCAAACTTAGCCTGTCTACCTGCTCCGTTTTGAAAATTATCACTTATAAAATGTAAAATGATAACCCAATGCTATTCTATGAAAGGTAGACCTTGCAGTAGTAAAAAACGAATTTAAGAGGAGGATGATATTTGCTTGTAGGGCAGGTTAGTTTCACAAAGAGCGCAGAAGATGGAAGCAGCATATGATGTGATTTATAGTTTCACAAAAAAGGCTTGGCCATAAGCCTTTAACAGTACGATCCTGCTCTATAACAGTGAGGGCCATATTTATACTTTTTGACGCAAAACTGTGCTAACGCAGTTTTGCGCCAAAAAAATTAGCGCCGGCTAACGCCATTCTGAAGCACCATGCGGGCGCCGTATTTATTGAATGGCGTTAGCCGACCGGCGCTGCCTGGTGTGCGTGAAAAAAAACCACGTACACCAGGCAGCGCCGGCGTAGGGAAAAATGGCGTTTGGGCGTCCAAAAATGGGGCAAGTCAGGCTGAGGCAAAAAAAATCGTCTTAACCCGATTTGCGCCATTTTTTGTTGGCGCCCAGACGCCATTAACATGACTCCTGTCTTAGCAAAGACAGGAGTCATGCCCCCTTGCCCAATGGCCATGCCCAGGGGACTTATGTCCCCTGGGCATGGTCATTGGGCACAGTGGCATGTAGGGGGGCACAAATCAGGCCCCCCTATGCCACAATTTTTTTTTACAAAAAATACTTACCACAACTTACCTTTTCTTCCCTGGAATGGGTCCCTCCATCCTTGGGTGTCCTCCTGGGGTGGGCAAGGGTGGCAGGGGGTGTCCCTGGGGGGTTGGGAGGGCACCTCTGGGCTCATTCTGAGCCCACAGGTCCCTTAACGCCTGCCCTGACCCAGGCGCTAAAATCCGGCGCAAATGCGTGTTTTTTAGTCCCGCCCACTCCCGGGCGTCATTTTTGCCCGGAAGTATAAATACGACGCATATGCATCGCAGTCATTTTTTAAGACGGGAACGCCTACTTTGCATATCATTAACGCAAGGAAGGTTTTCACGCCCAAAAATGACGCAAACTCCATGAACTTTGGCGTTAGACGCGTCTAACGCCAAAGTATAAATATGGAGTTAGTTTTGCGTCGAATTTGCGTCGAAAAAAACGACGCAAATTCGGCGCAAACGGAGTATAAATATGCCCCTGAATGTTAACGGCTGGTGTATATGGAGCTGGAGTGTATGGTTATGCTGGCTCAGGAATACTACAGATAGCATAAAATAAGTTTCTGAATAGGCTTTTAGCCACTCCCCAGAGTATTGCAGGCCTTGTTACCCATTTAGAACTGGGTCTAGGTGTCATGGAAGATTGAGTCACCATGGCCCTGCTTTTATTATGGGTCACGTTATGGAATACCCCAGAGGCAGTTTTTTTCACTAAAGGTCTTGGTCGACTTTAAACCTACATAATGTGGTCAGCATACCCTGGTTGGCATGTGTCAAAAAACTTTTTATGCCCTGGGATTGGGCTCCCTCCTTGATGATCCAGATAATATTGGTCCACAAACTAAAGAGATGGTTATGAAAAAATTCATATCACATAGAGAGGAGAACAGACTTACAAAAGCATTAGACATTAAAACAGTCTTAAATTATTTATCCATTACAATCACTTCAGCTACAGACCCTTATTTATTTGGGATTAATTGTCGTGAATCAAGATTCCATTTGACTAGATTGCAGTTAAACAAGGTTCACTTTCTAGATTTCCTCTGGCGGTTACCTGGTTTCCATCTTTGCTATGCTGTCCATGTTATGGAGTTACGCCCCGATCTACTGCATATTTTATGCTCTTTTGCACTTTATATCGCTCTTTGTGAGGCTGCTTTTTTTGACCAGTACTTTTAAATGAGCATTTTAGTTCTCACAAAGAGGGTATGAGATATTTACAAAGTTTATCTTCCCTCCACGAATTGTGTTTTGCCATGCTGAGCAATATTGTGGGTGCAATTAAAGTTAGGAAGAGATATGCTTCAAATTAAGCAATCACAGGTGTTTCTTCTTCTTGAATCAGTGTGATGGATTTTAAACTTGGTTGAACTTTTTATCGTAATGAGATTTTCATGTAATGTGCATATGTTTTTACTGAATAAATATTATTTTGACTTTGACTTTGAATTAACAAGTTTCTCACTGCCAGGATATGTTAAACTTAAAAGTACATGTCAAACATTTCAAATACAATGCACCCTGCCCACTGGGCTGTTCAGGGCCCGTATGGGTTTATTAAAAAGGAAGGTCTGGGCCTGGCAAGGGGTTCATTGTGCCCGGTCAAAAGAGTAGCTTAAAACTGCATGCACTGCCTGCCATGACATGTCTGAAACAGGTTTAAAGAGCTACTTAAATGGGTTGCACAATGAGTGCTACAAGCCCATTAGTGGCCATTAATTTACAGGTCATGGGTACATGCAGCACCACTTTACTAGGAACTTATAAGTGAAGTAAATGTGTTAATTGGGTGTAAGCCAATTTCATGATATTTTAAGCATGAAGTGCAAGCTCTTTAGCACTGGTTAACAATGAAAAAGTGTGAATAATCCTAAAGCCAGTAAAAATTAAGTCCGCAAAGCAGGAGGGTGAATGCAAATAGTTAGGAAAAAAAAACACACCAAGGATGCCAAGTCTAACAACGTCATATATTAAATCACTATGACATGTCAAATAGCATCATTACTACTAATTACTACTAATCTTCAAGCAAACAACAAACATAAGGCAGAATTTAAACCTTCAAAGCACTCATAAAATTGGACTCAGACCTTACATCGCTCCCGACTCCTCATTCTGTTTAGACATCTGTTTGCATTAGGAGGTTTATTCAAAAATTGATATGCTCATTCATATAATTGACAACTCCACCACCAATGCTGCAAATCTTTCACATGTCAAAACTCAGACAGGTTGCAAAATATACCTCCCTGACATGCCTTCCAATCCTTGACAACACCATGCTTGACTACCATACTACCATCCTGAAAGTAACTTTCTTTGCCAATCACCTCACATCACTGTGCCACCTGTCATTAAATCTCCCCCTCATGGGTTATTTACACCTATCTTGGACATCATCCCCACCTGTCATCCACAAGTATTTTTCCTTCATCCTTGATGACTGGTGATGTCCACAATAGCTTTGCAGTTTCAGGAACATCCTGGTGTGACTGACACATGTTCCTTAAGCGCTACCAATCTGGGTTTTATCTCAGCTGCAAAACAGTGATTTCCTCTATCTAAATAGCAGATGGCACTCAATCAAGTAACGTATGTTTCGTGGTGCTGATTATCTGTGAGTGGCTTTTAATAATATTGACATTCAGGTATCACTTAAAACTCTTTATTGATGTTTAAGCATCATCAATGTTCTTTCATTTGGTTCACCTCGAACATCGATTGCAGATGACATTTGGACAGATGGATTATACCACATCCCCCTTAATTTCTCTATCCAGTTCCACTGGAATCAATACTATATCTATGATTTTTATCTTGCACATGGAATCACTATGAGAACTGCTCAGCCCGCAAGTCATTGCTTTCAACCAAGATGCAGATGACACTCAGCTGACCCTTTTAGTGTTAGCTAAGGGCATCCTTAATCTAAGATCCAGCCTGAATGTCATTGAAATCTGGATGTCTGTAGTATATCTGAAAGTCAACCGAACAAAGACTGAGGAGCAGATTTATGAAAAGTGGCGCTGCACATAGTGCAGCACCACTTTTCTTGTGCCCCTTAGCGCCCCCTTAACACCACCATCAGGACGGAGGCATCATACTTCTCCCTTCTAAAATATAATTACAGAGCCCCAAAAAAAAAGTTATTTACAGGGCCTTATATACTTACAAAGGAAGTCAGTCCTGGCCTGGTGCTTTCCCAGCCTTTCCTGATTTTAAAACCCGATCCCATTCCTCCAATCCAACTAGCTCATTAAGGCCTCTAATATCTTCCTCACTCAAGGAGTCAAAGCCTAACTCTTCTAGCCAGGTCCTCACCGCCCCCTGGGGTACCTCTAGATCTTCTGTATTTAATTATAAAAAAAAACTCAGAAAGCTTCTCCTACCTCCTGTCACTTCTCTTCAAACTTCCTGAGGCTGGATCTTGTAGTTCTACCACCCTGTTCCTCTATCTATTAGCTTTTAATTTCCATGGCAATATTTTACCACAGTTCTCACCATACTCAAAATGTGCAAGTCTGTTCACCTCACATCTTTTCTAAATCCTGTTCTCAATCACAGCATTCAACTCAGATCGCAACCCTCGATCCACTCTACACAGCTGATTTACTTCTTCTTCCTTAGGACCAACCTTGGCCAATCTTGTACCTTTTTGCTGTATCTGCTTTTCTAACTTACCAATCTCTTCTTAGTACAATCACCTTTTAAATGAGGTCATTCTAATAAGTCTCTCACTTAGACACGCCTTAAAGGCATTTCATACCTTAGCTGGGGAGGTTGAGCCCACATTAAGGATGAAGAAATCCTTTACATCCACTTGTAATTCTGCAACCACCACCTCGTCTAATAGCAAGGTTCTACAGCAATTCCTATTCCCTGTTAGACCAATATTCACCCAGATGGCGGAGTGATCTGATTAATGAGCTCCCATATGAACTATCTCCTTCACACTTTGTGCCAGGTTTCTGTCTATTAAAATATAATCGATCCTAGATTGATGACTGTATTTTTTGTTATTAAATGTGTACCACCGAGTTAACCCCATCCTTTCTCTCTATATATCACATAATCCCAACTGGGAAATTATAAACAGTACCTGGCATCGCATTTTCTCATTAATTGTAGACCTACTCGCTGATGACCTCTCTAAATCATAATTTAACACCACATTAAAATCCCTCATTCATATAATAGGATGTGACGTGAGCAATAGGTGCTGAAATAATTCCACTAATGGTGCAATGCCATCCTTATTGGGCCCATACTAACCCACCACCATGAATGCCCTATCAAATGCAACCAGTCTCCCTATGGCCCATCTTCCAGCCATATCTACGGCTCTCTCTTGAAGGGAGATATTAGGATGATTTTAATGAGAACCACAACCACTGTACTGTCTCCAGTCTGGCCAGAGCATATTACCAGTTGCAGCCATCTGCATGGCCTTAACAGCTCCAAACTTTCCTGTCTAGAGAAGTGGGTCTCTTGCAACACTACCACATCTGCTCTAACAACCTTCATGTATTGCAGCAACTTCCTTTGTCTGTTTACCACTGGTAAACCATTAACATTCCAAGATAGAAGCCTCAACTCCTTTTCCCCTATCATGCACCCCCTGTTAGTGTAAGAGCTGTTATCCCCCTCAAGCTCCCCCGACTACCATCACAATGAGGATTTTTTTCCTTTTTTCCCACATGCTCACCACCCTGTGCCCTGTTCCTCTCCCTGCCTCTCACTTTCCAACACCAACCCCCCGGGGGAACCCCCATACTTCTTCTTCAAGGCATAACGCCTCAGGGGGGCAACTGCTGGGGTTTTAAAATTGTCTACATGCAAGCAAATTACAACAGCTGAGTGAGTGGGGAGGGAACGACTGAATAAAGCGGGCAACAAATTTGCCAGCTTAGCTGACTTCTTCTAATGTTTTTATCAGGTCATCGACCTCTCTTGCCTCTTTAAATTTATACATTTTATTATTCGCCATCACTCTCAATGGAGCTGGGAATTTTAACTGAATCATAGTGCCTAATCTCTTGAGGGCGTCAATTTTCTCCAAACTCCCACTGCCTGTTTAAAGTTGTACTTGAAAGATCTGACTTGAGTTTGAAAGAAACTCCCTCTTCCGTGAGTAATTTCTTTTTCAATGCCGCTATCAATATTCTTTCTTTAATTGCATATGTGTGGTGATTTTTTCAAGGGGTCGCGGTGCACTCTTTCTATGTCATACCCAATGTCAACATCTGCCTCCTCTAACTGTAATCCTTGTTTAATCAGGCGAACCATGAGGTCTTTCAAGGCATTGCCCTCTGTACCTTCTAGGACTTTCATAATCCTCAGATTATTCCTTCTCTGGTGATTTTCCAAAGTCTCCAGCTTACTCCTAACACTTTCTTCTCCAGCTTTCAAGCTTTGGATAGCATCCTTATATTTCTTCACAACTACCTTTAAGCTGCCTACTTTCTCTTCAAGTACAACTGACCTACCTGCCAAATCATCAATTTCCCCCCCAGAGTCTTGCATAGGCCTCTGATCTTGCATTGGTTGGATCTTGATTTTTCAAACTCGTCTTTTATTTCCAGCGGCAGATTTTTTTACATTTTTTAGATAGACTGACTCAGAGGGGTATCGGCCTCCCTCTGGCACTGGCTCTCCTTGGTACCAGCTGATGCAGGGGGCTTGCCCAACAGGGGGGGGCACGCTTGCTCTTGACTTCCCCCAACTCTGCTAGTTCTTCCTCCGTAAATTCTAGGGAGCTATTTTCCAGAGCCCATCTCCTCGTAGACACCGAAGCACTTTCCTCATTTCCCTCCATTCTTTCATTATTGGCCAGCGGTAAAAATCTAGTTGAAGTACATACAATCTGAGTTGCACAAAGCTCCCCTGTACTTTTATCATCTCTGGAGGTAGCCATATCAATGCCAGCAACTCGTTGCCCCACTTGGTCTAGGAGATCCTGCTCATCAGTTTGATTCCTAGGTAGAACCCTGAAGTAATTTCTTAGTGAAGGAATAACTTTTGGCCTATTAGAGCTGTTAGGTCATACTCTCACACCTTTAGTACCCCAAACAAAGTGCCCTTGTCATTGTCACCAATGTCTTTTTGGGCCTCAGATATTTTGTCCAGATTCTCTTTTATTGGGAGATCAACCAGTCTCTCCTTAGCCCCATAAACCTTCCTACTACTCCTCAGAGAGTACACCAAGCTCTTTTCAAACATCCTCCTTACCTCTACCTCCCCTTTTAATTTTATAGGAGCCAGCCTCTCAATAGACCTTGCTTGACTCACAGTCAGCCCCCTAAAAGACTCAGCCCTCATTCTAACCCCGGCGGTCAGGGTCGGCGGGAGCACCGCCGACAGACCGGCGGTGCCCCGCAGGGCATTCTGACCGCGGCGGTTTGGCCGCGGTCAGAAAGGGTAAACCGGCGGTCTCCCGCCGGTTTACCGCTGCCCTTAGAATCCCCCATGGCGGCGCAGCTTGCTGCGCCGCCATGGGGGATTCTGACACCCCCTACCGCCATCCTGTTCCTGGCGTTTCGCCCGCCAGGAACAGGATGGCGGTAGGGGGTGCCGCGGGGCCCCTGGGGGCCCCACAAAGTATTTCAGTGTCTGCCTAGCAGACACTGAAATACGCGACAGGAGCAACTGCACCCGTCGCACCTTCCCACTCCGCCGGCTCAATTCTGAGCCGGCATCTTAGTGGGAAGGTTGATTTGCCCTGGGCTGGCGGGCGGCCTTTTGGCGGCCGCCCGCCAGCCCAGGGCAAATCCCAAAATACCCTCAGCGGTCTTTCGACCGCGGAGCGGTATTTTGGTGGGGGAACTTCGGCGGGCGGCCTCCGCCGCCCGCCGAAGTTAGAATCACCCCCTCAGTGTGCTTCAAACACTGCTCCCCTAGACACACAGGGGGTTGTACAGTACCTTGGCCATCCAACTGTGAGCTCACAGCCTCTCCAGCCTTCCTCGGTCTAGCACAAGAGCTTATGCCGCCTGTGCTGACTTTGCCACTTTTCCCCCAGAGGGGAATCTTTGCAGCTGCTTCCCTTCCTCTCCTGACATTCGTAGCAGCTCTTCCTCAGAGCGCTGCTAACTCTGGACCTCTGCAGCTCTGAACCGTCTCCCCTGTGGCTCTCCCGCCGCCACCTCCTCAGGTTAAGGGCGCCCAAGCAGCCACCGTTGCTATCCGCCTCACTCTGTCTCCCCCTCCACTTCCCTGCTCACGCGATCCTGCAGAGCCCCGGCCGTGGCCTGCTAACAGCTGCCGTGTTCTCCCGTTGACACAACCATTGATTTTCCATGTTATTAACATGAAAAAGAAAAGACAAGTTTAGGAAGCAAAACTGGGAAAACAGCTCAGAGAAATTACAAATTTGGCAGAAAGTTACAACGTTCTGTTCAGCCCTAAAATCACATTTAGGGAGGTGTTCAGGAGGGTCATGAAGGGATTAGAAAGAGAGTGATATCTGGACTGTTGGTGTCTAGATAATTTCTGATTGGCCATTTTTAAAGAAACTAGTCAATCCTGATTGACTAGCCACAAACTGAAGGATATGCTGGGGCAGTCATTACAGGAATTAGGGACATGGTTTCTGCATCCTGAAAATGAATTAAAAAACGTGAGGGGCAAACTGAATACACCTTGGCTCCAAAGGGCATGTGGGGGCCTCTCAAAGGGTCCTTCCATTTGACTGGCTGGCCACAACATGAACTCTTGGTCATAGTCCCCATTAAAAAAACATGGTGGGGAATGCCAAGCTTATAGGGTCACAAAAAGAAGCATATATAAAGGATGATAATAGATTTTAGTCACTATACATATAATTTGTCATTTGTTGGTGGTACTAAACTAATTTTTGGAATTGTGGTGTATTGTGATGGGATTTACCCCCTCAAAAAATGTTGACTCTTTGCTGGGATTTGATGAATCATGTTTGAAAGATACCTGCTTTTGCTTATGTTAGGTCTTGAAAAGTGCTCCAGAAGCTAAAATGAGAGCACATTTTTATAACAACACTATCTTCCTCAGTCATGACAGAACAAGACTTGATATTTTGAGAAAAACATGTACCTCCAACAGTAGCAGCAGCCTGTCAGTTGATTCCCCAGTATTCTAACAACTAGAGCACTAACGTTATAGCCCTCATTATGACCCTGGCGGTTCGCGGTAATATGGTGGAAAGTACTGCCAACAGGCTGGCGGTACTTTCCACCATATTATGACAGTTGCGGTTTGGCTGAAGCCACGGTGGTAACGGCCGCCGGGCTGGAGATATCAATCTCCAGTCCGGCGGCCGTCACTGTGCCGCCTGCGGGATAATCACCCCGACTACCACCATGGTTTTTGTGGCTTCCTTACCGCCACAAAAACCAGTGCGGTAGGCACTATCAGTGACAGAGAATCCCTTACTTGCCACTGATAGAGGTCTTCCCCACACTCACCCCACTTCCTAGATTCCTCCCACCCCTCCTTCCTTTCCAGCCCCCTTCATTCACGCCCCTCCCTTCACACATGCACACACGCATACACACACCCATTCCCACATTCATCCATGCATGCATAAATCCATCCACACACACACTTTCATACATACACACAGACACGCATTCACAGAACACAACACAGCATACACACACTCACACATCCATACATGCCTACACATTCGACACAAAACACCCCCCGCTTACACGCACGCACAAATATTCACACACACACCTCCACACACACAACACCCCCCACCTCCTTCCCTGTCGGAGCACCCACTTACCTGTGTTCAGGGGGTCCTCCGGAAGGAGACGGGAGAGGGTGCTGCTGCCAGCAGCAGCGTCCGCCAGCAGAACACTGCCAGGCCGTATTTCTCATAATACGGTCTACTGGCATGGCGCTGCTGCTGGCAGCAACCCCACCTTACCTCCATCCGCCGACATGGCCACAACAGGATTTCCGCATCCTTCTGGTGGAAATCCGGCTGTGGTCATAATACGGCAGACAACTGGTAGCCGCGGCGACAGTCTTTTGGAAGCCGTCGCCGCGGAAGTAGGTGGTTTTTACCGCCAATATCATAATGAGGGCCTATGGTTTTAAAGACAACACTGAGGCACACATGAAGCCACCTTTATGCTGATAGAGTAAAGTTTCTGAATCGCTATCTCTTAGTAAAATCATCAAAGAGAATCCCCCTCTCATCATATGGACCTTTTGATTGTCAACTTGAAGCCTAAGAAAATAGCTAAAATCAGCAATATATTTGAAGCACAGTGGAACCAATGTGGCTCTACAAGAACAATAGAAAGGATGGTGTCCAAAACTTACAGGGTTTTATTAACAAATTATTTCAGGTCACAATGTAAATCAAGCAGCTAAACTAAAGGCAATATACTATAAGAGCATACGTGTTTAAATGATGATGCAATCTGAATTTCTATATGATTAAGAAAAAGATACCAAACAGAATAACATTCAACAAACAAAATATCAAGCAAGCAGGTTCTATCATGGAACTTTCCAATTCTAACTAAAGTATTGAAAGTGACAAGGAGAAAATCGACGTTGAAGGAGTCAGAATTAAATGAACCACGTTTAAGTATCAAAACGGAAACATAAGTGCTCAGACATGAAGCTCAGTACTCTATGCTAGGGAAATCAGCAGAGTCAAGAAGTCTCCTCTCAGTTAAATCATGACAGGGTCTGCTCTACTGTTCTAAAGATTATACAATTGAAGCATGAAAGAAGATTCCAAAAGGCTTCTTCCTATCAATTGCCACCAAATGAACAAATCAGAAGACAGTTCTCTTTCGGTACAGACAGACCTCCTGTTTTTCCAGCTCTCAATCAAAGGAGTAACCATAATGGTGACTTTAGAGGTAACATAGATCGTTTTTCCTTGGTACAGAAGTTCTCTCCTCAAAAGTGAAGGACTCCTGAATGTTAAACTGTTGGAATAGAAGCCAATGAATTTAAAGCATGGCTGAAGTAAATGAGCACTGAGGTATTAATGGAGGCATGGAACCATAGGCTTTAAAATGTGAAGGGAAATGTGGGTTTTTAGTAATTTAAGGCATCATGTATTTATAATGGGGCTAACAATAGTTTAAAAGAACGATGCCTGCATAAGTACAGCATCTCCTCTCCACATCTGTTTACTAAACCTGCCTATCTTCTCAGTGAATTAATAGCTCCCTAATTTCAAAATAGTAACATTTTGGTAGACAAAGATTACCCAGTGGTAGTTGCCACTGGGTAGTTATAGTTAGGACCGCATTTCCATAGGGAATTCATTTTTTGTTTTCCTAATAAAATTTGATGTTGTTTGAAGAATCTTCAAGAACTTTCCAAAAAAAAAAGTCTCTACTAACTCAGCTCCTTCCTGTAAGGATGCAGGGTGAGCTATCAAGTTGAGGCAAAGAAAAAGTGGAGGGGTCATGAAATACATTTTCCTTGTATATTTTTCTGCAGTAAAATTGAACAGTGATATCACATTGCTGAACACAATCACACCAAATTTGTCAGATCTTGGTCCAGAAAGCATGCTTCCTGTCATTTGGTATCAATCTGTTCAGTAGTTTTTAGCGAAATGAAGGATTAAGAAAAATATATATTTCATGCAGTGAAGGATAGCATACCCAAGAAATCTCAATATGAGATCTGATTGGGTGCCTCCACTTCGAAAACAATGTGGTAAGCCATCCTAGAACTCAGGACTCAGTCCTGAGTGCTGGTGAAAACATAAAAGAAGAAATAAGGGGGAGGGTAGTGATAGCCTGCTCCTCTATCTCTGGTCGTATGGTTCCAGGGGGATTACCCCTGGGGCCCCAAAAACTTTTTTTTAATTTTTTTTTACTGCAAATTCAAGGTGGATCTGAGGATCTATAGCATTTTTTTCTAAAAAGCGTGGGCTCCCTAGCTTAAAAATACAGGCCCCAGGGGACCAGGGACCGGTGCATTTTAATATTATGATGAGGGGATGCATGGCCCCCTTCTCCAAGCCTCTAAGAGGACCTGGGGACCCGATTCCCTGGGGCAGTGTATACATTAAAGGGGAGGGCGGAGCGCAGTTCCCTTCCCTGAGCCTCACTGAGGCCCTGGTGGATTGGGATCCCCTGGGGTTGGTTTAAAATTGAAGAAGAGGAAGCACGCAGCCATCCTCCCTATCAGGTCTGGAAAGGCTCCAGGGACCCCATTCCCCAGGTCTAAAGCATAATGAAAGGGGATGGGGCACAGGATCATCATCTGTGAACGACCAAAGGCCCTGGGGAACCCATCCCCCGGGGCCTGCTCAATCACTGTGTTTCGGGACCACTCCTCTGGAACATTGGTTCCCTGCCTATGGGAACACATGCAGGGAAACTTTATCGACTCCACTCGATGGGAGCTACAAAAATACTCCTGCTGGGTGGGGACATGCAATTTTTCCCTCACCTATGCTCTTGCAGGCAGGGAAACAGACATTGCTCGCCAGGGGAGAACATGGAAAAAAATCTGCTCCTTCCAGACAGGAGCAATGGCAACTCTGGCTGCACCCATCCTAGATGCTGCAGGAGCCAGCAATATATATATATTTTCAATTGTTAAGGAGGCAGAGTGTGGCCCCCTCCTAAAGCCTTTACAGGCCCTGAGGACCCCAACCCCTGGGCTTGATTTCTTTTCTTAAGAGGAGCAGGGCACCTGGCCTCCATCTCCAAGTCAATACTAGCCGCTGGACCCCTCCCTCCATTGGTGGGTGCTGTGGGGCCCACCCTGGATAGCTACAACATTTTATCGCACTGGGACTGGTGGTGAGGCTCATGGCCTGTGACGCCACTGGCTCCACTGCCACCGCCTGACTTGTGCTGTTTGCTCCCAGCCAGGGAGAGCAGCTTTTCTATGTGCTCTCACTGGGCAGGATCAATCCTCTGTTACATGCCCGCCAGAGTTTGGGCAGGGAGATGCTATTCAGCTCCCATCGGGCAGCTCCGATCAGGCAGGTACCTTTCTACTTTTGTAAGGTGGAAGCAATTAAATCTTTCCTGCCCATGCTCTGGTTGACAGGGAACAAAAGTGTCTGGGGGTTGAGGTCCCCGGGCAGTGTCATAAGTCAGGCCTTAGGAGGTGGGGCTCCCAGAGCTAAAACAGTCTCAGGAGGGTGCTCCACAAACTCCTTCCCATACATAAATGGTGTGGGTGTCAAGGGATGGTGTCCCTGAGCCCAAGCCCAGCTCCCTACATAAAATTGGTGGACCCCAGTGTAAGGGGTTCCCCAGGTCCAAATCAGGTCAGGGAGGGGGACTACATGCCCCCTCCTCATTATAAAATAAGATGGGTCCCAGGGGATGGGGTCCTCCTGACTCAAGGATGGAGGCCAAATGCCCCATCCACCCAAAAAATGTTTACTAACTCCCAGGCCCTGCCCACACCTGAGTCAATTTTTTTTTAAAAAAAGACTTGATCCCAACTTTTTTTTAAAGAAAATAATGCAGGTCCTCTGCAAATTCACTGTAAAACTTTTTTTTAATTATGTATTTGCCCTCCACACCAGGCCCGGGGAGCAGGGTATCTCTATCTTGCCCCCCATCATTTTGTATCCTTTTTGTAGGATGGGGGACTGAGTCCATGAGTCCTAAAATGGCTGCCACCACATTTTTGTTGATGTTGTGTTAGCCAATGAGATTATGGGCCTGATTTAGACTTTGGCCGACAGGGTTACTCCGTCAGAAACATGACATATATCCTGTCTGCCATATTATCATACTATGGGAATCGTAATATGATGGACGGGATATCTGTCATGTTTGTGACAGAGTAACCAGTTCGCCAAACTCTAAATCAAGCCCTACATCTTTTGATCTGTTGAATCCACTGATTACCTGCACCATTATATTAACATACATTTTAAACCTTAATTTCTTAAAAACTAGTGAACGGATTTACACCCAGTAACAAATAGATTGCTTTCTCGACCAAGGGTTAGCTTGCTGTTTAATTCTGTTCAGCTGTTCTTGCCGTATTGCAGGTCAATTTTCCTTTGGAAAATTGATTAGCGAAAACACGTTTTGGGACCCCAGTCTTCCTTGCTCCCTGCTTGATGGATCACCCTAGGAAGGAGCTGAGGTGGTTGAGACTTTTTTGAAAGTTTCATGAAAATTAGTTAAACGGCACTAAAGGTAGTAGCAAACCATAAAACTAATTTCCTTATGGAAAGGTGGTCCTCAGCGCCAACTGCCACGAGCTAATATATAGCGACGACATAGTTATCTATGCTTCATATGTGAAAACATCCTAACAATTGAGTAAAAAAAAAAAACAAAGGTTAAAGTCATGTTGTAGTAGGTGTTGAAATAAGGTAGAAACCTTGATGGGTAGAAAGCAGGCAGAAAATTTTCTGAGCTTACCATAGAGCCCCCACCATCCACAGCTTATGACCTCACATATTACATCACTCATGACATGCTCAATGACATCTACGAAGGCATTGTGTGATCAGGGTTGGCTGCTCTCAGAGGTGGGGCATGTTGGGTCATGTTAATGTGTTCTTACTTTATATTTTTTTTAAAAAACAGAAATTCACTAAGCAGTAATATTATCACTGAAAAAAGCAAAGGTTAAAGTGACATTATAGTTTGATGACATTTTGTTTTAAACTGCAAAACCTTTGAAATGTATCAGATATAGGCCCTCATTCCGAGCCTGGCGGGTGGCGGAGGCCGCCCGCCAGGCTTCCCCCCTCCGAAATACCGCTCCGCGGTCGTAAGACCGCGGAGGGTATTCCGAGTTTTCCCCTGGGCTGGCGGGCGGTCTTCACAAGACCGCCCGCCAGCCCAGGGGAAAACTCCCTTCCCACGATGACGCCGGCTCGTAATAGAGCCGGCGGAGTGGGAAGGTGCGACGGGTGCAGTTGCACCCGTCGCGTATTTCAGTGTCTGCTTTGCAGACACTGAAATACTTTTAGGGGCCCTCTTACGGGGGCCCCTGCCGTGCCCATGCCATAGGCATGGGCACGGCAGGGGCCCCCAGGGGCCCGCGACTCCCCCTCCCGCCATCCGGTTCCCGGCGGGAGAACCGCCAGGAACTGGATGGCGGGAGGGGGAGTCGGAATCCCCATGCCGGCGCAGCATGCTGCGCCGGCTTGGAGGATTCCTTTGGGGCAGCGGGAAACCGGCGGGAGACCGCCGGTTTCCCTTCTCTGACCGCGGCTGAGCCGCCGCGGTCAGAATGCCCCGCGGGGCACCGCCGGCCTGTCGGCGGTGCCACCGCGTCCCACGGCCCTGGCGGACTTGTTCCGCCAGGGTCGTAATGACCCCCATAGTTATTTGGGTTAACTAACTTGCACACCTACCATGCTCTGCTTAAGACCTCACATATCAGATCACTCATGACATGTTCAATCGCAGATGAGATTATACCATATAATTGCTGATAGTAATGTATGCCTTACTCAGAGGTCAATGCAATATAAAAGAAAGGATTGGCATGCCAAACATTTTTCTTCACTTGAAACACTTGCTAACTAGAGGTATTTATATTTTAAATGAGGTAATAGCATGTCTATTATGTGATTTTTACATTATCTGAGTAATGTATATGTCAAGAGCAGAGTACCTATGATCAGTGTCTATCTTGAATTCTCAAGGCATGGGCATTCTTGCTATGAGAGTTTTTGAACAACTTAAGATCAACATATAATCAATTATTGTTAAATTATTGTCATACAAACTACAGTTTATGATGACACGATGTATTCAGATAAAACCAGAATCCTGTGAGCCAACTCACATAGAAATGCATGCAGCTATGAAAGTGGGACATGTGAAAGTATCTATCCCATCACACTTGGTAAAACCCGTTCTCCTGTGTGCCTATTGGTACAGAAAAGTATCCAGACATTCATAAGTATGTATCACATGTCACTAACTGACTTGTTTTTTTTGGCACTTCTTACATTACAACCTTACATAATGAAAATAGAGACATGACAAACCTAACTAAGCAGTTCATAAGATGACACATCATGCAGTCTACATGAATGGGATTTTAAAAATGTGTACAGTGCTTACCGCTGTGTTTCTGCCATTGTTGTTCCAACTGGTGATGATGGTCTAGGCAGGTGGTCCATATAACATCCTCTGTAATAGTTCCATCTGGCAGTGTGTAGTGTGAGGCTGTATTGACCTTTCAAGGATGTCCCTGGACTTGATCTGGGCCCAGTGCTGGAGTACTTCAGCACATGTGGCACTCACAGCCTATGTTTGTGGTATACCCCACTTCACAGGTGCGGCTAGCCATATCCTCCTAGAAGTCTAGGTGTGCATTTTTCACCAGTTGAGTATCTGCCCCCTCCCCCATATAGCTGAGGACAGTTCTGGAGAACTCTGTCTCTAATCACATCAATTAAATGTGTCTGTGTTGCTAGTCATTATATGGAAGCTGATTTGTAAATAATGTTATGGCCCTTTGAATGGTGCAGTATTTAATAAATCTAATACAATAAAAATAACTTGATTTTATACAGTACACCTGTCACTTCTTTATAATGTAAGTAACAGGTGTTATTGCCTTATTTAAAGGTACTAAACCTACCAGCCTTTAAAGGGTGGAAAACTTGCCAGAACTCAAGCTCTGTATCTGCAGATAACATTATTTTAAAGCAGTGAGCAGTTAGTCATCTCTTGCCAGCTGAGGTCCTCCTAAGAAGAGCAGAGTAATTGTCAATTCAGCAGTTAAACAGGAAAGTCAGGAATTACTACAGATGCAGGAATTCCACTCGTCTGGTATTTCCCACAGGGATATGTCACCATCTGAAAGCAGAGGAAAATCCCAAGTAGGAAAACGTCTGAGATAGTGAATTATGAATTACTATGGGGTAACACTAGTCACTGGTTACTTTGGTAATTACCTTTTTCTATGGGGCAACATAGGATTTCATACAGAACACTACTGTGTTGCAGAATCGAAGAATTATCAGTACACATAGCATTCGAAATTTTGGAAGAAGGTTTCTAATGTATTTTTCCAGGTACCCTCAAATTGAAGCCTTAGGCCTGATTACAAAACAAACAGGAGAGGCATTGCTAGAGCTGGGCTGACAGATCCTGTGCCCGACCTCTATTTGTTCTGACCACCTCTTGGACCCCTCCACTGTAGCTGTGATCTGACGTACTTTCATGTACCTTAAAACTCTAGTGTAGTCGTCTATCAAGTTGAGCTTCTTCTAAATGTGTAAAATGAACAAGTTAACATCAGCACAAAAGTACCATTATATTGAAACCAATTTTTCTCCACAGAACCAAGAGAGGATGGTGGATATATATTTATTTGGCAATACAGAAGAAGATGCAAAATAAAATGATGCACAGATTACAAAACAGGAAATTTAGATTTTCATTAACTTTGATGAACAGAAAATCTGGGTTTTATTAAAGACAAGGATGCTAATATTATGCATTAATCCATTTATTGCTATCCATTAAGTAGCAATCTGAAGTCACCAGAACTTGAAACAATAAAACATTCTAAAGGTTATAAATCTCCTTAACAACAGTCCTCTTCCTCCTTTTATTCATGTTGCGAGGATCTTGTAAACCAATATCTGAACCATCAACCTTCCCTATCTTCATGCTTGACCAGAGCATTTTCTGGCATTTAACCTATCCTGTTGGAAGATAATATGATAACATTTAGGGTAGGAGAACTGAGAGGGATAATATTAGCCTCTGTGTCTTTGATAAAATTCAGATTTTGTGTTCACCAAAGCTGATGAAAATCGAAAAATGTTGTCAAGACCCGGAGGGTAACATTATGCAAGTTTAAAGCTTTGCAATCAACAATTTTGTTACATTTTCTATTGGTTTAAAATAAAAGCATCTGAAAACAGAATCTGGCAACCAATCAGCACAGTGTAAGATATCTTGCAGGCTGACACCCATCATACAAGCTTTTGAGGTAGCAGCTCCTCTCACTGAATGTGCGTTTGACAATCTTACTTCCACACTCGATCTGAACATAAACTTTCACCCATCTCAAAAGAGTTGGAGAGGAAACTCCTTTGAAAGGATGTCTAGAGGAAATCAAAAGATGAGAATCACCACTCTATCTTGAATTCACAGTTTACTTTTCATATTCTTTTACACATCAAACCCCACAAAGCTCTCTCTCATCAAAATATGGGTAAAAAACTGTACTAGAGTGATTTTCTGTTCTTTGTTTTAAATGAAAACATAATCCATCAGAAGTAAAAGCCCTGCTTGAACCTTCCATAGCTCACACACCAGGCACTCTTCTAAAAGAAACCAGACAAAGAAACATTGCCAACTTTAGAGACAAATCTCGTAAAGTGAGATCCTCAGTGTGATCTAGGCTTTCAAAACATTGCAGTACCAAAGCAACATACCAGAGGTTTGGATATCCTAATACTCCTTAGTAATAGTTTCACTATAATGTCCTGTCCAACAAGCAAACCAATGACCAATACATGTGCAGCATATATAGCTTATCTATACAAGCTAATAGTGTTATAAGCAAAATCCTTTGTAAATAATTCTGATAGAAAATTCACTACCTGAACTACATCCACTGAAATGGGATCAAATTCCCTTTCCAGACACCAGCAAACACATTTGCTCCAATCCAATTAATATACTTTCCTAGTTCCAGGAACCCAGAATTACTCGATAGGTATTAAAGCCTCAGATGAAAGCCCTGGCTTTCTCCAAAGTCTCTTGAAATTGTTAGGATTCCCCTTGTGGGCCCTGCATGAGCCCTCGTAATCTCTGCAGCAGTAGTGGAAAATCTACACTCAGCTCTAAGATGATTGGGTACCAAGCTTCTGACCTCCATAAGGGGGTGATCACTACTACACTCTCCTTCCATCTGCAAATCATTCACGTAACCCTGCCAATCATTGAAAACGGAGGGAACGCATAGGGGAACAGACCCTTCCAATCAAAAGGAATGCATCCACTCCATCTGCCTCTGAGTCTGGCTTCCAACTGAAGAATCTCTATAAATGAGCATTTAGCCTGTTTGCAAAGAGATCCACCTGAAACTGGCCCCAAATCTCCTTTATTGTCTTGAAAACATTCTGATACAGCATCCAATCGCTGGAGTCTTGGAAATGCCGTGAAGACCAATCTGCTTGCATGTTTTCCAAACCTGGACTGTGTTCCGCTTGCACTCTCACTCCCTTTGGTGACAATATTCTCAAAATATTCTGGCTAAATCTGCCAATCCCTTCGATTGAGGTCCACCTAATTTGTTCACATATCTCACAGCTGATGAATTATCCATGCATAGCAGAACTGAACATTTCACAAAGTTCCCTGAGAAACACTTTATCGCAAAGGAACCTGACAAACATTCTAAACAATGTATATGTAAGTTCCTTTTCTGATCTGTCCATCGACCACCAGTTATTAAGGAACAACATCTTGCACCCCAGCCTTACAGGCTTGCATCTGATTCCACAATCAAATCTGCACTTGCTCCAAAGATTGAGCTCCCATTCCACGCTTCCATTTCTTAACCACCACATCAGCTCTTCTCTCGAATCCATACTAAGTTCTATTTTCTGTGAGTAAAGTAAACCACACCTCAAGTAATCTCCTTTCAATCTCTGTAAGGCTCGATAATGAGGGCCAGGAAAAATCACCTGAATAATAAAAGATAGAAGACCCGCAAGTCAAGCCAACATTCTTAGAGAAATAACATTTAATTTCAGAACGTATTTCAGTTCTCTTTAACTTGTCTTTTGGTAAACGTAACACACCTTTTGCCATATCTACAACAAAACCCAGAAATTGCGTCAGTTGATTTGGAACTAAAACAGATTTTTTTCTGTTTACCACAAAAATGAAATTCTCTAGCACATATACGGCCAGACTCGTGTTTGCTTTCAAAAGGCTTTTGTCCTAATGCATAACTAGATTATCGTCAAAATAAATAATCAAGGGTATTCCTCTTTCTCTCAAAAATGCGGGTATAGGACGAAGAATGTTCGTAAAGCACCAGGGGGCTGATGAAAGCCCACCAGGGAGACATACAAACTTCCAGGTGTTGCCCTGCCATACAAACCTTAAAATATTTTTATGTTCTTGACAAACTGGAACTGTAAGAAAAGCATCCTTTAGGTACAGGTGAGTCATCCAATCTCACTCTTGCAAAATATCCTTCAATAAATGGATACCCTCCATTTTGAATTGGTGATATACCACCCAATTGTTCAGATCTGTTAGGTTTCATTCCTATGTCATTTTTCTCTACCGAGAAGATGTTTCTTACAAAATCTGGTCTTGGATCCTCCTCCAAAACTACTGTGCCCTTTGCGATCAAGTCATGAACCTCTAAATCTATTAGTTTCTCCTGATCTTTCGAAAAAGACGTACTTCTTCGCAGTTAGGTTTGTATTGGTACGTCTGCAAATTCTATTTGAAAACCTATCACTCTTTCCAAAACCCAAGGGTCTCCCATTATCTGAACGCAATTTTGACATAACTGAGCAAGTCTGCCACCCAGATTTAAGGGGATAACAGTAGGGCCTGCCTTTACCTTAAAGTCCTCGGATCCTTCTCTCTCCTCAAGAGCCTCTTCCCCGTGCTCTCTGTCTCTGGGGATAGAAATTTCCTGCCTGATATGTGGTCTGTCCATGTGAATTTCTGAAGCCTCTATGATAGAAGTTTCTTGAAATTCCTTGTCCTTGGCCAGGATACCGGCCCCTCATTCTCCCGGGCAAACCAAAAACCTGCTCCTGAAAAACTTTTTGAAGTCCCTTTATGATTTCTGTAGGGAGCAGAATGCTCCCACAAATTTGGACAACTCCTTAATAAAGGCCACCCCAAAGAGAAAATCATTAGCAGATGGTCGTTTCCTCTTTCCCAGCTAACTCAGCTAAATGTGGATCTATTTTTAAAAGGAGACCCTTATGTCTCTCAATTGATAAAGCAGTGTTTGCGTTTCCCGGAAGGCACACTGTTCTTTGACCCCATTGGCATAGTTCATTAACATCAATTCTTTTGTTAGAAATGTAGGCTTCTTCATTCATATTGAATATTTATTTCAGTGGGCCAACAATATCTAAAAGCCTATCCTGGCAGGAGCATAAGCTTTTGTCTAAACCCTTCTTTGGATCATGCCCCCCTTTGCCTAGGAAGGTGATATTTTTTGGGTCCAGTTCAGGAGTAACACGAATTCAATCATTAATTGAGGGTCTGGGGCATTCAGATCTTAAACGAGTCCTTCTCATCCAAAATTTAACATATTTTGCCACATGTTTGGATGGTGTCCATTCATGGGGAAGTGGGTGTTTAATGAGAAGGGGGTCTGTCAGGGCATCATAATCCTTAGAAGAGAGTCCACCTTCCCTTACTTCTAATGGAAGAGTGTTTTTGATTCTGTTTGGACCATGTCATCGGAGTCAAAATCCAATGAACAGCTTAGATCTATTTCTACATTTCCTGAAGAGTCCTCACAAGAAACACTTCTATGATTTTGACCCCTACGTTCTCTTAAGTTTGGGCCTTTGTGCCCATCCTGTGGGTCCTCTGCACAATCCTTGTGTCAGACTACCCAGACGCTGCGTTCTTTTCTGCTTGGGCCTCGATGCTGATCATGTGTGCCCTCAGCACTTTCTCTATGTCAGTCTGGATAGACGTTCTGATCTGCATCTGCAGATTTTCTCTTTTTCCCCACCACCTCTAAGGTGGAATTAAATTTTTTCCTTTTTCTGTCTACTTTACCCCCTTTTTTAGTAGACCCCTCAGCCTCATCTGCTGAACCTAGATATATTTTATTTAGCTGTGCTTTATTATTGTTATAGTAACCATTTTTACAGTCTTGTCTTATTTCTCTCTATATAGCTGTTTTTGCCTAGGCCAGTACTGTGTTCTCAAACAAGACATTCTTGCTCACTCAGTGCTTCTTCCAAGGCTTCAGTAAGATAGGTTGCAGATGAACGTGGTATAAATTTTGTCTCTGACATTCATAGAAAACACACATCCTTACGTAGGGACATTTTCACAGAACATCAGCTGTTTTATTATAAAAACACTCTCCTGTCCCTCACACATTAGAGGGAGATTCCAGTCAGAGAACCACGACTGTATGCTGATTGCTTAATGCTTCGCTACAGCTGTTTCTTCAAACTTCAAGCCTTTGCTCAGGTATGGGGGATGATGTCTTCCCAGGGAAACCTGAAGAGAAGAATTAGAGCTTAACACTCTGTGCTCTATTATAGCCTACGTAGGAATTAGTCTATAGGCTCTAGTGACAAAATGGTAGCGTTATTTCTATGCTTTACTCTCCTTGTCATAATCTTAATCTTGTCATGCTGTATCGTTCTGGTAATTGCAGTCCATGCTTTGCTATCTAAGATGCAGTTTCTTTATTAAAGCATTTTCTAAACCTATACCGCCTCTGTTTGTCATTGTGTATGTGAGACTAATGTAACTGAGAAAAAAGAATGAGACCTGAGTGACCACAGTTTCCCTGAGAAATCAATTATGTCATGCGCTCGGCTGCCCAATCATCCCACCCTTGGGTGGAGATGAGGCACTGCTGGTTAGCCGGAGCAAAACCCGGACTGGAGTTACAGGTATCACCTGTAGTGGAACAGACTCAGGGGGTCATTCTGAGTCTGGCGGGCGGCGGGCGGCGGAGGCCGCCCGCCAGACTTCCCCCACCAAAATACCGCTCCGCGGTCGAAAGACCGCTGAGGGTATTTTGGGATTTGCCCTGGGCTGGCGGGCGACCGCCAAAAGGCCGCCCGCCAGCCCAGGGCAAATCAACCTTCCCACGAGGACGCCGGCTCAGAATTGAGCCGGCGGAGTGGGAAGGTGCGACGGGTGCAGTGGCACCTGTCACGTATTTCAGTGTCTGCAAAGCAGACACTGAAATACAGAGTGGGGCCCTCTTACGGGTGCCCCTGCAGTGCCCATGTCATTGGCATGGGCACTGCAGGGGCCCCCAGGGGCCCCGCGGCACCCCCTACCGCCATCCTTTTCCTGGCGGGAGACCCGCCAGGAACAGGATGGCGGTAGGGGGTGTCAGAATCCCCTTGGCGGCGGAGCACGCTCGGCCGCCATGGAGGATTCTCAAGGGCAGCGGAAAACCGGCGGGAGACCGCCGGTTTTCCAAATCTGACCGCGGCCAAAGCGCCGCGGTCAGAATGCCCTGTGGTGCACCGCCGGCCTGTCGGCGGTGCTCCCGCCGACCCTGGCCCCGGCGGTCTCAGACCGCCGGGGTCAGAATCAGGGCCTCAGTCTCCCGCACCACAGGCGATTCTGCAACTCAAAATCCAGTAGTCTCATTAGAATAATGAGAGCCTACGTGACACCTTCAACCAACCAATGCATTGCCTTTGCTGTGTGGACTTTCCTGACGCAAAGACTTTGCATTGCTCATGTCAGCTCATCAGACCTAGCACATCTTCACCAAAAAACATTGGCTCGTCCAACGCAGTCCTCAGAACTGCCACTGCGCAACTCTTCTCTATACTATACCAGGACATTACATTGCACTTCCCAGAACCATTGCTACATGAAACATTTCCGTGCCCCAAACATGCATCACATCTGCTGTGCAACGCATCCTTGACACTGGACTCCACACCTCTTCACAACCAGGATTAAGGTAGTGTTCAGCAGGCCTAACTGGTTCACCGTAGCTGGCCGGTGCTTCATCGAGGTTGGCCTGAGCTTGTTACGTTGTCCTTTTCCATATCGACCAAATAACCACAGTTGTTCCTTTTGGCTCTATTTTTATTTTAATATTCAAAATTGCATATCTCCGGCTCTACCGATTTGATTTTTGTCATTTAAGTCTTGATTTATTTATGTTTTTAAATCTGTGTGGAATTTTCCTTGTGTTGTGTTTTCACTTTATTACTGTTTGAAGTGCTACATAAATAGTTTGCCTAGTGCCTTTAAGTTAAGCCTGACTCCTCTGTGCCAAGCTACCAGAGAGTTGAGCACAGGTAAATTTGTAGTTTGCTTGTGCCTTCATTGTGACAAGGATTGTGGTGCCAGGTGTCTACTCTGTCGATTTGCAGGAGGTAGAATTTGCAGCAAATTGGGAGGGTAAATAGCACACATTTCGGTTTTGTTAGGAAAGAAAAATGCAATTTTCCATTCCATTCATTCAGGCCTTAAGGTCCGAACGGCTAATTAGAAGCAAAAGGTAACCTGTAGGTGAACGATTCCTCAGAATCCATAGCAAAGTCTGCTCCCCATGCACGTCTCTTTACAGTCTGAATTGGGTCTTTGAAGCTGCATCAGGGCAGTGTGAGTTCTATATCGGTGAATCCCGTTTAAATTCTTAAAATCCTTTTGGAAATTGTAACAAATTCTGAAGCAGTCAGACGTATATCAGCACTAATTATTTGCGAGTATCTGTAGGGAGAGAGATATTAGAACGGGGAACTCAGTGTTCTGAACACTGGATTTCATTTACCACACATTTTGTACTGAGAACATCTTCTAAAAGTTCCAGAGCGTTATTTCCCATAGGGGTAGTTAGTATTGTAAGGCGCTCTGCTTATAATTGGAATGGAGCATGTACCATGTGTTTTCATGCAACAAAAAAAAAAGAATCTGCTTTATACCTTTTGACAGGGAGGCATTCAGGCATTTCAGATACTTAATGCAATATTTATTTTTGATGGTGTATTGTTTTATTCAAAAGTTTCACAGTGAAATTATAGTCCTATTTGTGGTCCTTGGAATGTTTCAGTGAAACATCATGATCACCAGGTTGACAAGTAGAAACTTTTTTTGCAT
The DNA here is from genome assembly GCF_031143425.1 of Pleurodeles waltl. Classification (NCBI taxonomy): domain Eukaryota; kingdom Metazoa; phylum Chordata; class Amphibia; order Caudata; family Salamandridae; genus Pleurodeles; species Pleurodeles waltl. The sequence goes on along the minus strand of NC_090437.1, from coordinate 214,805,437 downwards.
TAGGAACTCGGTGCTTTAGTGACAAATAATGTAAATTCGCTTCAATTGAATTTTTTCTTGCATTTACCCTACCTACAAAAATATAATCACACCAAACATACACTTGTAAAATTTCATTTATTACTGCCATTTGCCTTTCCTTACTCTTTTGATATTTTCCTTGTTCCTTTTTCGATATTTTCCAAACCTAAGGGCATATTTATACTCTATTTGCAACAAATTTGCGTCTTTTTTTATGCAAATTCGGTGCAAAACTAACTCCATATTTATATTTTGACGTTAGACACGTCTAATGTCAAAATATTGGAGTTTGCACCATTTTTTAGATGCATGAACCCACCTTGCGTCAATGAGATGCAAGGTAAGCATTCCCATCTTAAAAATGGTGCTAACCCCATAGCCCCATATTTATCCCCGTGCTAAAATGATGCACGGGTGGGAGGAGGAGCTAAATTAAGGTGCAAAGCCTCCTTTGCACGATTATTTGATGCCTGGGTCAGACCAGGCTTTAGGGGACCTGTGGACCCATTTCTATGGTTAAACATCATGGAATGGGTCCACAGATTCCATCCTCAAGCCCCAGGAACACCCCCACCCACACCAGAGGGACACCGAAGGATGGTGGACCCCATCCCACGAAAGTAGGGTAATTATAGGTAAGTATTTTAAAAATGTAAAGTGCCATTGGGGGCCCAACTTGGGGACCCCTGCATGGCACAGGGTGCAATGGGCATGCCCTGGGGACACTGGGCCCTGTGCTGGCCATTGGGGTGGTGGGCATGACTCCTGTCTTTTCTAAGACAGGAGTCATGTGGTATTGATGTTTTTGTGTCAGAAAATGACGCTAGGCTGCTTAGAGGCATTGTTTTGCCTCTAACCAGCCAAACGTCATTTTTTGGTGCAAAACCCCTTCTCCCATACCGCCACCCCCACCCAGCTACCGTCTATTTTCTTTTTTTTACGCCATCCCACCCTTTGCACAGGCTTGTGCCATTGCATAAATATGGAACCTGGCTAGTGCTCAGGATTGGCGCCAGCCAGTGCTAAACTTTTTGATGCAAAACTGTGTTAGTGCAGTTTTGCATCAAAAAGTATAAGTATGCCCCCTAGTATTCTTTCTGAATTATGTCGGAAAAAAAAACAGTGACACACCAGTCAGAGCAGTAGAGCGGAACCTGTAGTATATCACCTCTCACAATTGCATAGGACCCATGAGGTGACTGACAACACTGTAGAAAGGATGGCTTCTTAGATAAAGTTGTAGTTAGAAATATATATATTTTATTCAAGTATATTAATTGGCTACAGAGACCCACCCATCAAGTTTCCGACCACTCCAACAGCTCACCTCTAGCTCCACTTGTTCAAATAAAAACTATTATTCTGGAGTATTCAGCACCAGTCACGGCATAAAAAGGGGTGGGTCGGGGGGAGGAATTAAATAAAAAATAAAAAAATACAAATAAAAAATAAAACCACTCACCTCCGCCGCTTCATCCGCTCCTCCCATTCCTCTGCAGACACAGGCTCCCAGCATGCCCTGCACCAATCCTGACACTGCTTAAAGCAGCATCAGAATTGGCTGGGAGTGCCCAGCCAAGGCGCTCCCAGGCAGACTGGGAGCCTGTGCAGGGTCTCCCCAGCCCGACAACTGTGTTGCTGGGCTGGAGAGAACCCACTGCATATGTGTGTTTGGCCGGACCGAGATGGCTGGCTAAACACACATGCGCTTTGAAGGGGAGTGCTGTGCACTCCCCTCACTGCTCGTCAACCTGAGGTCCACCCCTTTTCCCAAAAAATGATAATAAACACAGTTTATTATTGTTTTTTGGGAAAAGGTTTTTCCGCTGCTGCTGTTGGCAGTGGGGCAACACTCCTTCACCTAATGGAGGAGCTTCCCCTGGTCAGCACGGGATTCTAAGATAGGGTCAGCCACGGTATATGTCAAGGAGGGCGGCGGGGGACAACAAAGAATGAAGGGGGATTTATTTACAAAAAAATAAAGGAAACCACTTACCTTGCGCTGGCAGTCTCCCGCTGCCATCTCCTGCTGCCTCACTCCTCTTGTGGTGTCCCAGAATTCGCTGGGACACCAGCAGAGGCTCCCCAGCAATCCTGGTGCTGTTTACATGCTAAACATAGCATGTAAGCAGCGTCAGGATTGGTTTGAGTGGCAGTGACTGCCGCTCAGACACAAACCTGGGGTCTGTGCTGTTTCTCCAGCCCAGCTGTGTATACAGACTTGTTGGAGAAAGTGCGCATTTGTTTTTGGCCAGTCCGGAAAGGCCACATTGTGCCACTTTGTAACCCTGTGCGCTACATTATGCCTGTACCAGGCACAATGTATGCAAAGGGGGCGTTCCCCCGTTTGGGGGGGCTGAAAAAATGCTGTAAGGAAATCTAATAGATTTCCTTGCGTCATTTTTTACAGCACTTTTAACGCCTGCTCAGAGCAGGTGTTAAAAGGGGGATTCCATTATTTATAATGGGCCCCTATGTACTCTGCAGGAGTAGCTCCAGTATTTTGGCGCTACTTCTACAGAGTACATCAATAGTATCATGAAAAATGCTATTGCCCCCTACCCTGCGCCATGGTGCACCATATTATAAATACGGCTCACACATGATATGGCGCAGCCATGGTGGCGGTAGGGTGCGGTAAAGGGCACAAGAAATGTGGCGCTGCACACAGTGCAGTGCCACGTTTCTTAAATATGCCCCTTAGTGCATTCTCCCACCTCCCTGTGGGCTAGCTCTGCCCCTCCCTGCACCTTCTGGCTGAGCCAGCCGATGGAAAATGAAAAATAAAACGATAGCAAGCTATTGTTTTATTTTTCATATGCTGGCTCATCCAGGGGGGCAACGCCCCTCCGACACTGCAGAGAAGCCGCCCCTGCTCGAAGATTAAAATATAACCACAAAGAACCATTCTTTCTGGCCGTCATTTCCAAGATTGGAATCCCTGAAAGAGGATGGTAGCAGTTTCCGAATCACTGATATGGAAGGTCAGTGTGTTGGCCATTTTTGGCTGTTCATGTGTCTCTTCGATGGTCTGGTGAGCCAGTTTTTACCCTTGAGTTCCCTGATAGTACCCCAAACATTGCCTGCAGCAAGCACAGAGGCCTACATTCTCCTATGCCATGCAAAACCTACAATAGAGTGTGTTGGTCGATTTCAAAACTGCCCGATCTTAATTTTCAAATGCAGGCCACTGTTTTAGGCTATCAGAGCTGCTAATGTGAGACACTTTTAATTTGGTGCCCTGGCCTAATTTCTGTGCCAGTCCGACCTTGAAAGGTGGTTCCTCCTAAAAGACTTATGTCCGAAATAAGAACAGTCTTCTTAGCTACAAGAAATCTCAAATCTTGGCTTAAGCTTTTGTGCAGGTCTTGGGCTATCATAACACGTCTAATTGATGTTAGAAAAGTATCAATTTTTCACTGATACAAATTCCTAGCATTATGGTGGAAGATGTCATTGGTTCTAATTTGAGAGCCCCAGCCCCAGCACACCCGTGACAAAAGAGAGAACCCATCAAACTCATGACCTGCTGTCATGCTTAAAAGAATCAAGACGTTTATTTTCTTCTAGCACTTCATCCCAAAGATTAACACCTCTAAGCGCTGTACATCTAAGATATGTTATACCAGGTCCTCTCTGCGGGGTCAACCCAGATTTTTGCCTTCCTTTGCCCAAACCGTTTTTGTGGTCTTTTAAAACTCTGTGCACTTTAACCCTTCAAACCAGTGGTAAAGTGCCTGTGCTCTCTCCCTTACGTATGGTAAATTTGTTTAACAACTGACTGGTACATTTGTGCCACCCAGATGGGCAGCCCTGTAAACATGGCTCAGACCTGCCACTGTAGCCCCATGGGCAGGGTGTAGTGTATGTTGAAGGTGGGACATGTACTGATGTGTTTTGAATGTCCTAACAGCGAAATGCTGCCAAATTAAGTTTTTACTGTTGCAAGGTATATTTTTCCCATAGGTTAACATGGGGGCTGCCTTTAAATACTCTTAAAATGCAGTTTCCCTTTGAGAGCAGCTAGAGATGTGGAGTTTGGGGTCTCTGAACTCACAATTTAAAAATACATCTTTAAGTGAAGTTTGTTTTTAGATTGTTAGTTTGAAAATGCCACTTTTTGAAAGTAGGCATTTTCTTGCTTAAAACATTCGGTGATTTTGCCTGTTTGTGGATTCCCTGTCTGGGTCAGACTGACAGTTGTACTGTTTGTTAATCTCCTCTAGACAGTGACACAAAGACAGCTGGGGTGTAGTCTGCATATCCTGATGAGCCATCTGGGCTAAAGTGAAAGGAGTAGTGGTCCCTTACCTCTGAATGGGCTGTACCTGCCCTCACACAATGCAGTCTCCAACCCCCTGGTGTGTGTCCTGGGACTGGCGTAGGCAAGGCATGATCCTCTGAACAACAGAGACTTTTCTTTGAAGTTGGGCAACTTCAAAGGAAGAAAGGGGTAAAAGTATTGGATCCAAAACCCCAGACTTTAGATTTCTTCAAGATTTGCTTCTGGAACCAAGAGCAACCTCTCCCAAGGATAGGAGTTGAAGAGCAGAGGAGAAGTGCTACCCCTGCCTGTGGCTGTGCATTGTTGGGCAATCCGGAAGTTGCTGCTTCTGCCTGTGAAAGGGAACAAAGACTGGACTTTTTGGTATATTCCTGCTTGAGAAGGATCTCCAAGGGCTTGGCCTGAGCTTGCCCCCTGTTCTGAAGTCTCAAGGTCATCAAAGACTTCCTCTGCCAGCACCTGGACTCTCTGCTGAGACGCCTGCCCTTCCAAGTCTTGCCTAATCCAGTCCCTGGTCCCTTGAAGGGAGATGCTGGTGGAAAAACAAGTAAACCGACTTCAGACAACTCCTGACTGACGCCGTTGCCAAATCCCATGACGTTGCCTGCAACCGTAGCCGCGGTCCTCGCTGGAGTGAGATGACCCCACAGGATGACGCTGCTGCAGCCTTGCTGAAGTCTGCAACTCAGTGGAAGTTGCCACACCACATCGTGACCGCCGGACATTGACTCTGTCGGAAGTGTGTGGATCCAACGTTTCGAGGCAACGCTGCCTCAGCTCTACCGCTGCGCAACAGGACCTAACACCTCTTCGTGAGGCCTCAGCTTCTTCACTTCACTTCACAGAACCAGAACCGACGCCACCTCGGATTCAGCAACATCATGATCTCTGACTCTGTGCACCGGACGGTTTCTAATTTTCACAAGGTACAGATTCTGGGGGTTTGTGTGACTCAGTGACCGGCGCAATTGGCGTTGGATTGTTGAGAACCACTCCGTTACAATGCCGTGATATCACCTCATCAAAGCATTTGTGTTTCTAAGTGCTATTTTTCCGTTTCATCTTTGAAAATTCATAGCTTTGTGTATGTTGTATATTTGTCGTTTTGGTCTTGTTTTGTTTAGATAAATATTGGCTATTTCTCTAATCAGGTGTTGAGTCATTTTGTAGTGTTTGCACTGTATTACTGTGTGTGTTGGTACAAATACTTTACACATTGTCTCTGGGTTCAGCCTTTCTGCTTGTGCCAAGCTACCAAGGGGGTGAGCGGGGTTAAACAGGTGTGTTTCTCCTTTGCCCTGACTAGAGTGAGGGTCCTTGCTTGGACAGGGGGTAACCTGACTGCCAACCAAAGGCCCCATTTCTAACAAGATTCATCTCCTACAGCCTTGCAATGTGGTCGGTTCACACCACATATTTTTGGCCGGAAATGGCCACACTGTGTGGAACTGGGTCACACAAGTGTTGCCTATAGTCTTGGAGGAGGCCCAAGCTATCCTGAACCAGGGTATTGCCTATGGCAGGGATGCAGAAAAGTTGACAATCTCAAATGGGCTAGACAGAATATACTCACCAGGCAGGGCAATTACTTCTTCAGTGGCACTCTGCCACCAGATCTTGCTGAGCTTATCTGACTTTTCGAGCGGTATCCAGGTGATGGTTGCTATTCCTGCTACTTTCTGGTGTCCAAGAAGTGTGGAGGCCTGTGCCTTACCTTAAATCTGCTTCATTTTAATGTCATCCTGAGGACGGAGAAATTCAAGATGTTGGCACTTGCTGAGGTCCTGTCTGCATTGCACCCTGGAGACTGGATGGTAGAATCAAACCTGCAGCACGCCTATTTTCGCATCTCCATCCTCCAGGCTCATCAGTGTTATCTGCATTTGCAGTGGGCCAGGAGCATTTCTAGTTCACTGTGCTTCCCCTTCTCTCATCAGTGCTTCTCAGGTGTTCAGAACGGTGATGGTGGTGTTTGCAGCACATCTGCCAAGGTCAGGGGTCCTAGTCTTCTCCTACCTCAATGACAGGCTGCTGTGCGGGCTCATCCTAGGAAGTCATCAACCACCTCCAGTCTATAGCAGACCTCTTGCATTTGCTGAGGTTCACTATCAACATGCCGAAGATGCACTTGACTCCTTCTCAAATGCTCCTGTACATTGGAGCCTTTCATGACACAGTACTATTCCGCACCTACCCTCTGGAGCAGAGATTCAGGACATTCGGGCTATGAACCGGATGTTTCAGCTCCAGACCTGGATTTCAGTGAGACAGACTCTAAAACTGCGGGGACTGATGGCTTGCTACATCCTGTTGGTGAATTACACTTGATAACTGATGGACCTGTCTCTTTTGGCAGGTTCACCCCCTGACGTTTTGCCTCCTTCCTCCTATTTTTTCTGACCTTTTGCTGTTGGCTCTATGAATCACTGCTGATCAGGGCTAAAGTGCAGGTGCTCTCCCTACCAAAGTTGGTATGATTGGCTTATACCCAATTGATATATTTAATTTACCTATAGGTCCCTTGTACAGTGGAATCCCTATACCCAGGGCCTGTAAATTAAATGGTACTAGAGGGCCTGCAGCGCTGCTTGCGCCACCCACTGAAGTAGACTTTCAAACCTGTCTCAGGCCTGCTAGCGCAGGGCCTGCGTGCACAGTTTTCTGCCACAGGGACCTGACATCTAAATTTACTTGCCAGGCCCAGAACTCCCATTTTACTACATGTAAGTCACCCCTAAGATAGGCCCTAGCTAGCCCTATGGGCAGGGTGCTATGCATGTAGAAGGCAGGACATGTGCGTAGTAGCATGGCCTGTCCTTTTAGTGACAAACAGCCTATTTGGTTTCTCACTTCTGCGAGTGCTGCTTCTCATAGGATTGCATTGGAAATGCCCTGCCTTATGTTTAAGGGGTATTGTCTGATTTATGAAGGGTAGTATAGGCATGTTTGGTATGGTTGTAATGGTAGTGAGAAATGCTGCTCACTGATGTAAGTGGATTTTTTATCACTACTACAGAAATGCCACTTCTAGAAAGTGAGCATTTCTCTGTGCGTATGACTCTGGTGTCTTGCAGGTTGACTCCAATCCATGTCTAGGCAGAGTGACAGTTGGGCATTGTGCATACTTTTCAGACAGCTTAGAGAAGGGAGAGGCAGGGCACACATGCATTTGTAAAGGCTGTGCTCTGGCCTCACACAAAAGTGTAGCTTACCCCCAACTGAAGTTCGGAGCCTGTGCTGGAGGAGAGAGGGTGCACTCCCAGAACCAGTTGGAACTGGTTGGAGCCTCCTCTCCCCTTCTTTGTGAAACACACTGTAAAACTGAGTATAAGCATAAGGGAGTTTTCCCCACAATTTGGTGACATCTTGGAACTGGATACATAATGCTGGAGGGACTCACCAGGAACCGCCATGGACTACTGCTGCTCTGCTGACCTGTGATCTGCTTGGTCACTTTGAGGAACTGCCTGCATCCACCTTGTGCTGGCCTGCTTCTGGACCCTGTCCTGTGCTCCATTTTTCTTTCTGTTGTCTCTCAGAGGCTGGTTGCCGTAGCCCTGAACCCCTGCAACCATCTGCTTAGCACCTCGTGAGCTCCCTCCCTGGGCTCAAGCACTGGAGGAATGTGCCTTCCTAAAGCCCTTAGGGCCTGGAGAGTGATTTGTTGTCAGTATCGTGAGTGCCTTGAAAGCGCTTTCTTGGCGTGCCTTCTGCACTTGGGAACGCTTGGTGAACTGTCCCCCCTGGTGCTTTGAAGAGCACATCGCTGTGCCCATTTCACCACCGAGACCCGAGCTTGACTGAATTACGAGCGTGTCAGAGACACACTGAACCCTGTGCCCCAGGGGCATGAAGAAGAGGAAGTTGGAGCAACTGTGCTCCCATGGGTGCCCCCAGGGCGAGGTACGCTCCAAAGAGCGCCCCCAGGGCACCAGAAGGCCCTTACTGGTGCCTGATCACCACTGCGGCCGGGGCGAATCTGTTGTGAGGATCAGGCGGGGAAGGAAGCCTCATCGGAGGCTCCCCATCCCACTGGGCCCGTGTGTTGTTGCAAGAACAGGCGGGGAGGAAGGAAGCCTCATCGGAGGCTCCACCGGAAGCCCTGATTGATCTGATGAGACCGCGGGCGGGCGGAAGCCTTGCCGGAGGCCCCCGCACCGCAAAGTCTACCCGGTCGGGCCCTCCAAGAGTCGGGTGAGGCCTGGCCCCCATCTGTGGCCCATATTGTTTTATTTGGCTTCCCCCCCCAGGAGGGCCCCCAGAGATTGCGGGCCCCAGGAGGTGCCCGCTTTAAAAAACGAAGGGGGTGCATGCCACCCCCCTCACCACAATTATTTGCGAGGCCCCCGTTTTCGCGTACTGAACCGCCAAGGGCCCCCTCTGTTCACTTCTTGGCACTGGAAGTGCCTTTTCAGCATAAAACTGGTACTTATAAAGGACATACATATTTCTTATGTTCCTGTTATGGACATTATTGATTTATTATATTAACCTGTTTATCTTATGATGTGTTACATATATGTTCTGATGTTCCTTTTATGGGCATGACATGCTGATATGTTTTCTTGACTTGCCATATGTTTTATAATGTTCCTGATATGGGGGTTTATGATATTGCTATGACAAGTGCATTTATTTGTTAATGTGATTCCTGACTACTGCTTATGTTGCAGAATAATAGGTAACCTGTGTGTTATGTGTGACTACTGCTGGTTCTGCAGAGTAACTATTGTAACGTTCTGACAACTGCTTGAGTAGCTGGGTATTACTGACATGTTGTGTTTGGTCTAATAATTGCGTTATGTACAATACAGTTTAGTCTTATATAACTTGGTGTTGTGTTTCCTTTGTGTTGGGGATAGTGCATCACGCGTGTTGTGTGTGTTGTACGAACGCTTTACAAATTGCCTCTGGGATAAGCCTGACTGCTTGTGCCAAGCTACCAAGGAGGTGAGCAGGGGTTATCTTGGATGTGTAACTTCCTTGCCCTGACTAGAGTGGGTGGGTTCTGTCTGGCTTAGGTACATACCCTAGCCAACCAGAAACCCCATTTCTAACAATAACATATGCAGACTCTTAAGTGGGATCTGAAGTCTTATTGGATGAAGCATCACAAGAATATCTCTTCAGCTTGGTCCAGATTTCAAGGGAGAATGCAAAAGATCTGCAGTAGTGGCTACAGTACCACAATTGGGTCAACAGCAGATCCCTCTCACTCCCACCTGAGTTGATAGTGGTGATTGATGCATCACTTTTGGGCTGGGCGGCCATTTGGGAAAGTTGGAGATCACAGGCCTCTGGTCTCAGGCAGATACTCAGCTCCACATTAATCTTCTGGAGCTCAGGGTGATTCATTTGACATTGTAGGTTTTTCTACCTTCTATTAAAGGGAAGCGGGTCCAGGTGTTGCCAGACAACACTACTGTAATGTGGCACTGCAACATTCATGGAAAGAAGGAGGTCCTGGAACCTGTGCCAGGAGGCTCTACACCTACAGACATCACTGTAACGTCATTTTATTTTCCTGGTCATACAACACCTAGGGGAATCTCTTAACACAAGAACGGACAAACTCTGACATTGATGCCCGCAAACCACAAATGGTGTTTTCATCCAAAGGTGGCTCATGGTTCCTTTCAGAACTGGGGGGGAACTTAGGCTAGATCTGTTTGCCAGCACCAAATACTCTCAGTATCAGCAGTTCTGTGCCCTGGAGTTTCCAAATAGTCTCTCACTTGGGGATGCATTCCTGCTAAACTGGACTATGGGACTCTTGTGTATCTTGATGATACCTCTTCTTTCCCAAGGTCTCAAGAAGATCAGAACTGATGGGGCCCAAGTTATCCTGGTGGCACCACATTGAACTAGGCGAGTATGGTATCCAAAACTCCTGAGCATGTGCACCTGTTCTCCAATCAAGCTGCCCTTTTGGGAGGATCTACTGTCGCAGCAGCAGGGCAAGACCCTGTACCCGAACCTGTGCACACTCCACCTTCAGGCATGGAAATTGAGCGGCAACAGTTGACATTCTTTTGCCTTTCTTCTGATATCGGTGACATCAATTTTTCAGCCAGGCAGGGTAGGAAAGTAGCCTCTTTCTAGCCTGTTTACCCCCACTTTTGGCCTGTTTGTGAGTGTGTGTCAGTGTGTTTTTACTGTGTCACTGGGATCCTGCTAGCCAGGACCCCAGTGCTCATAGTTTGTGGCCTAATATGTATGCCTGTGTAGTGCCTAACTGTGTCACTGAGGCTCTGCTAACCAGAACCTCAGTGCTTATGCTCTCTCTGCTTTTAGATTTGTCACTGTGGGCCAGTGACTTCATTTACCAATTTCAATTGGCATACTGGACCCCCCTTATAAGTCCCTAGTAAATGGTAACTAGGTTTGCAGGGTATTGGGGTTCCAGGAGATTCATATGGGCTGCTGCATTTCTTTTGCCACCCATAGGGAGCTCAGACAAACCCTTGCACAGGCCTGCCATTGCAGCCTGCGTGAAACAATGCACACGTTATTTCACAGCCATTTTCACTGCACTTAAGTAACTTATAAGTCACCTATATGTTTAACCTTCACTTGCTGAAGGTTAGGTGCAAAGTTACTAAGTGTGAGGGCACCCTTGCACAAGCAAAGGCGCCCCCACATTGTTCAGGACCATTTCCCTGGACTTTGTGAGTGAGGGGACGCCATTACACGTTTGCACTACATACAGGTCAATACCTATATGTAGCTTCACAATGGTAACTCCAAGTATGGCCATGTAACATGTCTAAGATCATGGAATTGTCCCCCATTCCAAATCTGTTATTGGGGAGCCAATTCCATGCATTCTGGGGGCTCCACCATGGACTCCCAGTACAGCCAAACCAGCTCTCTGAGGCCTGCACTGCAGCTATAGCTGCTGCCACCTCACAGACAGGGTTCTGCCCTCCTGGGGTCTGGGCAGCCCAGTCCCAGGAAGGCAGAACAAAGCATTTCCTCTGAGAGCAGGGTGTTACACCCTCTCCCTTTGGAAATAGGTGTTACAGGCTGGAAAGGGGTAGCCTCCCCCAGCCTCTGGAAACGCAGATGGTGCCCTCCTTGCATAAACCAGTGTACGCCGGTTCAGGAACCCCTTCTCTCCTGCCCTGGCAGGAAACTGGACAAAGGAAAGGGGAGTGACCTCTCCCCTGTCTATCACCACCCCAGGGGTGGTGCCCAGAGCTCCTCCAGTGTGTCCCAGACTTCAGCCATCTTGCTTTGCAAGGTGTGGAGGGGCACTCTGAATGGCCAGTGTCAGCAGGTGACATCAGAGACTCCTCCTGATAGGTCCATACCTGATAAGGTAGCCAATCCCCCTCTCAGGGCTATTTAGGGTCTCTCCTGTGGGTTCTCTTCAGATTCTGCTTGCAAGTTTCCTTCAGGAATCCTCTGCAACAACTTCAGACTCTTCTGACCTCGGATCAACTGCAGCCTTCTCTACGAAACGCTGTAACTGCAACAAAGTGTATACAAGAGACACTTTTCTTCAGCAACCTCAGCTCCAAGTCAGCAACTGCAACAGTTTCCACGGTGTGCACGCTCTGGGGACTCCCTGTCTTCATCCTGCACCAGTAGAACCAAAGAAATCTCCCGTGGAGTGACTCTGTCACTCCCCTGCTCCAAGCAGGCACCTTCCAAGACGACGACCGGTACCCTGGGACTCCTCTCACAATGACGAGGGTGCTCCTAAGGACACAGAGGGTGGACATCATCAACATAGACTGTCCTGAGGTCTTGCTGATGCAATTTGGAGGAGGTAAGACCTTGCCTTCCCCCAGAGCGACGGTACCCCTGTGTACTGTGTCTTCTTTACCTCTTGAGGCTTCTGTGCACTCTTTGCAAATTTTCTTTCTGCACGGCCTGTCCCAGGTCCCCAGCACTCCACCCTGCGACACTCAACTTGCTGAGTTGTTCTCCGGTGGTGTGAGCCCTTCTTTTGTTGTGCTGCATCAACCGCGTTTTGCACCTCCTTTAAACCCAGATCCTGCGACTCCTGGGGTGCTGGCTGGCATCCTGAGGACTCTTTAAAGTGCTGAGAGCCTCCTCTTCCTCCTCACACAGAGTTGAGGCCCCCTGGTACCTCCTGGGTCCATCCAGCGCCATTTTGACAAAAAATGCACTTTTGTCATAGCCAAGGCTTGTTGATGACTTCCGACACGAAATCTCATCTCCAACAATCTTCACGCCGTGGGACATATTTTGCATCATGCAAGAACCCGCTGGCATCTTCCTAGGGTGCATTTCTGCTGTCTTCTACTAACTGGGAACTCTTCTTTTGCACCCTCTCCTGTGTTGGCAGGGGCTCCTTTCCTTCCTGGAACTTCTTGGTCCCCTTCCTTTGCAGGTCTTCAGGTCCAATAGTCCAGCAGTTGTTCTTTGCATACTTGGCTGGCTACTGCAAAATCCCCAAAAAACGAGGTGTAGTGTGTCCTAAGGAAACTTGCAGTACTTTACTCCTGCTTTTCTGGGCTCTGGGGTAGGGTAATTTACATACCTTTACTGTATTCTTACTCTCCCAGCGATTCTGCACACACTACACTTGTCTAGGGGGGAATTCGTGATTCACATTCCACTTTTTTAGTATATGGTTTGTGTTGCCCCTAGACCTATTTTCTCCTATTGCTTTCTACAGAATTTCCTACTGTTTGCATTGTTCTTTGACTATTTACTTGTCTAATTTTGGTGTCTAGTGTATATATTGTGTATAATACTTACCTCCAAAAGGAGTATTGTCTCTAAGATATTTTTGGTACTGCGTCGTCCAAATAAATACCTTTATTTTTGGTAACACTGAGTATTGTCTTTACTTGTGTATGAGTACTGTGTAACTGCAAGTGGTATTGCATGGGTTTTGCATGTCTCCTAGTTCAGCCTAAGCTGATCTGCTATAGCTACCTCTATCAGCCTAAGCTGCTAGAACACTACTACACTTCACTAATAAGGGATAACTGGACCTGGTATAAGAGGTAGGTACCCAAGGTACCCACTACAAACCAGGCCAGCCTCCTACATTTGTGGTGCAGTGGTGAGATAAGTACTTGCGATTGCTTTACCACTTTGTTACCTCTGCTTTTCACAAGAAAAGCTTGCTCCAATACTTAGAGCATATATAATATATATCTGGAAACAATTTTCTAATTTTCTTAAAAGTTTTTTAAACTTTGCAAAAGTTTTTTTACAGAGTTCTGAAAAGTGTTCTTCTTTTCTCTAAAAAGTTAGCTCTGTCATTCTACTAGCTTTTTACTCACTTTTCTAAACTTTTTTCTATCAATAGAGCTGTCAAGACTACCTATGACAATTTAAACTATAAAACTTGAAGGGGCTCTGCATTGAAATAAATTTTGGGATTGGGAAGAACCCCCATACAGAGTACCTCTTAAATCTCCTCCTCCAGGATGACCAGGGAATCAGCACTGAGGAAGAGGTAGAGGATAGTTCCAACCAGGAAAGCTCAGAGGAGCACGATGACTATCCTGGGGAGGGTCCTTCCACATCCCTATCTGTCAACAAGCCCCCCTAGTATAACTGGTAGTGGTAAGGGTTCGCACTCAAGTAGGGCTCCCTTCACCCCTAGAGGCCAGGTCACTAGAGTGGCCCCTGTTAGAGATACGTCTGCCTCTGCACCCTCTCATCTTACCTCCGTTTCAGAGGTTTCACAGTATTCTAACCCTGAGGACCAGTCCCTAGATAGGAAACTCAGAAAGCTGAGGTTAGAGGAGGTCAGACTGAAGCTAATGCAGCAGCGGTTGGCTTTAGAGAAAGAGTGGCAGGGTTTGGGGTTAGTTCCCCATGGTGGCAGCAGCAGTTTTAGGAATACAAATGTTAGGGAACCTTCATTTGATTCTAGGATCTGCACAAAGTTGTCCCTCCTTACAAGGACGGTGATGACATCAACCAGTGGTTTGCTGCATTTGAGAGGGCCTGTAAAGTTCAGAGGGTCCCTCAGGTACAGTTGGCTGCAATCCTTTGGTTATCCTTCTCTGTCAAAGGGAGAGACAGACTTCTTATTGTCAGAGAGGATGATGCAGATATTTACCAAATTCTTAAGAATGCACTCTTGGATGGTCTGGGCTTAACCACTGAACAGTATAGACTTACGTTCAGAGAGACCAGAAAGGAGTCATCACGGTACTGGACAGACTTTGTAGACTGTTCTGTGAAGGCCCTAGAAGGTTGGTTACATGGCAGTAAGGTAACTGATTATGAAAGCTTATATAACTTGATTCTCAGAGAGCATATCTTGAATAATTATGTGTCAGACTTTTTGCATCAGTATCTTGTCGGCTCAGATCTGACCTCTCCCAAGAATTGGGAAAGAAGGCAGACAAATGGGTCAGAACAAGGGTGAGCAGAAAAGCTCATACAGGGGGTGACAAAGACACCAAAAAGAAAGATGGTGAAAAATCTCAGGACAAGCATGGGGATAAAAGTAAACACTATCAGGTGAATAAGTTACTTACCTTTGGAAATGCCTCATCTGGTAGAAACTTTATCTATGCTCAGATTCCTTTCCAACCCTCCCATCTTTCCCATTCTGCAAACCAAGCTTTTCCATCCAAAAGGTCCGCTGAAGGCCCTTAGAATCTGCACACTGGCCATTAATCTTCTGCCATGGCTCAGAAAAAGTCACAAACTGAAGTCACCGTGCAAGAGTGGTGCCTAGAGAAGCACAGTGCATCTCATATCTGGTGTGGACGATGCCTATTCTGCAGGTGCTAAGCTGTTTGTTGCCACCTACTGGTACTTAGGGGTACTGCTCAAGATGTTCAAGATTCAATCTGACTCCTGGGGAATAGGCTAAGAAAAGTCATCAGTGGCTAGACAGAGTCCCTACCAGATAAGGCACTACCAAAGGTAACTTGTTCTTCATGCACAGCATGCACATATATTAAGCCAATGGCCACAGCACTCCCATGCTCATAAGCAGGGGTTGAGGAAATAGATCTCTGTTAAGCACATTTCATTTGTGTGCTCCTTCCCTAACAATCATCAGTCCTCCTTTACAAGCCAGCAACAAGCAATCATAATTCATGCCCTCCTGCACAAACAAATAATTCCTGTTATTACTTCTCTCCCGCACATTTGTATTGTAGATCCTATTTCTACTCCGCACCACCACCACGGATCCACCAGAGAGAAATATCCACATATCCCAAAACTATTGGTTCTTCCCATCTCTACTCCAATGCACTCCCAACACAGCATTAATCATCACTTTCCCATTGAACCAAACCATAATCTTACTGTTTAATTGTATGCACTTTCCTACACCACAGCAATAATCAGTCTTGTCCCCTCTCATTTATACATTGACAACCACAAATGTAACTTTCTTCCCTCCCACATTCCCTAACCGTTAACAATCTTCCCATAATTCAGTCACTGTAGCAGCTATTAATTTTAAGACCAACTTCACCAACCAGAAACCATCAGTCCTATTCAATTCCCCACAAACCAACAATCTTGAATGTATCATAAAAATTGAAATGAGGGTCAGCTGCATTGTCATGGGAGCCAGTTGGCATTTTATTCTATTTCACAACAACATTTGCAAAGCAGGATCCTTTTTTGTAGAAAGATATATATTGCCATGATTTACAGGGTGTCTTTTTCCTCCCTGTATTTGGGGACCACTGATCCTTTTCGTGCATGGATCTGCTGTTCCTTGCAAGCCACTACTACACAGAAGAATTTGCATCTTAGGGCGTGTCATAAGCAGGGTTGGTCTTCTGACATATTAACCTAGGATGGGCCACTGTGAGACAGGTTTCTTATGACCAAGCCAGCTGAGAGGTACACCATATAAACCTTGAGCTATCCCGGACAGGCGAGGGAGTGACACCGATCTCAGGTATTCTAACAGTGCTCAAATGTCCGAGTCCAGGATTGCACGGTCCACGTGAGCCAGACCCAATCACTTTGCGAGTATCGTCTGCACCTGGCTCCTCCTACTGCTTACAACATTATTGGGAGAGCAGTAAACTCTCACCTTAGCTGAAACGAGCCACACTGCCGTCCCACTTCCCCCCCCCCCCACAATGGCCCTTAAAAAACAATGTATTCACTAATTTACTACCTGTCCCAAGCAGGCAGTAAATGTGGGCAGACTGGGGCCCGTTATTTCTCCCAGAATGGAATAAAATATGTCTTTGTTCTCGTAATTCCCAAGCCTTAGTGTTATTTCTTAATGCTGGGGGACATAAACTGCAACCCCTGGATCAAGATGTCGCGATACTGGCTAGAATCAGAGACTGTCATCATTAGACTGGGGAATCCGTAATGAAGTCCTTCCTCCTTTAAGACACAGCTGCGTGATACCATACATCACGATCCTGGGCGCTTTAACGTGTGTGACTCTTGTTCCTTAAAGAAATGTTAATACATTTCGCTTAAGTAACTTGCAGCCATGTACAGACCACACCCCTAAATTCTTGCGATTTGGATTGTGTAACTGACTGAATGGGAAGCTGGTTGATACATATGCGAGGGTTGATATTGTCTGTCACAATGACAGCTGCTGGACATTGGCTTAGCAGGGGGCCAAGGGCACTATGCAAATAAGGAAAATGGTCTTCCTAGCCACTGATTGCCACTGGATCTCGGGGTCACTGAACCTGCCGCACAATTGATATGTACGCCCCTGCGACTGGCTTTCTGTATTCCTCTTTGATACTTATATAGTTCCCCATTGTCTTCCATGTGCTTGCTGAAAACTCTAATACAATAAACATTGATTGTCCTTTGTAATTGTATCGTAATTTTGTAATATACCCATTAATGTGAGTTTTTAATGCTGTTAGAAGATTGTGTTATTTAGCTGCTGTATTATTTTATAATCAATGGAATGCAACATTGAATTATTGGTAAACTGATTAATTGGGTACTTGCTCATTTTATCAATTGAATGAAAGATTGACCAATCTATCAATTAAATGATTGACAGATTGATCAATAAAAATATTTTAAATTTGAAAGGGTACAACCATTGTAACAGATAAACTTTCAATGTGCAACCTGGACCTGTACTACATATAGGGTGGACTGCCATTGTTTTCTCAATGGCTCACCTTTAAGCTGTTACCCGAGTGCAAACAGGCCACTGCGCCCTATTACCTTGAATGCTCTGCCCCAAAGGCAGTTGTAAACCCCTGCTGCCCTGTGGCAGTACATTCAGGGAAATATGGAGCGACTGCTTTAAAGCTGCTTCAAAGCAGAGGGGTTAGATGCAAGGAGGATGTCTGGGGGGTCCCTGGTTTTATCTCTCAAGAAGGCTGCCCTCGGATGCGCACTAACAGTGCACCACCTTTTTTGTGGTGGAACATCAGTGCGGATCCCAAGGACATGTTTACCTTTGCGTCTGTGTCTGTAATACAATGGGCCTGATTCTAACTTTGGAGGACGGTGTTAAACCGTCCCAAAAGTGGCGGATATACCACCTACCGTATTACGAGTCCATTATATCCTATGGAACTCGTAATAAGGTAGGTGGTATATCCGCCACTTTTGGGACGGTTTAACACCGTCCTCCAAAGTTAGAATCAGGCCCAATGTGTTTGCAAAGACAAAGTGATTTCCTTGATTACATGGGGCCACTCCACCATGCAAATGGGGGAATGTCCTCTCAGGATAGCACTGGCGCTACATGTGTGTCAGTGTTATAATTATTACCTAAGGGGACGCACAAGTGTTTACAGCCCCTCCTTTGAACCCCACGGCACTACGTGTAATACAGGCCATCCTGATTCATATTCGTTTGGAAAAGTTAATCATATCCTCATTCAAAACCAGATACTCCAAACAAGCAAAGTGAATGAGAGAGAAGCAGAGTAGCTGATAAATCCAAGTGTAGATTACACAGCCAGTGGCATAATTCACTGATTTATACAGAGAGTTTTCACCTCTGCTTTTGATCACTTTTCCTGCCCAGTTACGCCATTCCTTCAGTGGTTCAGTGGTTCCTTCCTAGGTAGAAAAATAAATGGTTCGGCAGTGGTCTGTTTTGATTTAAAAAATCACCTGCACAATAGATTCACTTGAAGATTAACATACAAATGACATTCGATGAGATAGTAATACAGAAGCTATGTGATTGCACGATCAATTGCACAAAGCACTTAGCAGTATATTTATAAAATTATCACGCAGTCCAGGGTAGCAGGTCACCTTCCTGCACTGCCTATGTGATAGGGAAAGGGCAAGAATGTGCGGTACTTAACACTATACCCAGGGTTGGCACACAATGAACTGTCTATTACAAACGCTGGCACTCTTGCACCATGGTGCAAGCGTGCCTGTGTTGTAAGCAGTATTGTTTTTGTGCAGGAAGGAGCAACGTCCTGCTCAAAAGCTATCCCCTGAGGCACTTTTTTTCTCTTTCTATGTCTGCTACATTCTGCAGCACACATAGAAAGAGGAGGAAAAAATGAAGAGAAATAAACATATTTCTCCTTGTTATGCCTCACCTGGGAAGACATAGCAGTTTGGTGCATTCCCAGGTCTACCACTTATGCTAAATCTGGGAACGCGTCAAACGTGTCAAAATCCATGGATAACGCCTGTTCCCATGCACCACCCATGGAATGCCACCCTGGGCAGAGTAATACAATGCAGCAATTTCCACTGTACTGCGTTACTCCAGATTTATCAATCCCCCTAGGGGCAAGCAAGGTGGCCTTGCGTGAGAAGATAAATCGCTCTTATTAGCCTCATCGCGTTTGCACCCTGTTGCATGGTGGAGGTGCGACGCAACTAAATGATGAATATGGCTGTGTCATGATTTTTGTCACTGATCATGATGGGAATACCAACAGAGGACAATTGGAGAGTCCTAAAAAGAATACAGCACTTGAACCTTCGCTACTTCAGTAGGAGACTAATAATTTTGCGTCTTTCATTCCAGTGAGGTCCTGCAGTTCCAATTATTGCCTTTTAATTAAATGACTATTCAGCACAGGGTAACAGTACATAGGTATGTTATTTTTTGCAAACTGATATTATCCATTTGAGGAACACGAAAGTTGTTTTCAAATATTATGTGATTCAAGGAAATGTAAATGTATTCTCTGTATTTTTTCTTTGTCTTATTTCCCCTGAAGGAGATGCTAAAAATCCCGGTCCTGGCTACCCTAGTGGACATCCAGCTGAATGGCACTGGCTGGACTGCTAAATCTATCGCTAATTATTTGTACAATGGTCCATCTGAAACGCGACCTCCTGGGGCACGTCCTTATGATTGGAGAACGTCGTATAATTATGCAACAAATACGATCCAAACCATGACGAAGTTTCTTGGGGTGTGTACTATTTGAACCTATGTATTCGTTTAAAGATGGATTATGAAACATATTGCCATTACCAATGTGCCATTTAAGCTACATCGTAGATTTTCAGATCTTAATTTCTTGTCTCATAGTCGTGCTTAGAGTGAACCAGAACTCTTACTACACCTTTGCTTCCTGGTTTCTCTCTCTTTCACTCTCTCCCCCTCTCTTGTTTTCGAAAATAAGTGGTTGGTTTTCTGAAGGTCTTCACGTTTTTCCTTAGCCATCATATTGTTGTGTATTTTATTATGTGGTTTACAGGGCCGAATGATTTTTCTTGCTCCTGAAAATCTATAAAGAATGTGTTTTGGCTAAGCTGGTGAAAGGGCCACTCTATCAATACCACCCCCCCCCCCCCCCCCCCACCAAGCCCGCATAACCTAAGTACCCCGATCAAAAAGTTTTCTTTTGGGCAATAAGCTGGATGGACTTTGTCAAAAAGTTTTGGAATTTTCCCCTTAATTTCTCACACTTAATAAATGGGTTAACTGATTGTTCGGTCTAATTTACTGTCAGCAGTCAAATCGATTGCATTTGAGTCTCATGAGCTTTGGCTTGCTTGAACCTACAGCAGCTGCTATGGCCTAGGTGTTATTCTGCCACCTTGTTAGAATACAGACCTCCTTATTTAAAGTTTTTAACTCTTGACCTACTCCTGCTTGCCCTACAGGAGCTGCCTTGGAGGAAAGCCCACATGCTCCGTGAGTGCACACTTTCAGTTGCCTTTCACCTGACTTAGGTCGATAAATGAGTACTAGTAAGTTGGGTACTAATAAACATCTGTTTTTCGGTGCCAGGATGCCACAAAGAACGAACATATACTTTACAAATGCACATGTTGTATTGTGTTACGTTTTGTTCCCTCCGGTAACATAAATGGCAGCCTCATCCTACGACACATAGAGTAGTAATTTACTAGTACTCAATGTTCCACTGACCATGGAGGTGCTGATGCTAGAAGAACCGGTTTGCATTCCCAAACTGGAACAATATCTATAAAAGCATTGGAGGGGGAGGTGCTGCTTTAAAAATGTTTCCCTTTTTTGAAGACATTAAGGGAAGCATTCATTAGTCCCTTGAGTCACTGTGTTCTTCTCCCAAGACCAATGATTCACAACAGGGAAGATAATGTTACCCCAACTCGGATGTCAGTATCTGATCAGCAGTTCAAAGCAAATGGATCACCCGCTGTTGATGGGTGTCATTGTGACTCCCTTTTAGAAGGGTGTGCCCCTCTCGTACCATCGCCTAATAACAATTCACAGATCCTTTTGTGAGTTGGGAAGGTTGTTCTTGCTCCCGAAAGGAGTTTAATACATTTGAAAATACTATTTTGAGGACCAACCCCTTTTAGAATGCGAATCTCTGTATTTGCATACACAGAAATGTTTTGTACATTGTATCCTTTTTGGGCTTTATATTTTACCCATGTTGTCTACATATTGTACACTTATTTGTTGTACTGCGTTTGAAAATGCTGTAAACATAAGAGTGCTGGATGTAGACCCTTTTATAAAATGACTTTCCTGTCAGTTTCATATCCCTCTTTATCTTGATGTGTTAGGTTGCTATGAGGTATCTGAAAGTGGATATCTCTGCTGTTTGAGCTAACTCGGGGCGAAAGATTCTTATGTTCTTTCTTTGCCAGGAAAGATGAAGGATATCATATCATGAATGTAGACAACTAGTTTTGTGAGTACCTGTTTCAGACATACTTACATAAACTAATGGCTTATGATAGCCAGCCTATAACAGATGTGCTTTAGATCTGCAGAGTAAAGCATTAGTCTTGTCATAAAATGAAGGACATTGGCCCCCACCAGCATGAGCAGGGTTTAGGTGCTAGTAGAAAAACACATCTGACTATTACCACAACTCTCTCCATCATTTACTGATGTGTTTCATCACAGTCTTTGTTCTTGGATAATATTGGTCTACTCAGCTTAAGAGAATGGATTTTTTCTGTTTCCTATGTATCATTGGTTTTAGTATCATAATTTTCCTGGTTAAGCCACTGAGAAAAGTAAATGACATACAAGAAGAGAATCTATTTGGATTCAGCTGTATCTTTATTGGTGAATGTAGTGCTGCTGCGACCTGCTTACAGACCTACGGCCTGATTTAGAATATGGCAGATGGGTATCTCCATCAAAGATGTGACAGATATCCCTTCAGATATATTACAATCTTCATTGGCTGTTAGGAAATTGTAATACGGCAGCTGGGATCTCAGTCGCGTTTGTGATGGAGTAACCCCCTCCACTAAACTTTAAATAAGGCCCTTAGTGTTCTTAAAGGGACACAACATTGATGATATACTTCAAGTTTTTTAGGAAATTATTAAAACATTCACTTTCTTTGGTTTTGTTTGCAGTTCTATAGGTAGAAATGTGGTTTGATGCATCATTACCCTTTGACAGAATCTATGCCCCAGCTCACACTAACAACACATTTCCTCTATAACTGTGCAGAGTGATTTTTGTAGGAAAGAGGCAACTGTAAATATAACTCTCAGCTCTTGGAGAACTTAGAGTATTAGAATATAACCGTTTTCAAAGA
This sequence comes from Pleurodeles waltl, assembly GCF_031143425.1. Classification (NCBI taxonomy): domain Eukaryota; kingdom Metazoa; phylum Chordata; class Amphibia; order Caudata; family Salamandridae; genus Pleurodeles; species Pleurodeles waltl. The sequence continues at coordinate 214,783,234 of NC_090437.1, read as the reverse complement.
TAATACACTTACCATTTAGATGAGCCTTCTTGTAGAATGAGTATCCAGCAAGACAACTACTGAGATTGGTTAAAGTGTTAACATTTGCGATCACACTAGAAGGGGAAGGGCCTGAATTGGAGGTCACAGTGGTATCAGCTGTGACCAGTTGTGGCCCTAATTCTACTACAGTTTATAAGCGTTGTGGTGCACAAGAGGCTCATAAAGCACACAGCATTTAATTAATGAAGAAATAGGCGACTGGATTACCCAGTGTAGGTAGCTTAAACCCTACTTCTTTCAAACTCCATCGTTATCCTTTGGTATATATTGGTCAATGGTTGTGAGTAACTCGAATAACAGCTGCACCAACAATGTTTATGAAGCTATTTAGTGTAATTCACTTGTACCAATGCTCATTAACATTTACACCAGCAATTATTGAGTAATGTTCATGAACATTACAGTCATTACAAAACATGAAACTCAAAGTGTTCGTTGTCTGACTCAAGCCTCTGGAACGAAGATTATAATTAGCTGCCACCAACAAGACTTGTACAGCTGGAGTAAAATTGGGGGCTACCCTTTAGGTTGTCCTCATTTGAAAGACACACCAAGGATGTTCCTAAATGGCACCATCAAAATGGTTTGAAAGAAGTAGGGTTTGAGCTACCTACACAAGGTCCATAGAAGCTAGAGGCACCTTTAACTCTGCCAAATAAGGAATATCCAGGAAACGTTTAGAGAAAAAGAAAACACAGTGGGGACAGCAGGCATAGGGAGCTAGTTCTGGACTTTGATCCTGTTTGGTGATGCCAATAGGTTTGGCTTGAATTTTAGTTATATTCTAGACTTATTGACTTTGCCAATCATGCTGGTGCTTTGAATTTGTTTTTCAGCAGTGAACCTGTGGCAGGAGCAAGGGAGATAGCAGAAGTGCTGAATTGTATCATAAGCTCGAATTTTAAATGTAGTTTCAAGGAATGTTAAATTAGCATTTCCCTATCAAACCATTAGAAGAATAGACTTTGATTTCCCTAACACTTTATTTGTTTTGCACTAAAGTAAACCAATGTGTCGTGCAGTGAAAAAACGAATCAAAGAGACTGAGTTTATATACAATGTAAGTATGAGATGACTAATTCAATGTGACAAAATATAGGTGGATTGAGTACATTTTTAGATGCAAAATATTTTCTTCATATACTCTTATGAAGCATTTACTGGAAGGTGGAAGTATTCACCTAAAGAGCCAATAACCTGATTGTATGACTTAAATACTCCTCTGGGCTGATTCAGGAAGTGATTAACAATGCATAAAGCCGATGTATTGAACTGAAGAGATTGGATCCTCACATGAAAACATGATGGCTGAGTGGGTGCACTTATGGCACCGATGATTCCTGTGGCATGCAACATTTTCTTCCTGCTTAGAATCACAACAAGGCCAGGATCAGAGGCCTCAGGCTCCTTTGCCTGCCAGGATGCAGAGACAACATTGAGTGGGTGCACTTAAGGCACCGGTGATTCCCACAGCACGGGACACTTTCTTCTTGCTTAGAACCATGACAGAGGGCAGGAGCTCAAGCCCCAAGCCCCTTAGCCTGCCAGGTGGAGGAGACAATGATGAGTGACCATTGACTCTCATGTTGAGGTACGTGTAGGTCTCGCCTGGGTGCAGATCATGTTAGGAGCTCATAAAAAAGCCATTCAATGGTTATCTCAAAGGGCTCTCATGTTGGACAAATTATACTAGGAAATCTTGATGGTGAGGAGAGCTGAATGTGTAGGAAATACCAGGAAAACCCATGATGGGAACTGTGTTGTTTTGAACTTTCAACATCTCCATATCATACAACATACAGTCTCAATCCTGTGGAATATGCATTGTCATGGCTCTCACCGGGCAGAAAAAATCAAAACTGTTTCACTCAGTTTCGTCTGCAAACCAGCAGATTTTCTACCTCCTTAACCATAAAGAATGAGCTACTGGTTGTTCAAATGCATAAAACCATGGGTTGACAACCCATAATCGACCCCCCCCCAGACCTCCTTTAGGAAATTGATTGACTCTCCTCCCCGGATAAGACAATGATTAATACTTGAGAGAGCGGAAATAAATACCAACACATCGCTAAATAATGCCAGTCAGGAATCTTTGAATACTTTAAAGATAAGTACTTATACTCAGGGGTTTTCTGAGATAACATTAGTATCAAGGAATGTTGCTGTGCTGGCAAACATATTTTTAGCTGATGACTGGAGTGAATATATAATTGCAGCCCAGGTTGTGTGCTTTTCAAGAGACATGGTTAAGAGATATCTTTGCTGCAGATGGATTTACATTTCTGTGATGCAATTTCGACAATCCAGAGAATGAACTTGCCCTTTAAAGATGAGAAAAGGAGTGAAGATGGGAAGTGTGCTTGCTCTTTTTCTTTTCTCTCTATATTAACGGTGTTGGTGAGAAAAATTGAGGGCCCCATTTACAAGAATCTGACGCATCGGCTCCGATGGGTCAGATTTCTTGCGCTGCCCTGCGACCCCCTAACGATGCCATGGATGTGTTGTATTTGCAATACAGTGCTCCATGGCACACATTTGCACAGATGCCTCTGAAATTCTGATGCATCTGTGGTGCTAAACTTGCGCACTGCTGGACTAGTGTAAAAAAAAAATGATGCTAACCCTGCAATGCAAGGAAGGCTCCCAGGTGAAAAAGCAAGTTTAATGCCTGCTCTGAACAGGCATTACATTTTTGATGCAGTGAATTTGCAGAACAATGCATTGAAATGTAGTAAATTTTATTCTACCAGTTCTGCATTTCTTTTTGCCTGGGAATGCCTACCTTGATTATATTATACCTGGCACAGGCATAATGTGGCACAAGGCTTTACAAACTGGAGTAATGGTCCCATTGCGCCAATTTGTAAATGTGATGCAGTGTAGGGGACTGCTTGCGCTGACACAGCATTGAAAAAAAGTGATGCTATGGTGGCGTAAGGGCCTTGTAAATAAGCCAGTAAATCCCTTGGTATCCATGTTTTGAGAGTTGGCCAATGGCCGTTACCGATACTTTTATAGATCATGCTGTGGTTTTATTATCTCAAAGTCCCCTGTGTCTCCGGAGTCTCATTAATGCTTTCCCAGAAATATTGGAGAAGCAGGATTTGAAGATAAGCTTAAAGTAAACATTCACAATGAGCTGTGGCAATGGGAGGCTTAAGATGCACCCTTCTTATATTAAAGGTGCCTGGATCACCGACACCCCGAATTTTAGATATTTGGGTTGGCAATTTATTTCTTATGACGACTGGTGTGCCCAAAAAGAGCTAGTAGTAAGTAATACTGTGATGATAACTACACAGGGGGTATTCAGCTTTGCTACCAAAATTGATGATAAACCCATTAAAGAAATATTGATCCTCTGTTCTCTGTCACACCAGCACTACAAGGCACAGGTCTATGGGTATTTGAAAGCCACTGGTTTTTGCAGAGACAAGAGAATAACTTTTTGAAGCAACTCCTAAATGTTCCACAATTGACCTCAGAGACAATAATTCACAAAGAGTTGGTAGTCCCCAATATAATGAATACACCATACGCCGGCATTCTGCAGTACACATAGAAGGAAGAAAACGCCTCCATTTATTGTTTTTGTGCAGGAAGGCCTTCCTTCCTGCACAAAAACAATAATTCCTACAAGCAGGCACCTTTGCACCATGGAGCAAGTGTGTCTGCTTTGGCGCATGGCAGCTAATTGTGCACCAGTGCAGTGGAAGAGGACAAGAATGTGCCATATCTCGTAGATATGGCACAATCCCACCCTTTTCTTTTGACGCAGGACAGCACCGCGAGAAGCCTTACTGCGCTGCCCTGAGCCAAAATATTGTAAATAAGCTCCTAAGTCTTCAGCTGTAAAGTATTTGTTTAGATTTGAGCAGGGTCTCTGCATTTAATACGAATCAGTGATAAACAAGTGAGGGCAACAAAGACTTATCTCGCTGTATTCATTAGCCACATTGTAGCGCAGGAACACCAACATTGAAGGCTAATGTAAAAAGAAAGTGTGAGAATCAAAGGCGAAACTCTGCTATTAGTATTAACGTCAAAACATTCACACTAAAGACAGAATCAAAAACGGTAACAATTGGAAAAACATATGATAAGCACCTCTCCTGTGCAGACATTCTATGTGCCTGTCGTACTCTGCCGCCTCTAAATCACACAGATGTTTCCTGTACAGCATGGTGCTTGCAGGTGTGTATTTTACCGTTTGTGAAAGACACACACCACTCTCCTTGCGCGTTCACCTTTCTTCTCAGAGGTACTAGTCTCAGGGCCCTGCTGTGTTGTGGAACATCACACCACGCAGACAAAAACAAACAAATACCACAGCTGGAGAAAGGGGCTCATTATTATGAGGCTCAGGTGCAGCAGCCCTTGGAAAGTATTCAATCTCTCTTAGAAAAGAATGCCAACTGAGGATGATTTAGAATCACATAAAGAAGAAAATGTTAGAAACCCTGGTGTTTCCACTCGTGGTGAATAAAACATGTTGTACATGCTGTAAAGAGCTCCGCCAATATTTATTGAAAGGTGGCATGAGAGTCAGCCGAATTCATTTGGAATTGGTTCAGGAAATTCAGATATATGTCGAAAATGCGTGTATGAAAATTCTCCTTCACCAGCACATTTCTGCTTGCAGACGCGAGATGTAATACCTCACAGACAGAAGGACGAATTATTCGCCCCTCAGTGAACATCATATTATCTGTGATGTTTTTGTGCTATACATAGGGTAGAAAGAAACGTCATGGGGAATTATTATCCTGGCACCTTTGCCACACTTGAGGCCCCAACACCAATATCTGATCTACAGCAAGAGAATGTGAGGGACACATAAAATTAAGGTAGAGATAACATATACCTGTGGAGCTCAGGAGTGCTACATTGTACTACTAACACCAGAGGGTGGCGCTCTCATGTAAGACTAGAACTATCGTTAGTTACCAATCCTGGTATTCTGATTTGAGGTTACAGTTACATCAGCAAAATTCCAAGAGACATTGCCGTACTTGTAATTGTACTTCAGTATTAGATCACAGATTGGGTTTATTATATCCAGCTAACAGAATATTAAACAATGAGTTCAAGACAGACATCTGTGTGAGCCCATAATATTCTTGCAGGGGGCGATTTCCTTTTACACGAATCACAGGTGTGTTTAAATCTTGACAATGACTGTCCAGTTCACTACTTTTTTTTATTACTCTTTTTATACCTTTAAAAAGGCCTTGTTTTAGGATGAAAAAGGTCTGCTGATCTCTGTTCATAGTTATTTTCAACACTGTAAACTGGATGACAAAAACTTGGCCAAGATCCAATAAAAACAGTTACGTCTAAGGATCTCTTTTGGTCCTAAAAACGTTTGGACAGAAGGATCCAATGGTTTGGCACTAGAATTTATGTTTTTTTTGCTTATGGCTAATATTTGTGAAGGGGATGTTTGAGGGGCTGTCTACTTTACGTGTCACTGGCGCTTGATCTTCTCTAGCTCTAATTTCATAAGCTTAGGTTTTTAGTTTCACAAAAGTCTTTGATTGCCTCCCAATTCAGTCCTCAAATCTTTTCGTTTTTTGTTATAATTTTTTATTGAAATTTCAAAGAACACATGGAATACAATGCCATGTACAATATAGGATACATAGAGTCAAAAATGACGCAAGTGCAAATGCATGGTTACGATCAGCAGCAACTGTACATGGATTATCAGAAAGAGAGTATAACCAATCCAACAGGAAATCAAGGACAGGAGTTAGGGATGTGCTGTAGCAGTGGGGCCCTGAAAAATTCCTAATCTACAGTTCCGGGGTCAACCATCACCAGCACTCGGTAGTGAGTGAGACACATCAACACCAACACCAATCTATCACCCTCTGGAGGTCGACTGAATTTTTTGACTTGGTGAAGGAAGTAGTAGTCAGAAACATTCAATCACAAATCAATGACATTGGACCATAAATAATTTCAGACACTATGAATAATTCAATACTAATTCAAAACTCCAATTTGAATAAAGTTTAAAAGCTTTATTATAATCCTAAAATCAATGTCACATAAATGGTGTGCAAAACTAAATTATAAACATACATGAAAGCAATAGGCTGACTAAAACGTCTGAAAAGATTCAACCTACTAAACATCAATACTGCTACACACTCCAAAAGAATTATGTAGATTAGCAGCAACACAAAATACACATTATTATTAGAATTCAAAGAAGATGATGGTGACATCAGTAAATCATCAAAATACAATTTTCACAAATAATTTCAGAGCTAGGCCACTCCTAACACTAACCAGAATTGTGACTTGCATGTGTGGGAACAGGCTGACACATATGGGCAAAAGCAAAAATAAAAGAGGACAATAAATAATTTGGAAAACATCTAACTAGGATAATTCACTACAAAAATAGGCTGGTGTTAGTGACTAACTGAAAGGGAAAACAAGAAACCACATTTAGTTATACCTCTCATTGTGGAACAGCAAACAGCACTGATTCATTGAGACAGAACGTCACCATCTTCTGGCACCGGTTGATAGCAGCATCAGGACAATACAGAACACGGGCTGCACATAGGACAGATCAAAAGTTCAGAATTAGTTGACCTTATTAGTACTGAAACCACATTGGACAATTATGACTATGATGAGAAAACTCCTCAGGGTAATTAAGGAAGAGAATGTGACAGCAGACATGGAACTGATTTTCCGAAGAGCTCGACATACTCTGACTTCAAGAAGGTTCAGGGGGGAATTGGTTCTAAGGAAATCCCAAGACAAACTGATTTCAATTCCAAAGTTCTTCACTAATTAGAATAACCAAAATCCATTTGTATGGTCCTTCAGGTGGGCGCACTCTGGGTGTCAGTTTCAGCATCCAATCCCTGTAGATGGCATCACCAAGGTTGCAACTTTCGAAATTTTCTTCACCAAAGGTCAATTTTCCATACTATGACTTCATATTGTTCTGCCAAAATATTAAATTTTCCAATAATTTGAAACATACAGTTCCTTCCTTTCACTTGATCCACAGTAAATTAAACTAATATTCTTTCATGTGAGTTCTGTGTCTTCCTGCTCCATTTGACAGCTAGGACAAATAGTGTTGCATTATTGCATCTGAAATATATCTCTTCTCCTGGGATACAATAGAAAATTCAACATTACATTTTATGCCCAGGGAAAGTATGCAGGTCAGAGGGGACAGAATAAACAAGTAAAAGTTTCCATGACTGATTGCAAAATACACCTTCCAGGCATTTAGAAAGTCTAATGCACCTTAATACAATTCATACATTAATAAAATCTTTTGCACGCCTTAATAATCAAATCAAATACGCAAAGTAAATTAATTTCAAACATTATTCATGTTTTGTTAGAACAGTTCTAAAAATGTATTTAATTTTCTTTATTTAATTCAACATAAGTGTGTTTAATTCAAATTCACCTAATATTCATAGTACATTCTATTTCTATCATTTCTACTTGAAAATAATACTTTTCAGATTAATATTTATCAATAATTCACTCAAAATGCAAATGCATGTCTTCATGATAAACGTGATATCAAAATACGATTGGTAGGGACAAATGTCTACCACAATTTAAAAGTGCACATATTCATTTCTACGTTATTTTTCTCTGATAAGACTTTAAAACTTTAGATTTATTAGTTGTCATATGCTACTTCTGTACCGCTAATTTACTAATAAAAACTTGGGGCCATAAGTATGAAGCACCGCATTTGTGATTACCAAATAGCAATTTTTACCGACTCGCTATTTGGAATTTGCAAAATGCGATGCAACACAGTAGTAGCAAAATATTTTGCGATTACTTAAATGTCACAAATTGCGATTACCAAATAGGGATTCCATAAAATAGCGAATCGCAATTTAGTAATCACAATTAGCTATTTTTGCATTCTGGAGCAGCTTGATGACCTCACATCCAGGAAGTGGATCAGTGCATGCTGTTTCCAAAAGCCTAAGCCACAGGAGGAAGCAGACACAGTGAGCACAGCAATAGGGAGACAGTTAGGAGTGTCACCAAGGACCCCAAAACATCATGGCCATTGAGGGGAATGTAAAGGATACCAGAGGCAGAAAGAGGAAGCTCAAGTTCAGTGAGCAGGAACTGCAGGTGGTCACTGAAGAGGTGGTGAAGAGCCATGACAAGCTCTTTGGGGAAAAACTCACTCCATGTCCTGGCGAGTGAAAAGTGAAAATTGTGGAGTGACATCAAGGCATCCAGGCAAAGATCAGCATGGTGAGTGTGACGAAGCATATCATTGAGGAGATACGCAAGTGGTGGTGAGATTTACGTAAACATACAAAGGAGAGGATAACAACCATGGTTAAGGGGGCAAGAGCACTGGGAGAAGCAACTTTGCAGCCAGAAGCCATAGTCAAGGTTACCGGCATAGATACCTCAGCCACACCAAGCACCAGCAAAGGTAAGGATAACAATAATTTGAATCACCATAGGTGCATGCAAATTGTCTCTTAGAGAAAAGCTATGTTAGCACTCATGGGTCACAATAGCTCATGCCACATATTCCATTCAGCCTAATAATGCCTTATGGGAGTGGTAGTCCCTACTCCAACTGTGAACCTAGAACAAACTGCAGCTTTGTGCATCACCACACAGAGATACAAGACAAATGACAAGCAGAAACACTATGTCAGGGAAACTCTTTACCACAAAATGTAACTGTGAACTGAGACATGAAAAAGTAATATGTAACTGATCTACTGCTCATTGATGTTGCAGGTATTCCTGCACAACATGCAACAGAAACAGAAACTGACAGAAATGAGGATAGCCAGCCATGGGCTGAGGTTCAAGACTTTGGGGGTCATTATGAACACAGCTGGAAAACCCCGCCGTGCTCATTCTGGCGGTCTTTTCACAGACCACCAGCCCCCTGAGACCCCGCCGGGCGAATAATATACATTCTGCTTGGCCGGGACATGGAGCCGTTGTCAATGTCGCTGTGCGGCGGGTGCAACAGCACTCGTCGCACAGATCGGCAGTGACTTGCGCGACAGGACACTGCACCGGGGCCCCTGCACTGCCCATTCCAGGTGCATGGGCAGTGCAGGGTTCCCCAGGGGGGCCCCGGAGAACCGCTGCCATCAGCCTTTCAGGGTTGTTTATCCGGAGGGCAGCATTGCTTGCCGTGCTGCCCTGTCGGATAAAGTAATCCACCATCATCAGGCTGCCTGTCAGTGGTAGCCTGGTGGTGGCGGAGGGCCGCCACAGGCGGCCCTCTGTTGTTCAGAATATGGTGGCTCAGACCGCCATGCCGGTGGCGGTATTTTACACCACCGCCGGCATGGTGGTCTGAACTGCCATGCTCGCAATGAGGGCCTTTATGTCCATTACATCTGCACAACCCAGACGCAGTTCAACAGTAGAAACACTCCCTGAGTCTAATCTGGAGTCAGATGACTTGCCAGAAGACATGCATACACTACCTTCTGAGGATAGATGCACTCACAGATGTCAGTCTCTTTTCCAGTGCCAAAACACTCCCCTGAGGAAATGTAAGGTAGATGTCAGACAGAGCTCAGAGGAACCTGGGAGCCAATCTCTCTTTGGTGATCTGGAGGCATCAATGTTGAAGGTGCAGCATCTGCAATGTAAGCATATGAAATCAAAGCACAGGCATTTGGTGTCTCTCTATCACAACATGTGCCAGCTGAATGCAACAGTGCTGCAAGGACAGAAAGAAACAGCAGACAATCTAAGGGAGATGACGAATGCTATTAAGGAACTCTGCACAGTAATGCAGCTGGACCGTGTCACCCACCGTAGGCGCCATCACCAATTGATGGGCAGATTGAATGGGTTCAGCAGATCTGTCAATCGCCTTACAAATGCAACTGCTTTATTGTCATGTCGTGGGCATGCAAGTGGAAATGGCACATTGCAGTGGAGACGTTGCATGGAGATTGGTGCAGGTTACCAATGCAGTGGAAAACATGGAGACAGTCCGTGTCGCTGGGATTATCCATTCATTGAAGGCACTTTTGTACATAGCTGTGAGCCATTTCTTGTGTATCAGTAGTTACTTGGAGCACAAATGGAGCAGTATTAAAATCTTGGCTGCTGTAAGGTTAGTAGTGAGCAAACGCCGGGAGTGATGAGCCACATGAGGGAGGACCCCAGGTCTTGCAGGAGGACTAGCGGGCCCGGCAGTGGGCCAGACACATTTATGGACTCACTCAGCATGGACTCCACCTTGGTCCAGAAGGAGCAGATGGCAGGACATTCTAATAGTATATGGACAATGTTGCAAGGTATATGGTTCCACCACCAGCAGGAGGAATGGGCAATAATCCCACCAAACTAAACTGCACAAGCATCCATTGCCACCCTTAAAGGATCTTGAAGAGTCTGAACTTCATCCCAGTCTCCTGTGCCTCCTTGCCGTTCGTTACCCAGAAGCTCTGCCCAGTCCTCCTCCTCGTATTCTACCTGGAGGCGGGCTTGCCAGGTCGCCCTCAGGCTCTCCACCTCAAACTAGGAGTAGAGGTTGCAAATCAGGAGGCTATACATCTGGGACCTCACACCCTTAATGTTCCCTCAAGTATTAAAGTAGCCGAGTACTGGTGAGGGAGGGGCCAGACTAGGGCTGTGGGCCCAGCCTGCTAGTAAGGCAATGGCGCAATTTGGTGTAGGACTGCTGTTGGATAAGAGGCAGAGCAAATTCTTCTTGCAACATCGCAAAGGATTTAAGTTTGCCTCAGAAGAGCAAATGATTCAGAGTGTGGATCCCCGCTGCATGCCAGGGGCGCTAAATAAGCATGGCCCCACCAATGCAGTTACCAGTGTTGCACCAAACAGGTGCTCTATCATAAAGGTGTGCATCCATATAGTGGAGCTTGTGAGCCCGTACCCATGTCCTGTACATTGCCTGCAGCATGGGGTTCGGAGTCTCGGCTCAGGAGAAGTTGGGCAGGTTGAGGGAGTGTAGGCCCAGTGGGCTATCCACGAGCTGGTTCTCTATCGCTACCCACAGTGGGGTTCATAGGAACCAATTGCACCTGGTGGAGGGCCATGTAGTTATGCTCCATGGACGGAAGGCCAAGGTGCTGTGCAAATTTGTGGGAGATGAGTTTTCTAATGGGCAACTGGGACCTTAACGGCCCCCAGATAAAGGTCTTGATGTCCTTGTCCACCCGCCAGAGCATCGTAAGTGGCAGGAGCAGGTGGAACATGCCCAATAAATACATGAACCTTGGGAGGGTCACCATCTTCACCGCCTGTGTCCTTCCCCACACCAATAAGTTCAAATGGGACCAATTCTCAAAGTCAAGCCACATTAGTTACAAGGACAGATCCAAGTTGTCTGCTATCATGAGCTCCAAACTCCTGTTAACATAGATGCCTATGTAGTTGAGATAGGCAGCCTTCACTGCAATAGGTACACAGCAGTGGCAGCAAAGGTGGTAGTTCTCAAGAGCTGGAGGGCTTCCCTCTTCCACCAATTGATCTGATAGCCTGAACATGTCTATAGCCTCCTGCCCTGAGGGATAGATGAGGGTGGTGGTGAGAAGGTAAGCAGGATGTCATCTGCATATAAGATGAGTGTTGAGGGCTACCTGGGTGTGGGTATTCACACAATCCAGTCTGACTGCTACAGTGCCAATGCCAGGGGCTTCATGGCAAGGAAGAACAGCAGAGGGAAGAGAGGGCATCCCTGATATATGACAGGCAGACTGGGAAAGGATCCGATAGGAAGACACCGCAGTTGTCCTGTGCTAAGGGGGAGTCATATAGCCAGCGAACTCTGGAAATAAAATCCATGCTGGGACTGAACCTCCGGAGTGCAGCAAACAGCTAGTCCCACTCTAGCCTGTCAAAGGCCTCTGTCATCCAACAATAGAGCTAAGGCCTCCTCCGATACCACCATCCGGACAGCGTGGGCCTGCATTTGCATGTGGTTACATGACGAGTGGCCTGGAATGGACCCTACTTGTGCGTGATGGATGAGGGAGGAAAGAACCCGCTTGAGGTGGGCCCCCAGTGTGCTGGCAAACATCTTAACATACCAGTTGAGGAGGGATAACTACTGCAGAGAAGGGTTCCTCCCCGGGTGCTTTATGGTAAGGAGATTAGCGCTAACCTGCATAATCTCCTCTTTAGTAATCACACCCTGGAGCAATTCCTTGCCCTCATCAGTGAGGCGGGGCAATTGGATAGTATCCAGAAAGGAAGTGACCTGTGCAGCATCAGGGACCACTCAGGGGGAGTAGAGGGCCTGGTAATAAGAGGTGAACATGTCAGCGATGTTCTGCGACTTGGTGACTAGTACCTACGAGCCCATGGTAATGGTGGGGATTGCCATCCTCACGTCCCTCTGCCTCACCAGGAGCCTGTCCACCTCCTCCCCCTCCTCCCCTCCTCCCCCTCCTCCCTCTCCTCGTAATGCCTGTACCTCAATTTCTGCAGCGCATATTCAGCTTTGGAGGTAAAGAGGGTGTTGTAGTCCATGCATGCCTTTTCAAGCCTGTATCTAGTGGCACTCGAGGGGTAGACTGTGTGAGCACACGTGAGGTGTGCTATGTCCTCTTCTAACGTCCTCTGTCAATGCTCTTGCTGCTTGATGGACAGTGCTGCATCTCTCATCAACTGGCCCCTGACAGATGCTTGTGGTGCGGGCCACAGGGTCAAAGCTGAGTCTACCAAGCCATTAGTGTGCTCCTGGTAGGTGCAAAGGTGGGATTTAAGTTGTTCTCTGCTGCAGGATGATTATAGCAGGACAGGTTAAGGGAAAAGGACTTGCAGATCAGCATCATGAGAGTCAGATCGGCCAGTAGGCCAGCTGGGGGGTTGGTCTGAAAGTGAGCCCTCCAAGATTGAAGTGATGCACATGAGAGGGAGCAGAGGTCGGGCCATAAGGAAGGAAAGTAACTTTGCTTGCATACCGTGTACTGAGGACAAGTAGGTGTATTCCCTATCTTCTGGATGCAAAAGGCACCAAAAATCCAAAAGGTCATGGTCCACTCTGACATCACCAGGAGATCCGGATCTCTTTATGGACCGCATCAATTGAGAGTGTAAAGTCTAAGATCGCTTCCCAAGCCAGATTCCAGTCACCCCCTATCAACAAATTTGCAGTGTCTATTTCCGCCAGAACTCGAGTGAACTGGAGGAACAAGCTGGAGGAAGAAGGAGCATTTTGGTTCCATAGGTCCATAGGCAAGCTGCCTGACCACCAATCTTTAGTTTGGTGAATGCATAGTCGACCTCAGTATCTACCCAAGTTTTGAGAACTGTGTAGCATAGGGTTTTGTGAATCAATATGGGTACAGCATGCTTCCAGAGCACCGACAGGGTGGAGATTGTTGAGGTGTCTGTGTGACTTATCAAGATTAAAGTACGGACCCATTTGAGACAGGACCAGGGAGAGGGTCACCTATGGAAAGGGAATGCTGAGTGATAAATGAGGGAGGTAGGGAACGCGCAGGACAGGGGTTGGTTAAAGGAGCAAATGAGAGGAGAGAAAGGGGATGGACAAGGAAGGACAGAGGAAAAAAAGCCTTAGAAAACACAGCTATCAAAGACAATTGCACATATGAAATCACAAGGCAAAGCGCACTAGAACTGCAATCAGTGGGTCTAAATCTGAGGAGCCACTGGGCCCGGAAGACCCCAGTGCCAGAAAGAGGGTGCGGAGAGGGCAATAGGGGAAGTGACCTGTAGTACCATCAGGGAGGGCCCTGGAGAGAACAAAAACAACAGGTGGATGAGCAAGAGGAGGAGGGGGAAGCCAAGTAACCAGCAGGTGAGAGATGGGGCCAGTCTGAGAGGGAGGGGGAAAGCCAGAGACACCCCTCCCCTAGGTCGCTCTCAGGTTGCAGCTGCCGGGTGGGGTCTTCAGGGAGTGGCTATTGCCCAGTACTATGAGCCCAGCATGGCATGGACGTAGGGTGGGGAAGTGGGAGAGAGTGGAAGGGTGCACCCAACCCTGTCCCCCTATCTTCTGTAGGGTGGCTAGAGAGTCAGGTTTGGGGCAGCAAAGTGCAAGGTGCAATGACATCATGCGGAAGGAGGGAAGGGACTATGGCAGTACATACAGCAGTTGGTCAATAGGGTGCATGGGAGGGGCAAAACTTCTGCTGTAAACAGGAAAGCTGCAAGTATCTGTCAGGCCTTCTTATGGAGAAGGAATCAGGCTATGATAGGCCTCACACCCATCATCGTCAGGGGTCTGTGATGCCAAATTCTGTGGGCCCTCTGCATTTCCAGCAGGGGCAAGAAGGTAATCCAATGATAGGAGGCAGGAAATTGCGAAGAAAGCCCCTCACCTTTTCTGGGATGCTAAAGACATTGTCCCTCCGACTCCGATCCTCGAGTTCAGTGATTTTGTCCTGCAAGACTTCACTTTCCTGGTCCTAGTATGGGAGGAGCTCAACTCTGGATTTCAAGGAGGACAAGTGATGATCCAGCCCCTCCACCTTGTTCGCAAAGGTGATTGCAACTATTGACTGAGAGGATGGATATAATTTCCAGCAGACCAAGAGGTCCTATGTTTCTGAGTAATTTGATGTTCGGGACTGCTCTCTGATGGAAATCTGGCGTGGGGATGGTATTGAGAACAGGAGGCATCTGTGACTGTGCGGGATTTGTGTGATGGGGCTGTATTGTTCGTTGTTGTGTCTGTAGTTATTTACTGCTGTTACTACTTTGAAAAACATAAAAATAAAGGTATTAAAAATACAGTGTAGGATGAGAACACACGTGGAGATTAGAGTGAGGTGGAGGGGAAGTGAAGAAATGCAGGTGGGAGTCTTGGGAGAGAGAAATTTGGACATTGGGGATAAACCGAGAAAGCAAGAGAAAGGGAATGAGGAGATATACAAAGAAGAATGTAGACTTACAGGAAGAATTGCGTTCCCTCCAGCTCTCTTCTATCGTAGCTGCCTTTCTGCTCTGCTCCCCTCCAGTCTTCCCCTCTCCACTAATATGCCTCTTCCTTCCTCTTACTACGTCACACTTTCCTTCTCCCAAACACCTTCCTATCATGTCATTATTGCTCCTCTACATCTCCTTTCCCAGTCATTACCTTCAATTTCCTTCAGCAAGTTCCCATAAAATATGACCTACGGTCACCCTAAACCTCCACTATCCCTATCCATACTTTATTTTCCCTCCATCATCTCTCATACAATGTATCCATATGAAGCACCCAAGCCTCCTCGTTCCACATCCTGCCTTCTCCCTAATCTTGCTCTGTCCACACGACACTTTACGTTTCCCCACTTCCCTTCATGCTGTACAAGATGCCCTCAGTGGTTACAGATAGCGCCACCCAGATCTATAGCCTCTGCCATTCTAAGGTAAAAATCGTCCATTGTGCTATACAATCAATATGACTATAAAGGATCTTGTCACTGCTACTTGAAAATAACTTGAGGCATTCTGTGTAAGTTGAGACAGTCTCTCTCCGTAGTTTCTTTCAGCAATAAAGCATGTGTTATAAAAAACAAGAATATAAATAAACGAATACAGGAAACCTGGGGAGAACATAAGAAAGTGAATGTATACGGTGCAGAGCTAGGCAGGAGTATAAAATGGACAAGAGAGGAGACAATGGAGAGAAGGCTAGGGAGAGCTGGGGATAAAACAGGAAAGGTGCGTTTTAAGAGCTTTCTTTTCTGAACAACATGAAATGTTTTGTAAAAAAAAAAAGACTGGTGTTTAGGGCATTCTACTGAGTGTGCGCAAAAGATGAGAAAGCTCGACCACCTGATTTTGCTTTGGTAACATGTGGTACACTCAATAGTAGCAGTTTGCTCGACCTAAGCAAGTAAAAGGAGGAGTGTCGCGGTCATAGCTTCTGAAAAAGAAGTGCATGTTCATTAAATGATTTACCTTGAATTTACCTTCTAGCCAGGAGCCTTAGTGCATGTTAATATGTCTAGATTGTATTTGCGATGTGAACATTAGACTGAGTTGTGGACAAAGATCACAGTAGCTGTATCTCGTGTTAGGCTGCTCTTAGATGTGCGCAAATTTCTTTTCAGAATGATCAATGATTGTAAGATGACGCGAAGCTGAGTCACTCAGAGAAACAATCTGGTCAGCCCATTCCTACTTCTTCACCCAACTCTGATCTTTTTAATTTATATTCAGTCTAAGAAGGAATATACACAGTGCTAAATTTGCAAATAAAAAGATGACGGTGCCCAAAAGCCCTCCTTTTAAACACGTGGCTGCTGCAATTAATTTCCATATTTATACTTTTTTATCACCGCATTTGTGCCGCTTTCTGACGCAACAGTGGCACAAGCTTACAAAATACAATTGTATTTTGTAAGTTTCCGCCGCTTTTGTGTCATAAAATGACGCAAATGTGGCACCAAAGAAGTATAAATATATTGGCCTCAATGTGTGAACGCGGAATACTGAGGCGGCGTAATCCTGAAGCCATCTCGGGCCTCTTCAATCCATATAAAGCCACTCCCTGCCCCTTCAGCTCACTCTTGCAGCTTAATAATTTCTTCCTTTGTGATGCTTTTTCGTTTTTCCCTTCCTCCGTCTCTCCCATATGTCTCTTTTTCTCACAGCAACTGCTTGAGGCAGCAGAATAAGCCCCGACCCTCAAAAATAAGTGCTGGTGCTTAACATTGGAAACAACAAGCACAAATTAAGCACTGAATATACAATGTCTTACTTAAGTGGAGACTGCTGGAGAATGAAGCTTCCTAATGTCAGATAGGCATTAGCCATCACAGTGCATCCTGGACAAGACGTAATCTAGAGGGCATCCCCGATGGAAGATGAACACTAATTTCAATCCGACTAGCTGGATTTGCTTTCAAATCTCACAAACCTGGGTTTCACTGGGAAGGTGCCCCACGCCAAATTCCTATTCCAAAGCCTTTGTCCTTTCCTGGTACCCAGTGTCGTCCATCTGGAAACCCGTGAGCATGATTTCATCACCACAAGCAAAAACTTGGGTGCAAAATAAAGTGTCCTGAAGGCACATTTGAGGGGACCCGACATTCCATTACTTGGCAGAAGTACATTATCCAGCAGATGTGAGTGGTGCCTATATCCAGAAGCTTAAATAGACCCTATGTGGTCCTAAAGCCTGCCCTATTTTGGACACTCTCAATGTTCCCTCTAGACTCTAGAGTATGGCCCCTGTTACCCCACTTCAGCACCAACTAAAGGTAAAGCAAAGCGAGGGATCCTTTCAGCGTTAAATACATTTTAGTTAAAACCACAGAAATATGTTCGTACTCTGTTACAATTGTTTTATTCCCATGAGATGCATATCATGTAATATGTGCGTATTGTAATTTTTCAGTGATGGCGAACAAGTAAAGGATGCAAACCAAAGGGCGAAAGGACCACAATTGTAATTTTCTCAATGTTATCATGAACAACACAGTATTTGCAATTGGTCATTGCCACAAACAGTGTATATTGTTATAACATTTCAACTATATAAAGTATAAATAATAATAATAATAATAATCATCATCATCATCACACCAATAATAATAATAATAATCATCATCATCATCATCATGATAATAATTCTGGTATTTATGCAGTTTGGTTTACATTGTCCTGCCATTGTTTTAAATATGCACGTATTAATATACTTAAGGTGATGCTATAGGTATGATGTTCATTTATAGCAGTATATCCTGCTTGCACCTATGTATCTAGTCTCAGCATTAGCATCGACCCCTAAAGGCCAGGTCTTCACTACTCAATCAAGCTAGCCAGTGGTGTCATGGAGACTTAGCAAACTGGTTGTCCATACTAGACCAAGAACACAGAGGACTCATTTAAAGGCCACTTGCGCCGCCGGTGCGTCCCTTTTTCCTACCAAAAAATAAGCCGTGCAGTGTCCTGGTGAATCGAGAACAGCTTTAGATTCACTTTTTATATTCCTTTGTTTGCCCTGCTACCCTGGACCTTCCTTAGCAGCAGTAATAGTCATAGTTAAACTACTTTAGCAAGCTTAAGTTCATATATCTTTTTCTATCAATATTTCTATGCTCTAGATTGTGAACACTTCACGTTGTTATTATTTTTAAACACTTTGAAACATGAATAAGTAGTAGTATACCTTGCACACTGCCCCCTGCAGTATGTTACTTCAATTTCAACAATAACATTTTCCTAAATTAATCTTTCATTAAAGTGCCTCACTCTCGACAAATTTGAACCTGCCGCTTCGGAATGGGACATGGTGAACAGATCATTGCAATTGATTGAAAAAAAGAAGTTCTGGGCTGCTATTGTGTTTCAGAATATGGAGAACAAAACAAATGAAATTCCTGCTCATGTCAAATATAAGGTGCGCATGGACATTGATGAGGTTCAACAGACCCAGAAAATCAAAGACAGGTAAGCTGGCAACAAATGGTTTACATTCAAACAAATTCAACAGTCTGTTTGGCTTAAATGATTTAATTACAATGGGCACAGATGTAAAATGTAAAATGTTTTGTTAATCGTAATTACCTAGTAGTTGTCTTTCTCCTGCTAAATTCATAGGGCCATATTTATGAGCCCAGTTGTATTGCACTTCCACTACGCAACATGGTGCATGCACACCGCAAATCAAAAATGAGATTTAGGAAGCCACAGATGGCAACTTTGCGTGGCCCTGAGTGGCTTTATATATCTGGAGTAAAGAAATGCAGCGCAAATTACTGCGTTGCATTACTCTGCCCCAGAGAGGGGTTGCATGGGTGTTGCGTGGTATTCTCATGCAACATCCATAAATCTTGACACATTCCCAGATTTACCAGAAGTGATAGGCCTGGGAATGCACCAAAATGCTACTGCTTCCCAGGCGAGGGGTAAAGAGGATACATGGGAAGATGACTGTGGGTCAAGGTTTTTTTTTTTTTTGTACAGGAAGGTGCCCCTTCCTGCACAAAAACAATCCTCCTGACAAGGCAGGCATTCTTGGACCATGGTACGAGGTTGTCTGCATTGATGCTAGGCTGCCAAAACGACACCAGAGTAGGGACAATGGTAGGAACGTACTGCATCCATTAAGATACAGCGCATTCCTGCCCTTTTTCTGTGAAAAAACACAGCACAGCAAGATGACTTGCTGCGCTGCTCCACAGTCCCAGAAATATGGCCCGCGGTTCTTAATCGAGAATTGTTAATCAATGCTCCTCACGTGGCCTATAGAGATTATTGAATAGATTTGGAATGTAAATATTAGGCAACAAATGGAAAACTAGAGCCCATGGAACTGCAATAGAAGAAAGAATGTAACTAGAAATGTAAAATCATTAGTGAGTTGGACGACACCTGTCTTTATTAGTATGTGATGTATTATAACATTTTAGGATGCTCTGACTGCACAGTCATTCACATTGTGCAAACATTTACCAGTACTGTATGTTACTGATTACTATTTAGATCAGAGAAAAACATCAAGCTTAGACTAGCATTTAACTCTGAATATTTTGAAGCCACTGAACCCAGAGTAAACTATAAATCACTCTTCATAAAATCGAAATTAGTAAGACTTTAAGGGCATCAGTTTTGTGCTGTCGCATAGCTGTTTAAATATCTGGAGAGACTGTACAGTATTTCTGCAGGTTTGGGTAGTCATTCTGATTAGAGACGCGCTTTCCCAATAATTATAGCATTCATGTACCTCGTTTTCTGAAGTCTCTTTCCTCTATTTTCCGGGTGGATGATATGTGCAAGCATAGCACAAGTCTACTAACTCAGTCTCTGTTACTTGAATACAGTAAAACTGTGTATATTCTCCCCTTTGACGTGTTGCATAAAGTGTTGATTGTTATTCACAAACGCAGTTAAGCACTTTCGACAGCCTGATCGTGAATACTTCACAAAAATCGATCTCTGTTGTTCCTGATGACTCTTCATTTGTTCCTTAATTTGGCATTTATTGTAATTCAGAGGGAAGAAAAGTTAAGTTACTAAAAAGAAGCGGAGCAATCTTCCGTACTCAGGGAGGTAGGTGGCTCAGGCAAAGACAAACAGATAGGTATATGTAAGAAACATGAATATATTAGCACAGTGTAATGCTTTCAGTAAAGGCAATTGATTAGAAATACTGTGGGTCGCATTTATCAAATATCCATGCAATGCAGCAAGCCACTTTGCTGCGATGCAAGAAAGGGCAGAAATGTGTCATATTTAACAATATACACCTAATTCCTGCTCTCTGCCTGCTCTGGCCCCGATGCAATTACTCTTGCACCATGGTGCAAAGGTGCCTGTGTTGTAGACAGGATTGATTTTTGTGTAGGAAGGTTTTTCCCGCTTTCTATGTGTGTTGCAGAATGCAACACATAAAGAGAGAGAAAAAAAGCGAGGAGAAATAAGAGTATTTCTCCTTGTTATGCCTCCACTGGGAGATGTAACATTTTAACACATTCTAAGGTCTACCACTACTGCTAATTCTGGGAATGTGCCAAAATCCCTGGACGGGTGCATGGGAACTCCCATGCTCCACCCACTGAATGCACTCTGGGACTTTGTAAGGCAAGGCAGAGACGTGTGCTGCCTTGAGTTACTCCACATTTACCATGCCACCCAGGGCCAAGCAAGATGGCCTTGCATGGCCTGATAAATGTCATTCTAGGTTTTGTGTTGCCCTTGAGCCGCCTTGCATGGTGCAAGGGTGGCACAAAACCATGATATATATGCTCCTGTATGGTTCCATATAACCTGCACACATAATGCTGCCAGTAGGTAGTGCTTTATTTGGATGTTGGAAAAGACAAATGGTTGTCCTTCCAAAGGTAACAGGATTGTTCTTCCGTATGTGTTCACAATCATTAAAAGCATGACATAGCTCCCTTAAGGGGCATTAGCTTGAAATATACAAATGACTCAAATATATAGCTTTGTTAAAGGAGAGGTAATATTGATTTTGAGTTGCTCTGAGGACATTTCTTGTGGATTCACAAATCCATCATACTAAATGCATTCCAATTGGTAAAGTTGTTCTCATTGGAAACTTGGCATTTACAAGGTAGTAAAGCGAACAGCTAAGACTGATTCCACTAAGTGTACGGGCCAAGCAATTTAGATGCAATATGACACCATTTGTAACACTTGATTATATCATTAGAAAGTTGGTGCTTTATCGTTGAAATAGAAAATAATCTTTATTTGACAGCTTTGTAAAGGCATAGCTAAAACTAAGACAGAAACAAAAAAGTACAGTGTGGTAGAAATCTGACCCCAAGTGGTACTATATTATCTTAGAGGTAGTAACGTAGGATATATGGACAATGTTATCCTATTAAGCTTGATTTTGTTGACTAGAGGATCATCAGGAGTGCTTGGACCATCGGTGTTTTGTGCAAATGTTTCTGTAACACAGAGGTCTAGATATGGGGCAAGGGTTGTAAATGAGTGGAGTCTCGGCATAACTTCCCACATGGTTCCCAGTGATAAGGAGTTCATCAACCAGGGTAGAGTTGTAACTGGATGTTCTTATTTTTAAAGTACTAAATGCACTAGCACTAGAAAGGTATGCCTTTGAAAGAGCCTGTAGCTTGAAATCCACAATTAAACATATATTTTCAGTAACAGAGATTTTCCAATGAATGGAAGCACCACTGAAATCATGAATCAAATTAGGACCAACTGGGACTAGGTCTCATTGGGCTAGTGTTGGAAATGGAGTATTGGTAAGGGCAGGGAAATACCTACACTTAGCTATAGGCCACTAACCTCCACTTAGGTCCAGTTAGATCTCTATAAATCAAACCCAGCTCAACCCTTGGTAGCTTGGCAAGGAGTAACAAGGCTTAACTTGAGACTAGTGTGTAAAGCATTTAAAAATCACAAAACAGAAAATAGGTAAAACACAAAACACAATAAAAATCCAACACCAATTTATAACAATAGATTATATTTTTATCTTAAAAATGGCACCAAAACAAATACAATCGGATAAGAGGAACCGGGGATATGAATTTTTAAAGAATTATTGTTTTCTAGCACATAGAAGCAACTAGTGCTCAAAAGGTTGAAAACGTAAAACTGGAAAGGGACAAAGTCCAGAGTCCAGGCCACCCACGAGGTAACACTCTCACATTTACTTTCAGAAGTGTTTCTTGATTCAAGAAAGTGGTCCACAGCACCAGCCAAGGGTTCAAAGGCGCTGGTTTGCCTCTTGGGGTCTGTGACTACAACTCCTACAATGCACCTCTTCACTTATGGAGTTGCTCCAAAAGTCTTCAAACTTCTCGATCTTCTTCCAGAGGTCCTTTTTGGGTCCTTGAAATGTCCACAACTTGTCCCAAGGTTCCAGAAGCTCTGAGTTGCTCCTTGGGCGTTAAGACTACAATTCCCAGAATGCACCTGGTCAGAATCCTCAAATGGCCACTGGACGATGGTCAGCTGGGCTCTGCTTGCAGGACTTGATGCAGGGGACTCTGGGCAGCCCCTTTTTACCTGTACCAAACAGAGAGCCCCTTATTGAAGGAGTAGAAGACAAGCAGAGTCCTTTTAGTGGTGAAGCCCAAGTGTGCAGCTGGTGCAGTCCTTCAGAGTGCAGTGTCCAGGTGCAGATCAGGGGTCCAGCAGGGCAGTCCTTCTTCTTCTGATGTTCTTCCTTGTTAGGATCTGATAGGGAACTGAGGTGTGGGTGCAGCTCTGCCAGTTTTATCCTAGGTCCTGGGTGAAAAATGGGGAGGGGGGTGCTGGTTCTCTAATCAGATACGAGGTTCTTCCCCCTGTGATGACCACTTCTTGGGAAGTGTGGCAAAAATCAATTCCAGGGAGCAACATTCCTCAAAAATCCAGTATGGCTGAACTGATTTTTGGAGGTTACATCTGGCTGAGCCCACCCACTGGTGTGGCTAAAAATCCTAAACACACCACTCTCCTGCCCTCTTCTAATCTAATCAGGGGAGGAACCTAATTGTCTGGATTTGCAGGATGTGAGGGAGGTGCCGGGTTGCTCCAAATGTCTTCCCTGCCTTTGAAAACCAGTTTGGCAGCCCTCCCCTTCCTGCTTCTCCATCTTCTGGGGCCAGTTCTCCTCCCCCAGGCACATCTCTTTGTGTTCAGCCCCGGCTACTTCATACCTCATCAAGGCAGCCTAGCCAGGCTGCCAGAGGCTGGCCAATCAGAGCAGAGAACTACTGGGCTGAAGTTGGCAACTTTTCAGGTAGAGTTTAAAACTCTTTACCTGAACAAGTTATGTTAAATCCAACAATTGGAAGTTGTGGGATTTATTACAATTAATTTGATACCAAACTTGAGGTATCAGCCACTTAAGGGGACTTTATAAATTAAAATAAAGTCTCCCCATTCTAGCCTTTGGAGGCCATTCACTACAATGAGGGAAAAACAAATTTGGCCGTTTTACCTCGGCAGGGATTATAAAACAATTTGTATAAGGTCCCTGCTTATAGTTACATGGCACCCAGCCCTAAGGGCACATAGGGCACTCCTTAGGGGTGACTTAAATGTAAAAATAAGGTAGTTTAAGACTTTGGAAGTACTTTTAATTCTAAAGTCGAATTTACATATAACTTTAATTTAAAAGCAGCCAGCAAGGCAAGCATGCCTTTAAAATGACACTGGGCACCTCGGGAGTACACCTATGGGTGCTCTATCTATTCTGAGGCCCCTTAACCTACATGCCCTAACTTGTACTAGGGACTTATAGGTAGGTTGACATAGCCAATTATAATTAGCCTAATTTGCATCCTTATCTTATTCAGAGCACAGGCCCTGGGACTGGTTAGCAATACCCAGGGTGCAATCAGAGTCAGGAAAACGCCAGCAAAAAGTGAAAAATGGGGGCAAAAATTTAGACAGCCTCTGCAATCAGCCCTGTTTTCTCACACAGGCCTCCCCCAGCCCACATGCCCAGGAAACTCAGTCCAACCCTGGGAGAGGCTTCCTGGCTTGTCAGGGGAGGAAGACAGTGAAGAAAACAGGCTGTCTCTTTTGCAGTGCCTATTCTGCCTTAATTCCTTATGTCATAATCACTCCCTCTGGGTAGTGAACCCATCCCCACAGTGAAAGAACCCATCTTAAACTGAAACTTCCCTCTAAGTGGGGGGGGGGGGGTCTTCCTCCTCTCTCTCCAAAAACTTGGGTAGGGAGGTGCACATCACCCATATCCCTAACTTTGCTAGGGCAATACCTAGCTTACCTAAGAGGTCACCCAACACTTGAAAACCCCACCATGACCAACAGGGCCAGGGGGGCTAACTTACTTTTAGTCCTGGAGTCTGCCTCCCAGGCCAAGTGCAGTGCTGCCATAAAGGCTAACACCCAGCAGAGACTACCTACAGCTGTCAGCATCCATAACCACACCCTAAGCTCTCCACTGACAGGTGGTGAGCTGCTTTAGGGGCAACTGTGGGGTCCTGGCACCCCTCTTGCTGTCTAGAGTGCGGGGCTACCACATCCTGTGGCAGACACCCTCCTTCCACCCTCTCTTCTGTCACTGCAGAGGCAACACCCTGCAGCTGGATAGCTGCCTGACTACTCAGGATTTCCTTGGGGTCAGGTGAGGCATCACCAGTGCTAACTCTGGGCTCCTACCCTATGAAGGCAGAAGGCCTTTGGCTCTCTGGAACACTCTTTAAGAGTGGCCTAACCTTCCTTTTCTTCTTCCCTTTTCTTGGGGACCCCTGTCTCCTAACTGTAGGGATTAGCTCCCCAAGACTTTGGGTTGGGGGGACTCCCTGGGCGACCACCCCATCTAGACCAGACTCACCTCTGGGAGGTCATTGCCCAAGGATACAATCTAGAGGGAGGTCAGCACTGACAACCACCCTGGACCAGTCAAGGATACTGTCTCTCTCTAGGGGCACTATGGCTACAGGCTTAGAGATGACCTCCCCTGTAAGCTATCCTGACTTTCCTGTCTCTCCATGGACAGACATGTCTTGGGCCACCAACTGGTCACTCACTATAGTGTGACTGGCGCAGGTGTCTCTCAGGCAAGTGGTAGGGATCCCATTCACCTGATTGGGGTGAAAGTGCCTACTCTCACCCTCAGGGATCACCAGTTTACCATCTGGTTCTGTCTCCAAATCCAATGCTATGAGGACTTCAACATCTGAGGAGTGCTCCTCCATGGCTACACTGGACAGCCTAGTGCTAACCACCTTCTTTGGACAGGCTGCATCTCCTTTGAAGTGACCTGTCTGCTGGGAGTCAAAGCAAGCCTTATTGTTCAAGAGCTTTTTCAACCCTGGGTCTCCTTGCCTCTACTTGCCAGAGAAGGAGTGGGATTTACTCCCCTCCTTCCTAGGGTTCTGGGGTACAGAAGGAGTCTCTGTGGTGGGCTTACCATCTCCCTCCTTAGGTTTTTGGGAATCTGGCCCCCCTTTCTTGGAGTCTCACCCCTGGGACTTGACAGCCACCCTGGTTCTCAACTACTCATCGGCTGCCTCCCCCAGCTCTCTGGTGTGGGTCAGTTTACAGTCCACTAGATGTTGGCGTAACCTTTCTTGGATACAATTGGTCAAGATGTGCAAACTCATGATCAAATTGCATAGCCCCTCATAAGTATTTACTTTGTTACCATGTATCCAGCCCTCTAGTGCCTTAAGTGAGGTGTCTACAAAGTCAACCCAAGACTGGGTATTGACCTTCTGGATGTACCTGAACTTCACCCTATACTGCTCTGGGATCAGATCAAACTTCTTGGTTAAGCATCTCTTCATACTAGGGAATGAATCTGCCTTCTCCCCACTGAAGGTTAGAAGCCTATCCCTCTCAGAGTTGGGGACCAACTCCCATAGAAGTGAACCCCAGTATTGTGGCCTAATCCTTCTAATTTGGAGTGCCCTCGTAAAGGCCTCCAACCACTTGTCTATGTCATCCCCCTCTACATAAGCAGGAACCACCCCCTTGGGTGGTCTGGGACAAAAAAAAACAGCCATGGACACCTCAACTTCTCTGTCACTGCCACCATCTCTCTGTTCAATTCTTGCCCACTTCTCCTTCGCTAGGGCCAACTTCTCTGCCTCCAAAGCTATGAGGCTACCTGGGTCTCAAGTTCCCTTTCCCGGATGTCCAGTTCTGCTTACTCCCGGTCTGATACCACAGACCCTCCCCTCCCCCTAGCTCTGGATTGGGCCCTAGCTGCTGAGATTACAGTGAGGCAACCATCCTCTTCCTCCTGGATGTTGGAGAGGACATCTTCCCTCTCCCTTCCTACCTCTCAAGGTTCCTCTGTCTCTTTCTGCACTACCCAGGCTTCAAGGGACTTGACCATCACAGCCTTCCTAAGGTTGTCAGTAGCAGGTAATCCCCTCTATCTGCACAACACACTAAACTCAGCTGCAGTAAGTGTGGGTAGGCTAGCCAGATCAAGCTCCATGGTCTCACTTAAGTTTTTGTGTCACTTAAGAAAAAAACCTTTGGCACCAATTGATCAGAAGAATTTAGAAAATCAAAAATTATGCACTGAAAAGATTAGTCCAAATTTGAAAAATCAAAAATACTTGCGCTCTCGGTCAATCTAGAGGAGTTTTAACCTATTTCACTTAAATCTGTAGTGTGATATTAAACACAAGTACTGGATCCAACTACTGCAACCACAAAATGTTGGAAAATTGATTATTGGTAAGGGCATGTAAGTACCCATACTTAGCAATAGGCCACTAACTTCCACTAAGGTCCAGTTAGGTCTCACTAAATCAAAGTAACATCACAAAACAAAATAAAATGATGGACGGAGTATTGAAACTTATCAAACACTCACCCCGAGTCACAGATGTGGGTTTAATCCATCGTTATTTCGCTCGCCACATCACCCCAGTTTGGACCCAGCCATATGCATATCAGTCTTGACCCTGTTCCCCATGGGAACAGTCCAGCCCGAACTGCTAGGCCAAGTCCTCCTTCAACAGGAAGCAAGCGTCCTGGAACCGGTTTCAGGGTATCACCCTTCTTCAGCCAGGCTAGCTTGAATCCAGTGTCGCAGCAAGCAAGGGACCCACGTCTGGGCATACCCCTGCCACTTAGGACACACAAGGCAACATCACAAAACAAAACAAAATGATGGACGGAGTGTTGAAACTTTTCAATCACTCACCCCCAGTCACAGATCTGGGTTTAATCCATTGTTATTTTGCTCGCCACATCACCCCAGTTTGAACCCAGCCATATGCAAATCAGTCTTGGCCCTGTTCCCCATGGGAACAGTCTAGCCTGAATTGCTAGGCGAGGTCCTGCCTGGACAGGGAACAAGCATCCTGGGACCAATTTCAGGGTATCACCTTCATCAGCCAGGCTAGCTTGAATCCAGTGGCGCAGTGAGCAAAGGACCCATGTCTGGGCATACCCCTGCCACTTAGGGTGCACAAAGCAACATCACAAACAAAATAAAATGATGGACGGAGTGTTGAAACTTTTCAAACACTCACCCCCAGTCACAGATCTTGGTTTAATCCAACGTTATTTTGCTTGCCACGTCATCCTAGTTTGGACCCAGTCATATGCAAGTCAGTCTTACCCTGTTCCCCATGGGAGGAGTCCAGCCCGAACTGCTAGGTCAGGTCCTCCCTGGACAGGAACCAAGCATCCTGGGACCGGTTTCAGGGAACCACCCTTCATCAGCCAGGCTAGCTTGAATGCAGTACGCAGCGAGCAAGGGACCCACATCTGGGCATACCCCTGCCACTTAGGGCGCACAAAGCAACATCACAAAACAAAATAAAATGATGGACGGAGTGTTGAAACTTTTCAATAAATCAAACCCAGCTCAACCCTTGGAAGCTTGGCAACGAGCAACAAGGCTTAACTTAGGAGACTAGTGTGGAAAGCATTCAAAAATCACAAAACAGTAAATAAGTAAAACAAAATACAATAAAAATCAAACACCAATTTGTAAAAATAGAATATATTTTTATCTTTAAAATGACACCAAAATGTATAAAATTGGATAAGGGGAACCAGGGATATGATTTTTTTAAGAATTAATGTTTTCTAGCGCATAGAAGCAACTAGCGTTCAAAGGGTTAAAAAGGACACACTGAAAAGGGACAAAGTCCAGAGTTCAGGCCACCCACGAGGTAACACTGTCACATTTACTTTCAGAAGTGTTTCTTGAGTCAGGAAAGTGGTCCACAGCATCAGCCAAGGGTTCAGAGGCGCTGGTTGGCCTCCTGGGGTCTGGGACTACAACTCCCACAATGCACCTCTTCACTTATGGAGTTGCTCCAAATGTCTCCAAACTTCTGGATCTTCTTCCAGGGGTCCTTTTTGGGTCGTTGAAGTGTCCACAACTTGATCCAAGGTTCCAGAAGCTCTGAGTTTCTCCTTAGGATTTGGGACTACAATTCCCAGAATGCACCTGTTCAGAATCCTCAAATGGCCACTGGATGCTGGTCAGCTGGGCCCTGCTTGCATGACTTGATGCAGGGGACTCTGGGCAGCTCCTTTGTACCTGTTACAAACAGGGAGCCCCTTGAAGCAGTAGAAGACAGGCAAAGTTATTTTAGTGGTGAAGCCGAAGTGTGTAGCTGGTGAAGTCCTTCAGAGTGCAGTGTCCAGGTGCAGGTCTGGGGTCCAGCAGGGCAGTCCTTCTTCTTCTGATGTTTTTTCTTGTTGGGATCTGGTAGGGAACTGAGGTGTGGGTGCAGCTCTGCCAGTTGTATCCTTGTTCCTTGGTGAAAATCAGGGGGGTCCTGGTACTCCAATCAGATGCAGGGTTCTTCCCCTTGCGAGGACCACTTCCTGAGAAGTTTGGCAAAAATCAATTCCATGGAGCAACATTCTTCAAAAATCCATCATGGCTGAAGCTGACTTTTGGAGATTACATTTGGCTGAGCCTACCTGCTGATGTGGCTAAAAATCCTATACACACCCCTCTCCTGCCCTCTCCTAATCTAATCAGGGGGCATCTAATTGTCTGGATATGCAGGATGTGAGGGAGGTGCTGGGTTGCTCCAAATGTCCTTCCCTGCCTTTGAAGACCAGTTTGAGAGCCCTCCCCTTCCTGCTTCTCCATCTGATGGGGGAAGTTCTCCTTCCCCAGGCACATTTCTTTGTGTTCAGCCCAGGCTACTTCACACCTCATCAATGCAGCCTGGCCAGGCTGCCAGAGGCTGGCCAATCAGAGCAGAGCACTACAGAGCTGAAGTTGGCAACTTTTTAGGTAAAGTTTAAAACTCTTTACCTGAACATGTTACATTCAATCCAACAATCGTAAATTGTGGGATTTATTATAACAATTAATCTGATACCAGACTTGAGGTATCTGACACTTAAGGGGAATTTATAAATTAAAATAAAGTCTCCCCATTCTAGCCTATGGAGGCCATTCACTACAATGAGGGAAAAATAAATTTGGCCGTTTTACCTCACCACGGCTTCAAAAACAATTTTTTATATGGTCCCTGCTTCTAGTTACATGGCACCCAGCCCTAGGGGCACATAGGGCACACCTTAGGGGTGATTTATATGTAAAAATAAGGTAGTTTAAGACTTTGGAAGTACTTTTAATTCCAAAGTTGATTTTGCTTATAACTTTAATTTAAAAGCTGCCAACAAGGCATGCCTGCTTTTAAAATGGCACTGGGCACCTCAGCAGTCCAACTATGTGTGCACTATCTATGCTGGGGTCCCTAAGCGTACATGCTTTACCATATACTATGGACTTATAGGTAGGTTGACACAGCCAATTATAATTAGCCTAATTTGCATACTTATTTTATACAGAGCACAGGCCCTGGGACTGGTTAGCAGGACCCAGGGCACAATCAGAGTCAGGCAAACACCAGCAAAAAGTGAAAAATGGGGGCAAAAAGTTAGGAGGCCTCTGAAATCAGCCCTGTTTTCTCGCAGGTAGGATCTAGCAACGACTATAAATGTTGAACTCTCTAGAAATACACGGGTTAGGGAGACAGTCTCAATCCTTCCAGATTCAGAATGCCTTCCTGATCCATCAGAACTTATCCCCAGACCACCTGCATGAGTGCCAACTGCCCTTGTTCCTTCTGGTGCTGAGGGAAGGTAGATACAAACACCGTCAAGGCATACTCTTTATGCAGGTGGTGGTGCATATCCATGTCCAAAAGGATTCTCTTGGTCTATACTGGATCCTCTGGATTAGCTCCTGCTTGATGTCTTTTTATCAGGACACCCCATTATGTCCCTCTGGCTAGCTGGGCCTCATTCAGGCCTTCCTACGGATCAGGTCGGCTTTTCATGTCAGGTGAAACATAACTCCTTTTGCAGACAAATGTCTCAGGATTAGGCCAAGTGTGAATGGAGAATAGCAGCCAGGCAGGCACCTCATTCCTGGCCCAGTATCTTCTGTTACTACACCAGAGAGCAGTCTTTTTCGACATCCAGTTAACAACAAAGAACAAAAGAGACAACCAATACTTGTGTGATTCTGCTCGCCAAGTTGGGGTTTAGTGCCAACCAGAGGGTCATAAACATTCAAGTGCCCATGCCTGTGCTGTCACCCATATTTCTTGGGATTCACCACTAAAATTACTTCTGATTGCTTCTAAAATGTATGTTTATTGGTACAGCACTGCACTTGTTACCTGCATCAAGCGAGATGATGATCTGACAGAACATATATTGAAGGTGTGTTTCATCCAGAGCTTCGGAAACCTATATTGCACAAAGGAAATGATCTGGCAAACACTTTTGATGTACAAGGTAGGATAGGTGTGAGGGATGGAGACAGGAAATGCATATGTGGAGGTTGGTATTTTAGAAACGGACATAGCCATTCTACATGAAGAATGCCAACATTGTGTGTACTACTCACAAAGGGTCCAAATGGCCCTTTTCTTTCCCAGTTCATGACTGAACAACAGTTTCTGCATGCATAAATACATATAGGTTTACAAGATATGACAAATTTGGGGCCCCTTATTTAAAGGGAATGGGTGGGCCTTCAATGGAATAGATCCAGAAGTCAGTCTCCCCAAGCGTTTGTTGGTAAATAGCATTGTTCTCTTGAAGTATAGTCATGCTTCAAATCCTAATAGTCACCTCACATCCTAGATTGTGTGGACAGAAGCACCTTCCTTCAGAAAGGGAGAAGACATTGGTTGTGAAACCAATATAAGAGCACATAAAGCAAATAAAATCCTCCTTTGGGCTCATCTAATTGTCGTAGTTACTGGAGGAGAAAAAGAAAAGCCAGACCAAGGTTACAGTCCAGGGTGGCTGATACTTACCAAGCCATACAATGTATTTTACTTCCTATGCTAGTTCTATCCAGAGAACAAAATGGTAATTCATAAGGGGATCCCAAAAAATCCTGACTCATTTAATACATAGAAGCTAGGAGTTCTTTTTGCAATGCCCTTTGAATGGCTACAAATTGAGGGATAGATGCCTGAAAGAGACTGCAGAACTCAAATCCCGCATTCACATGTTGTAAATGTTAACATTTGATTTTAAAACAAGATTTCAGCACATTCCTTGTTCCTTGTAGGATCAGAGGCTATTTTCAAAAATAAAAGTTGGTTTTCAAGGATTTCTTTGAAAGTCCATGCACATTATGGTGTCACTAATGCTGGGGCTCACCTTCGCAAGGTAGTTGTCCCTTCTAGGCAGCTTCCATTTTTCAAATCTGTGAACACATCCTTTCAGGTCTCAGTAAGTGTAGGAAAAGTCCTATTTTTGCAAGATAATCCTCATTTATTTGGACTAATGCTGCTGTTTTTTCCCTTAGTGCTCTGGGGCTCTTCTAACCAGATCCAGTGCACATGCTTGAATCCCAAAAACATGTAAAAATTGGCTATACTCCTAATTGCCATATTTAACTTACCCATAAGTCCCTACTATATGGTATAAAGTGTATCCTGGGCCTGTTACTTAAATGCCACTAGTGGACTGCAGCACTCATTATGCTACCAAACACATTGAGAGTGCACAGTGACTGCAGGTCTATCACTGTAGCCTGTATGTGCTGTTTTAAAACAGCAAACTCAACCTGCTTGAACAACTCCTTTTGGCAGGCCTAAACCTCTGCTTTAAATATCATTGTCATCCCATAGTAGGCATTAATGCCTATAAGCAGAGTCCATGGTATTTCAAAGTAGAACATGTAATAGTTTAAAGTATCAAATACGCTTACAGTGATAAGGCCCCAAAAGCTATTTTCACTGTAATAAGAAAGCTTTGGGATTAAATTTTTAAATTGAATATTGTTATCACCTGCTTGGTAACAACCACAACATTTATTCTTAGACTTTAAAATGTTTACTAAATGCCCAATTCACTGGTAAAGTCAGATTTCTATTAAATATGTTGGAAAATGTACTTTATTAAAGTTACCTTTCTCCTGCCTAAAGCCTCTAGAAGCTGGTTTACATTAGCCCCAACTGCCTCCCAGCTGTATAATCCCCTTAATAAGGTGTGAACTTTCCTCCAGATCTGAGGCAAGGCCTTGAGTGTGGGAAGATGTTCTGTTCTGGCAGGATGACCATCTGAACTGTGCTCAGGAACTTGATTAACTTCAAAGAGGCCATGTCACAGCCAAATGTTAGTTCACACATGGGCAGGGCTCTCTTTTATCCACATATCCAGACAGGTACCAATCCCAGCTGGAGAGAGAAATAGTCTGAAGCTTCCACAGGCGAGGACTTTCTCAATTCCTTGGTCATACCTCTGGGGTGGGCCCAGGAGCTTTAACTAGTGAAATATAGTATATGTCATCTTAGTTTTAAGTAAAGAAAGGCATTGTGGGGTTGTTTGCAGTGAGTGCCCAGGAATTGCTGTGAAATTGTGCAGGGTTACCCCTGGGATCTTTTCCCTGTTGGCTGGGGGGAACAGGAGTCACCTCCACCCAAAGGATCGAGGCAGGCATGAATATGGCACCCCTGGACACACTCTTCAACACATTACTGGACCTTTGGAAGACAGAAGAAGGATTGAATCTACTGTTGAGACATGTGAGGAGACCTGAAAGGCTGCATCTGCTCCCACTCCAAGGTTCAGTTGGCTGACCTCCTGTTAAGCTGTAGGGTCACAATAAGCTGCTAGAAGCCCTTTATTGTGAAGAGCCAAGCTGACCAGTTCCAAATGGTCATGCCCTTGAACCTTCTGGTGTCTTCTGTTGGAAATATTTGTATCCCCTAAGTGGTGTTCCTGAGGTCCAGGGACATTTACCTGTGTGAAAGAGTACTCCTCCAACCATCCTGAAAAACCTGGGACTTAGAAACTTTTTTGCTTCAAAGACCTCTGCAGGACCAGGTCTAACCTTCCAAGTCGATCTGATGAGGATGCGTTGCCGTTGGGCCAAACGTTCAAGTTGCTCCTGCTTTAACCTCTTCCACAACACCAAATCTGTTTCAATGGGATGCTCTTGAGAGGGTACCTGACCTTGTAGATCCCCGTTTGGCTACATCTTGCAGCCTTGTCCTGCTGGAGAAATTTGAACTCCAAAATAGTAAATAAGTCTGAAAGTAGAAATTTCCAATGCACAAAGGTTCCTGAAGAATCTGGCCAGCGAGAGACCTTCCTGGGTGCTAATTTTGATTTTCTTGAACTCTGAGATTTCGGACCAAAAGTCAAAAGATTCACTGGGATCACATCCAACAGCTATCTGGCCTCATGGAGCCCTTCTTGGCCACAGCTGCTGTCTTGGCCCGCTAAGTATTTTTGACCTCCAGGTCAGAGACTGAGCCTGAAGGTAAAACATCTGACTGTGACAACCCCACAATTCATCGTGGTCAGCCTTAAACCACTCCTAGGTTCCAGTGAGCACAACCACAACTTAAGGCTTTTTGACATTATATTTAATTGGAACCTTAAACACTTATGTCTCTTGTTCCCCTAACTGGATGTTTTTTTTGTGTTTGTGTCATTTTGTTCATTAAATTATTCTCTATTTTTAAAAATTGGCATGCAGGTTGGGTCGTGCTTTTGACTTTCTAACTGTTTTGGTACTTCTAAATGCGTTAAACATATCCTTATGTTAAGCATCTCTCCTCTGTTATATAGCTACCAGTGGTAGAGCTCATTAAATTACTGAACCCTTACCTGATCTAACAAGGATAGTGACATTATTACTTGCAGTGGATCACCACCCACCCCAACAGTAAATTCTTACTGTAACTTATCAATGGCTTATAACCCCATTAGAAGTTGCAAACCATTGATAAATTGCAAACTGCTCAGAAAGGAGAGTGAGGGAGGCACTGCCATTACATTACTGATCCTGTTTGCAAGTTTGTATAAATATGGCCCTTTGTGACCTAGAACAATTTTCCATTCCAAAATATCTATTTAGCCCTTTTACTGTTAGAGATCATGTGATTTTGAGAATCAGTCTTTGAGAACGCAAAATATTTTCATGCATCAGGCTACTACTCCTGGCAACCACAGGAGAAAACCTCTTTACAAGGCCCTGAAGATCATCACAACAATTTGTAGTGGGAAAGGGTTTTCTCGAAGGTTCAAATAATTAGAAAATAGAAATGCATGTTATTCTAAAATGTCCACGGAAATATACCCGTTGACATTTATGTATGTCTGAGTGATTATGCATTTAGAAAATTCATGGAAAATAGTGACTGTCTTATCTTACAAGAAGTAGTCCTGAAATTCTTCATGAATTCTAAATAAGCGATAAATGTGTTCCGAATTTGGATGTGTACCCACATGTGTATATTTAGGACTTCTCTTCACTGAGCCTTTATTTTAAATTTATGTCATCAATTTAATTTGTATCAACAAAATCTTAACTGGTTATAAATACTGGGCTATAGAAAAGTAGCATTTTTCCCTTAATTCAGAACACAGCCATTTTTGATTAGGAAAGGATCAACAGAACACGCTGAAACGTGCATACTTTTAAGACAACCCTACCTTGTTATGGTTTGGTACATGATGATCTTTTAAATAACTCACGAATCCCAAAGTTACGGCTTTGAGACACTGACCTGAGGGAGCAACTATATCACTTGACAAAGCCACTACCTTTAAGGCCTTTTGACTACTGAGGGAAGCAACTTTCGTTTCCAACCGTGGGTGGGAAAGTTTCAAGAAATTAAGACAAGTCTAAAAAAATACACAGTGGAAAAGTTACTTGAAGTGATATTTTAAGGTTAAATCGGCACCAAGAGTAGACTCAGACTATGCAAAACATGTATGCCGTTTAACCATGTTGCCAATTGTGTCCATGGAATTTTTTCATGGATATTAGTTTTTTTAATGAGACTATTTTAGTGAAAATGATATGCGGACTAAAGTGAATCGTTCCCAGATAAACAAAACTGTAGTGATTTTTGCAAAAAAAAAATATCGGCATATGTAATGTGTAAACATGAAAGCCAAACTGCCAAGAGATATGATTCACTCCTTTACAAATATTGTGTTTCTTCATTTAAGATTATGGGCTCCTGGTGCTGCAGGTGATGCCAACAGAGACTTGCGGTATGTGTGGGGTGGTTTTGCCTACATCCAAGACATGCTAGACCATGGCATTATTCGATTACATTCAAATAAGTCTGATCTGCTGGGAGTATTCATACAACAAATGCCCTATCCCTGCTACGTCGATGACGTGTAAGTATATTTTGAGCTTATATAGGTAGTGCTTTGGTTCCATACATGGAATAAATGACAAACATTTCAAAAGGTTTAATATTTTAAAAAACTTTTGCCTTCGGTATCTACACCTCTGTAAATATCACCGTTTGCCGACAAAACACGCTGCATTGTCTGATGGGCAAATCAAAAAATGAATCTAAATGGCACCTTCTTGACGATATTCTGAAGCCATATTGCTTTGATGTTATCTGTTTTGACATAATTGATTTAGACACTCTACGGGGAATAATTCACAAAACCCTCAAAGCGCTGACATTTCCTTTGTAAGTACAGGCACGCGCAGCCGAGGTGAAGATTTTAAGTTCATTAACTTCTATTACAGGTACAGACTTTCTTCTATCTAAAGGGTATTCAAGGAGTAAAATTTGAGTTTCAAATGGTGCGTTAACAAAGCTGGTGACTCACAATAAAAACACAAGCAATTGCAAAGCCAGTAGATCTGGCTGACAGCCTTTTTCACTGTGTTAACATTTGTTTAGTTTTTTTATGGTGGTTTTGTAAAACCTAACTGTTGAGGGAGGTGCCAGCTCAAACTAAGGACTTGATATGTGTGTGTGTGTGCATATATATATATATATATTCACTGAGAAAAATAAAGGTTAAACGGACGTTATAGTTAGGCTCACATTTCAAGCATACAAAACCATAGAAGTTCAGCAGTTATAGTTAGTTACCTATATTAACTATAACTCGTGTCCTAAGGTAAACTATACCTTGCACCCCCACCATGCACAGTTTTTTCCTCAACATTTGTACTGCATAAATAACATTGATAAATGATTGATATTATCAAGGATGTTATAAAAAATGTCAAGGGTGCCATAATTTGTGGGGCAATTAGCAGTGCATGGTGAGAGCGTGGGTTATAGTCACCTTTACTCCAAATACGCAAAAGCGTAAGCTGCATACTGAAAGCTAGCTTTCTGGCAAATATGCTGTCATTCCGTCCAGTGGTTCGGCCTGTAGTCACGTCTAAGGAATCCTATGGAAATTAACATGGGAAACGCAATGTTTTTTTAGCCCCATATTTCTCAGCCCACCGCTTGACAAAACACTCTGAAACTTCTCATGCACAACAATCACAACAAAAAAATGTTGGGAACATTTCGTGAAAATTCACCAAACGGTGCCAAAGATATAGGCAAGTAAAAAAACGCTTTTACTATGGAAACATGCATGGTTCTATCTATAACTATCTACTGGCGATTGTCAGTAGGTAATATATATACACACACACATATATATATATATATATATATATATATATATATATATATATATACACACACACAAATATCTATATATTCATGAACAATGCACTCAAAAAGTCATTGCAGTGCACTCTGCTGCAGGTGACGAAGGAGACCAGTCCCATAACATCAATAGTTCAAAAAGAGAATTTTATACTCACTTCACTGATTCTTTGCTTGCAGGTTGCAGGGGAGTGACACC
This sequence comes from Pleurodeles waltl, assembly GCF_031143425.1. Classification (NCBI taxonomy): domain Eukaryota; kingdom Metazoa; phylum Chordata; class Amphibia; order Caudata; family Salamandridae; genus Pleurodeles; species Pleurodeles waltl. Next base: position 214,746,187 of record NC_090437.1, on the reverse strand, counting down.
TTCACTCTTAGGGAGGGTCATGGTGATTTTTAGAAGGCTGGAGGTGCTCTGGGTTTTTGTGAAGTCCTCCCGATTTCCAGGCTAGTGGTGATTGTTGAGTCTTAGCAGCAGCAGGCAGAGTTTGGCACCTTTTTTTTCTGCAGCAGGACTTCTGTTCTCGTGCCTCGATCTTCTTTGTTCCTGGTTTTCTTGTGTCCGTTGAATCTGATCTGTTGGTCTAGGGATTCCCACTAAATACTGCATTTAGTGGGCATTAGGGCGAGTACCTGGTAGTGGCAAATGGACCACCGACCTTCGGGTGGCTACATCCACTAAGTGACCACTTCCTGTGGGAAGTGGTCACAACCATAACCCTGATTGTCTGTTTTCCTGCCATCCAAGATGGAGGAAAATGAAATGAAGTGGTTCACCTTGCCAGTCACACCTGAGAGGTGATACAGGTTGCGGGGGGGCACTCCTTCTCTGGTTAGGTTTTCTCACTGGTTTCACCACACAAAGTGGCGGAAACCCAATGGGTGGCCATCTGCTGCTAGCACCAGAGGCGGGGATCAGATTTAAAATGCAGTAAGGCCTTTGAAGTTGACTGCTCAACCAGGGTGCCTGCCTGGGGAAGTGGTGTTACACCTCTGTCCAGGAAAGGCTTTGTGTTCTGGTTCCTGAGTGCAAAAGACTCTCACCCCAGAAGTCCAGAATCATGCCTTGTGGTGGCAGGCTGGTTAGAACCATTCAGCAACCATGCAAGGGCTGTTTAGGTCTTGCAGAGGGCATCTCTAGAGTGGCCTCTGGTTACATTTTATAATGAATCCAACACTGGCATCAGTGTGGGTTTATTTTCTCAGTTGTTTGATACCAAGCAACCTAGTATTTAGAGAGGTCATCATGTAGCTAGGGAACTCATAATGACCAGTATCCAGCACATGTATTTGCTATGGCTTTCCTGTATATTTACTATGCCTTAAGGTTATGCAAATACACAGTAAGGGCATATTTGCTCATGCACATATATACCCTCACATGTACTATAGTGCTCCCTGCCTTAGGGCTGTAAGACGTGCAGGAGGTGTGGCTTACCCATATAGCATACAGTGTTAGTGGACATGGCACTCTTGGTGAGTGCCATGATTGAGTTTGCAATTTTTGAATACACCTTGTCATACACTTGCAATGACAGTCTGTCTGAGGTTGGTGTGGGGCATCTCAGAGTGGCACAATTAGTGCTGCAGCTCTAAAGGGCTCTCTTCAGTACCCATGCCCTAGGAACCAGGGATGCCATTTACTAGGGACTTACAAGAATGGCTGAAGTGCCATACATGGTACAGTTTGGGCAAAGAGACCTGGCCCTGTGAACCTGTTTAGCAGGGGACCAGGGCACTTACAGTTTGAAACCATTTCCAGGCAAAAGTGGGGGGCTACCATGTCAAAAGAGGCCATTTCTCACTACCATTGGATAACAAATGAGGTGCTGTAGCTGCTTATTTATTCTTTCTATTTAATATAGGGGGCTAAGCGTGGAGCCGACTCCCTGCCATTGGCCCATTTATGATTATTATTATTATTGTTGTTGACCTGCATTTATAAAGCATGTAGTTACTCAAACTGAGCTTCCCAGTGCTAACAGAACTAGTGAGGAGAACTGAGGATTAGTTAAAAAATAGGACTTAAATTGTTGCCTGAAGCTCAGGAGATTTCCATTATTCCTAAGGTGAATGGGGTGTGAATTCCATAGCGTAGGCATTAAAAAAGTAAGGGCCATATATACGAACACTTTTTCCCATAGACACAGAATGGGTAAAAACCTTTGCTACATCTGGCCCTAAATGAATGACCACCCCCATTTTACTCTCGTAGCTCTGGGCATACTTGCAGGGAGGGATCATTCGATCTCAATGCTCTGGAAGCCCTATAAGGCATAACAAGATGCCGAAGGATGTGGGGGGCTGATGTGTATTTTACCTTGTAGACAACACAGAGGACTTTGCATTAGATTGTTTTCTCTATCTGCAACGAATGCAGCTTGGCAAGGGCCAGGGGAGCTGACTGATACTTACGGAGGCCCAGTAATAACTGTGTCACTGCGTTCTGGATAACCTGTAGTTTCTTTCTTTTATAACAAAGGAGGGTGTACCTAAATATGGAGAATTGCCATAGTCGAGGCGAGACAGTATAAGACCTTGGACTACTATCCTTCCAGATTCCATACAGATCCACTGAGGTGTCTTTCTGAGACCCCTCAGAAGACCAAAGCATGTTCCTGCCACTATCCTTGCCTGCAAAACTACTGACAGATCTTTATTCAAAATTACCTCCAAGCCCTTTACCTCAGACTTAGCAGGTGGCTGTTCCCCAAGACATAGGGGCCAGCTTAGTGAATTCCATTGTAAGCAGTTGTTTCCAATCACAATGAACTCAGTTTTTCCCCATTTACTGTAAGGGAATTGGCTGTCATCCAAATGAACATTTCTCAAGCCCTCACAGGCTGACTTTTTTTTAATTTAAGGGCTGCACCAGTGCCCATACATGGAACCTGAGACCATTTCTCTTCTTGGGAGTTGCAGGGGGAGCCCTAGGGTCTCTGCAGCCCTGTCAGCTCCCCGCTCCTGCAGGAGCCAGCTTGTTTAATGTTTTTGTTAAGTGGGGTACCCCAGTGAACGCCCAGGGTACCCCATAAATGCACCTTCACTGGGGGCCGTGAGGGGAGACCCAGGGCCCCCTACAGCCCTACCAGTTCCCCTCCCTGCACCTATCCCAAGTGCAATGGGAGCTGGCATTACTGCTGCCCCACAGGAGCAGTTTTCTTTTGCTCCCACTGGGTAAGAGCAAGTCATTCTATTTCCCTGCGTGACAGTGTGGGCAGGGAAGGTATGTGCTCCTCCCAGGCATGAGCTGCTTTTTGTAACTGCTATTCTAGGAATCAGGACAGAGTCAGGAGTCCTAATTTAGCTACTGCTACATCTTTGCTGAAGTGGTGGCAGCCAATCAAATCTCACCATGAGATCACTTGGCCATGCAGATCCTCAGCGGCAAGAAATATACAAGGTTTTTAACAGTAATTGATCACAAACAACTGTCAGCGTTACATTGCTTCACAAAAAAGCGCTATTTCTGGACCAAGGTCTAGCTTTCGTCTAAATTTGATGTAAATCCATTCAGTGATTTGGGCTGTAGCTTTTCTGAAGTTCTTTACCAAAAAACGAATGGCAAAAACCACACCGCATTAACTACAGCTCGTTCTTTCTCCATGCACTTGTCATACCCATGCATGTTATATGACTTGTCATTTGAAAGCATAGTGTTTATAAAAACACTGATGACGTCTGGATATTACATAATTTGTGAAAACACAGAGCATGGTAGAGTGGCGAGTAATGGCTAATGTAGTGTGGCGGGTGAAGTGGCAACACTGTGGATTGAGGTGCGCAACATAATAAATTGAAGGTGGTGCATAAATTATAAATTTAAGGTATGCCTGGTGGTGTAAAAAATATACATTTAAGTTATAACTGGTGGTGCATACATTATATATTTAGGAGATAAATATAACTTTAGAATTTGCAACATTTGTGTAGTTTAAATTTGGCTTGTATAGAAATAATACATAAAGTTTCTGTAACTATAACTAAGCTTCAACCACTGTTTGTTTCATTGAATTTTGATGGTTTTTATTTTTTTTATTAAAAAAGTGTTTAAAATCGAGTGGAGAGTCATTGGATTAAGCACTAATAAGTGAAGGATCATAGGGAATAGTGTTGTAGACTATGGGATTGTACAGTGGATTGCTATAGGGTAGAGTAGAATGAGGCGAGGTAGAGTCCAGTGTTGTAGAGTCAAAAACTTACACTGGAGTGGCGTAGAGTGAAATGCCGTAGAGTTGGGTTGCTCAGAGTGCAAAAGAGTAGAGAGTAGTGTGGTAGAGTGAGGTGGTATAGCATGGAGTTGCATAGGTATGAGTAGCATAGAGTAGAGTGGCATACAGTGGAATAGCATTACAGCGGAGTGGCTTACAGTGAAGTGGCGTAGAGTGGAATAACGTAGAGTGGAGTAGTGTAGAGTGGTATAGAGTGAAATAGTGTATAGCAGAATAGCATAGAGTGGAGTGATGTACAATGGAGTGGCATACAGTAGAATGCATTGAGTGAACTTGTGTGGAGAATAATAATGTAGAGTGGAGTGGCATAGATTGTAGTCACCTAGAGTGGAGTGACATAGAGTAGACTAGAATCAAGTGGTGTGGAGTACAATGGAGTGGCTTAGAGAGGAGTGGCATAGAGTGGAATACCATGCAGTTGAGTGTAGACTGGTGTGCCATAGAGATGAGTGGTTTTTGGTACAATAGAGTGGAGTGCTGTATAGTGAAACACTGTAGAGTGGGGTTGCATGCTGTGAAGTGGCATAGAGTGGAATACTGTACAGTGAAGTGTGTAGAGTAGAGTGACATGCTGTTGAATGGTACAGACTGTAGTATGGTTGAGTCAAGTAACATGTCTTACAATAGAATGTAGTGCTAAAGAGTGGAATACTGTAGAGTGGAGTGGCATAGAGTGGAGTGACATAGACTGCAATACCCTACAGTGGAGTCCATCGAGTGAATTGGTGTATAGTAGAGTATTGTGTCAAAGAGTAGAGTTGAGCGGCGTACAGTGGAGTTGTATAGAGTGGAATGCTATAGAGTGGGGTGACGTAGACGGGAGTGGTGTACATTGAAATAGCATAAGAGTGGGTTAGAGTGGAGTGGCATAGATTGAACTGAGGTAGAGTAAATTAGGATACAATGAAGTAGAGTAAAGTAGAGTGGCATACAGTAGAGTGGCAGAGAGCAGATTGGTATTGAGTGGAATAACATACAGTAGAGTGCCCTAGAGTGGAGTTGTGTAGAGTGGAATATCATATAGTGGAGTGGCAGTCATTAAGGTGGCGTACAGTGAAGTGGCATACAGTGGAGTACTGGGGAGTAGAATGGTATACAGTGGAATAGTGTAGAATGACGTGGCACAGAGTGGAGTTGTGTAGAGTGGAGTAGCATAGAGTGGAGTGACATACAGTGAAGTGGCAGGGTGGGAAGTGGCATAGAGTGGAGTGGTGTATGACAGAGTGGTCTATAGTAGAATACTGTAGGTGTAGTGGTGTAGTGTAGAGTGGAGTTGCATACAGTGAAATAGCATAGAATGGACAGGCATATAGTGGAGTGGAGAAGAGTGGAATGGTGTAAAGTGGAGAGGCATAGACTTGAGTGACATAGAGTAGAATAGCACAGAGTGCAGTGCCATAGAATGTAGTGGCAAAGATTGGAGTGGTATAGAGTGGAGTGGCAAACAGTGGAATAGCGTGCAGCGGAGTGGCAGAGAGTGGAGTGTCATGCAGTTGATAGAGTGGAGTGGAATATTGTATAGTGGAGTTGCATAAAGTGGAATAACGCAAAGTGGTGTGGTGTTAGAAATGGGGTTTCTGGTTGGCTAGGGTATGCACCCTAAGCCAGGCAGAAACCACGCACTCTAGTCAGGGCAAGGAAGTTACACGTCCAAGATAACCCCTACTCACCCCCTGGGTAGCTTGGCATGAGCAGTCAGGCCTAACCCGGAGGCAATGTGTAAAGCGTTTGCACAACACACGCAACACATGTAATGCAATATGTATACCACAAAGTAAACACAACATTGAGCTATGTAAAAAGAAACAGTTTTGCACAAAACATAATTAGACCAAACGTTACATGTTAGAAATACTCTGCTACCTTTTCAGTTGTCAGAACGTTACACGAGTAACTAATACTCTGCAAGAATAAGCATTAGTCACATTAGAACACGTAAGTGCTCATGATTCTGCAACATAAGCAGTAGTCAGGAATCACATTAAAGAAATAAATGCACTTGTCATGCAATATAATAAATGCCTATACTAAGAGCACTATAAAAACCTATGGCAAGTCATGAAACATAAAAGGTACACCAGCATATATATGTAACATCATAAAACAAAATAGGTAGGTAACATATAAACCCCCCAATGGCCATACTAAGCTCATAAGACCCTGATATGTCCCAAAAGTACCTATTTCCTGAGGAAAAGGTACTCTAGTGCCTGGAAGATGAAGGGGGGCCCCCGGCGCTCCTGTGCGCTAAACCGGGGCCACGTGTTTCTCCTGGGGGAGAGGGGGACGGTCTGCACCCTCTCTGATGTTTGTAAGTCGGGCCCCTCCTGGGACCCACAATCTCCTTGGTTGTCCCCGGGCCGCTACGGGCCCTCAACCAAAATGGGGAGAGGGGCAAAACAGAAACCCCCACAACAGGGGAAGTAGAGAGACCGGCCAATGCGGGGCCTCCGATGAGGCTTCCACCCGCCCATGATCTCCGTGTGGCCGTAAGGGGTGGGGAGCTTCCATTGAGGCCTCCTGCTCCACCCCAGCTCCTGGCTAGAAGTGGGGCCTGGGAAAGTGGTGGGACTGCCGTCAGACTTCTGCCTCACTTGGGGAACAGCTGTGCCCGAGCATCACAAAAAGTGGCAACTAGGGGCTCTTAAATCTGCCCCCAATTCCTCTGTAGATCTTTGATGACCATTTTACTTCCTCTGACAATAAGAGTTTTCAGACTAAAACACCAGCAGTCTGGGTAACGCTTCCCAGATTCAGAGTATTTTAAAGGGGAAAGTTCGAACTTCTGCCTTCGTAAATTTCTAACCGCATAAAATAAAGAATTTCGATTTCTCTTTATTTAGGAGAATGTAATAACCTTTCTACTATGAAAAGTGACATGGTAGAAACTGAAAATAAACTCCTTTCAAAATGTTGACTTAAACTCACCTCTGAAAGAAACGCACATGGAAAAGGGAATAGGAGAAAGGGGCATATCCTTACCCAATTTCCACGCACAAAAGCACAATCACAGAACCCATTGTCATCCCGGTGTGAAATAAAGTAGAAGAGATTTAGAGCCAGATGTACGAAAGAATTTTACCCATTCTGGCCCTCATTCTGACCTTGGCGGGCGGCGGAGGCCGACCGCCAAAGTCCCGCCGTCAGGTTACCGTTCCGCGGTCGAAAGACCGCGGCGGTAATTCTGACTTTCCCGCTGGGCTGGCGGGCGGTCGCCTTCAGACCGCCAGCCAGCCCAGCGGGAAAGAGGCTTCCACGATGAAGCCGGCTCGGAATCGAGCCGGCGGAGTGGAAGCTGTGCGATGGGTGCAGTTGCACCCGTCGCGTATTTCACTGTCTGCGCAGCAGACAGTGAAATACATGTAGGGGCCCTCTTACGGGGGCCCCTGCAATGCCCATGCCAGTGGCATGGGCACTGCAGGGGCCCCCAGGGGCCCCGCGACCCCCCCTACCGCCATCCGGATCTCGGCGGTCCGACCGCCGGGATCTGGATGGCGGTAGGGGGGGTCGGAATCCCCGCGGCGGTGCAGCAAGCTGCGCCGCCGCGGAGGATTCAATGGGGCCGCGGTACACTGGCGGGACCCCGCCAGTGGTGCCGGTCCGACCGCGGCTTTACCGCCGCGGTCGGAATCCCCATTGGAGCACCGCCGGCCTGTCGGCGGTGCTCCCGCGGTCCTCCGCCCTGGCGGTCAAAGACCGCCAGGGTCAGAATGACCACCTCTGTGTCTAAGGGAAAAAGCTTTCGTACATATGGCCCTTAGTCGTTGATGGATATCTTACACTATTTTTCACAGTGTTTTTTTAGTTTTCCTTGTACACTATTTGGCAAATCATACTTTTTCGGGCCTAACAAATTTGAATTTTTTTTACTGCGTGAGAGATGAAGAGAGATCTTGGAAAGGGTGGGGTCTAGGTAGAGGCAGGGAATGGAGCCCTCAGTTTCTTGCTTTCCTTGGAGGTTCTTCTTCTTGTAGGACATAGCTGGAAACTCACTCTATGCAGGGGGCTGCAGCGCATGTTGTCTTGTACTGTGTGTTATCAGCTCCTCACCACAAGACAGTGTGAAGGGAGTGAATATCGCATGACACTTGGTACTACCCTGGGTGAGTTGGCAGTTTTGCTTTTTATGTGTATTTTTTCTAGCAGGTGGTTTAAAACATGACGATGGATGGTCCTGTAGATTTTGTTTATAGAATTTGATGTATGAATTCCTGATGGGCTCATTGTTTTTCCGTCTGTTTTCCTTGATTTGTACACGATTTTTTATAACTTCCTTACCGGACATGAGTCTGCTTAGAAGCTTTTGTTAAATTGCTGGTTTTATCAGGGCTCGAAAATGTAGTTTAGTACCTTTATTCATGGGATTCAATTCTGCATTTCCTCTGGTTGTATGGAGTCTGGTATTTGTAAATGTATCTTATAGTCTTAATTCTCATTTGGTCAACAGTAAACCTGAAGTATTTTGGAGTCCTCTAAGAACAGCATGTAAAATAAACAATTAATGAATTTAATAGTATGTACATGTCTTACTCATCAAGAAAATCACCTCAAATGTTATTTTGTATCATACGATGTTTGAGAATGACCTCAGTATCGTGTCCCTCCATAGGTGGCTGTTCATAAATATGTTTGAATGAAATGATTTTGCATTTGAATTGAAGCATCTCTGTAAGATTTAGCTCGGTGCCATTTAATGAAAATATGTATTCCCCGTTTACCCTGGAAAATGTTAGCAGCTGTGGTGTCTGCTACATTACACCCTGCTTGAAGAAGAAAAGAAAAACGGCTGCGTTGGAGACATTCTACTTCCAGGAATAAAAATACACAAGGAGGAGCACAGAATAGTATATTAACGGATGGTGGCTTAATATACTATATATAAAAGACAGTGGCCCTCATTCTGACCCTGGCGGTCTTTGACCGCCAGGGCGGAGGACCGCGGGAGCACCGCCGACAAGCCGGCGGTGCTCCAATGGGGATTCCGACCGCGGCGGTAAAGCCGCGGTCGGACCGGCACCACTGGCGGGGTCCCGCCAGTGTACCGCGGCCCCATTGAATCCTCCGCGGCGGCGCAGCTTGCTGCACCGCCGCGGGGATTCCGACCCCCCCTACCGCCATCCAGATCCCGGCGGTCAGACCGCCGAGATCCGGATGGCGGTAGGGGGGGGTCGCGGGGCCCCTGGGGGCCCCTGCAGTGCCCATGCCACTGGCATGGGCATTGCAGGGGCCCCCGTAAGAGGGCCCCTAAATGTATTTCACTGTCTGCTGCGCAGACAGTGAAATACGCGACGGGTGCAACTGCACCCGTCGCACAGCTTCCACTCCGCCGGCTCGATTCCGAGCCGGCTTCATCGTGGAAGCCTCTTTCCCGCTGGGCTGGCTGGCGGTCTGAAGGAGACCGCCCGCCAGCCCAGCGGGAAAGTCAGAATTACCGCCGCGGTCTTTCGACCGCGGAACGGTAACCTGACGGCGGGACTTTGGCGGGCGGCCTCCGCCGCCCGCCAAGGTCAGAATGAGGGCCAGTGCCTTCTGCCAGACTCCTCCTTTACACGATATGTGCTATCAAGCTCGCGTTTTTTTATTTTTCCCAATTGCTAAACTCTGCAGTAGTTTTAAGGAATAGGATTGTGTATTTTTTAATTCTTGATTATCATTTATTTAGCTGGAAGAAGCAGAGGGAATGGATGTGTGCTGACAATTTCCCAGCGTCTCATCCCCTTTTCTGTATCAGCTGTCTAAAGGAACAGATGCAGGTTGTTTCCGTCTCAGTTCAGAGCTCATTTCCATAAGCTTCGATAGGCAGCGTTTTCCATGCCAGTGCTATTAAATCACACATTTGAACCAGCTATTCTTTTGAAGCTCTCACATCTGTCAGAGCGCATATGAGTTCCTCTATCACCACCCCCAGAGGAAGCAGATGTTATGAAATACATTTCAATCTTTGTTTTGCCTTGGCTTTGCAAGACATTTGTGGGATATCATCAAGATGATTGGATGTGAACCAACAAAATTGTTTTTGAGTTAGTCAATGTAACGACTCTGTGTACCAGGAAGTTTATGCCATGAGCATTATATTTAATAGCCGTATTAAAAAATCACTCATTGTGCAAAAGGCTCCCTAACTTGTCCGTGGTGATGATCGGTCGTTTTACGCACTCTGGAGCAGTTGACACAGTAATAGACATACTCTGCGATACAGCAGTTCGTATATGAAAAAGAGAGCGCTAATGCAACAGTACTGGCAAGAGGATAGTTTGCAATCATTTTTTTAAATCAAGGGATGTATCAAAAAGAATTGTGTTTACATATTATTAAAAAACGATAAATCACATAAAAAAATTAGCAAGTTGTAAGTTTTTTGAGTGGGACACACAGTTCTCTTGTAGCCAATTTCTGCTGCCACTTTCGTCTCTGGGCATTGGAAGAGTGCCCACCGTCCTCCAATAGTATGAATTCTGACCCTTAAACATGGTGCAGTTTGGCTAACCCTAACAGGCTTGCCTGCTTTTTAGGAAAGGCCACATTACAATTGTGTGAAACTAGTACCACTCGGGCATAAAAGTTAAATTTGATGTCTGTGCTGCAGGGTATACAACCCACATGAGGTTCTTTAAAAACATGACTGCAGAGCTTCCATTTCAGCTCTGAACTGCTGTGAGTGAAGCCGCCGTAAATGCATGCCAGAGTAAATCATCTTTGATATGTTTAAACAACCTTTTTTAGTATTAGCTAAATCACCTATTAGTAACAAGCTCATTGGAGCTCAAAAGCTCTGGTAGACCAATGTGTAAAAGTTAAGTATTTAGATTGATAGGTCCCTGCAGTGACAGAATGTAAAAGCTTTTCTTGCATGGGCTGTAGTAGCAATTTCTGATCGCAAAAATCATAATCTCCATATTTCAGGTTAATAAATAGACGCACTAATTATCTACACACCATTGACACATTTATCAGAAGTTAAATATAGTTATGAGTATATATTTCTGTTAAACATGCTGCCAAGATGATTTTATACAAATATTATGGTTGCTCTGTGAAACCCTAAACGTAATTAGCTCATTTTTGTGAGAATCGCCGTCCTTCAGGAATGGAAATGAGTTTCTTGAATAAAAAGTTAGTCCTGGGCCTGCTAGTCATAAATGAGGAAGGACTATTTAAAAGCTTTATTTTGGAATTTGGGAGAGGAGTGTGAACAGGAACACCAGAAAGCCCTTACAAAGAATGTCCTTGAACCTTCCACGGTTGCATGTTTATTGCAGAGTTATATTGTCTGTTTTGTATCTGAAGCTCTGTGTTTTTGTGCCATGACGACCCTTCTCCAATGAGCAAGAGATGAGGTTCAATGGGGTTAGTGGCTTGAGTACACCCCAGTGGTGTTTTCTCAGGAGAGGGCCCAGGGACTGGTAGGTCCCCACTTGTCAGAGCAGGAGTCTCTCCAGAGACTCCAGGTGCTGGCAGAGAGAAGTTCCTGAGACTTCAAACACCAGGAGGCAAGCTCTAAATCAAGCCCTTGGAGATTTCTTCACAAGATGGAAGGCATACAAAGTCCAGTCTTTGCCCTCTTACTACGGCAGAAGCAGCAACTGCAGGATAGCTCCACAAAGCACAGTCACAGACAGGGCAGCTCTTCTTCCTCAGCTTTTCAGCTCTTCTCCAGACAGAGGTTCCTCTTGTTTCCAGAAGTGTTTCTAAAGTATGTGGTTTTGGGTGCTCTTCTTTTACCCAATTTCTCATTTGAAGTAGACCTACTTCAAAGTAAAGTCTCTTTGGAATCTGAAATCCTGCCTTGCCCAGGCCAGGCCCCAGACGCTCACCAGGGGGTTGGAGACTGCATTGTGTGAGGACAGGCACAGCCCTTTCAGGTGCAAGGGACCATTCCTACCCTCTCTCCTAGCACATATGGCTCATCAGGAAATGCAGACTACACCCCAGCTCCCTTTGTGTCACTGTCTAGTATGAGGTGCAACCAGCCCAACTGTCAAACTGATCCAAACAGGGAGTCCACAAACAGGCAGAGTCACAGAAATGGAATAAGCAAGAAAATGCCCACTTTCTAAAAGTGGCATTTTCAAACACACAATCCTAAAATCAACTTTACTAAAAGATGTGTTTTTAAATTGTGAGCACAGAGACCCCAAACTCCACATGTCCATCCGCTCCCAAAGGGAATCTACACTTCAATCAGATTTAAAGGTAGCCCCCATGTTAACCTATGAGAGGGACAGGCCTTGCAACAGTGAAAAACGAATTTAGCAACATTTCACTATCAGGACATATAAAACACATTAATATATGTCCTACCTTAACCATACACTGCACCCTGCCCTTGGGGCTACCTAGGGCCTACCTTAGGGGTGCTTTACATGTAAGAAAAGGGAAGGTTAGGGCCTGGCAAGTGGGTACACTTGCCAAGTCGAATTTACAGTTAAAACTGCACACACAGACACTGCAGTGGCAGGTCTGAGACACGATTACAGAGCTACTTATGTGGGTGGCACAACCAGTGCTGCAGGCCCACTAGTAGCATTTGATTTACAGGCCCTGGCACCTCTAGTGCACCTTAATAGGAACTTACTAGTAAATCAAATATGCCAATCATGGATAAACCAATCAACCATACACAGAGAGCATATGCACTTCAGAACTGTTTAGCAGTGGTAAAGGGCTCAGAGTTCAAAAGCAAACAGCAACAGGTCAGAAAAAATAGGAGGCAGGAGGCAAAAAGATTGGGGATGACCTTGCATAAGCAAAAAAGTCCAACACTGGGCAATAGTAATTTTCTTGGAATTGGCTTACTAACTATCACTGGCTAGTGACCACTATAACAAAAGCTTCTCATGACCATCCACCATAGTGCAAGGGTGTCTGTGTTGTGGTCAGCATTTTTGCAGGAAGTAATCAATTTCTGCAATTACAAAAAATAGGCTTTAAAGCGATTTCCTCTTTGTCTGTGTGCTGCAGAATGCAAAGTTTCTGCTCTCATACAAAGCACACATACGCATAGGAAAAAAACGAGGACGAATAAAAATATTTCTCCTTCTTACGCCTGCCTCAGGGAGGTGCAGGATTTCGGTGCAAATCTGTTTCTATATTTCCTTTTAGAAATGGATTTGCCTCAAAATCCATGGATGGGTACACAGGCAAGCTCATTCACCACCCATGGAACACCTGCCTGACACAAAGTAATGCAAGGCAGTGTATTGTGCTGCGTTGCATTACTTTTGGTTACAAACAAACACAAATTGCCATTTGCGTTGGCTTGTAAATACCAACCTGGATTTTGAATTGGCATTGGGTCAAAAAAGTAACGGAACTTTGATGCAAGATCTTTGCAAATCTGGCCCCTGGTGATTCTCAGAAGGGGAGGTTTCCAAGGAGTGGGAAAAGTCAGCAAAGCGATCCCTTTTAGTGACTATGGGCCTGATTCTAACTTTGGAGGACGGTGTTAAACCGTCCCAAAAGTGGCGGATATACCACCTACCGTATTACGAGTCCATTATATCCTATGGAACTCGTAATACGGTAGGTGGTATATCCGCCACTTTTGGGACGGTTTAACACCGTCCTCCAAAGTTAGAATCAGGCCCTAAATCTTTTAAGCGTGGCTCTCTCAACACTTATAGTCTTAAACTGAGGGCCTGAAATATTTTCTGCAATGAGAGCTGTTTTTAATAATTGAAACTCATTTCAAGCTACTAATAACCATTTATCAGTACTATAATATTGATCACATGAGACAAGATTACAATAAATAGCACCACCTGCAGGATTACCAGTAGTGACCTCTCCAATCTATGAGATGGAGTTACCAAGAGTAATATCATACAAAAAAAAAATATATATTACAATGAAATGCCTTAACAGGAGTAATGCAATTTCATTGCTTGTAGCAAGTGTTCTACATCAGAAATGAAATAATTTCAGCACTGATTTTTCTCAACTCTGCATTAATTGTCATTCAAGTATCATCTTCAACTATATTTTGAAAGTACAATCATTTTTGTCTGCACTCCAAATATCTGCTTTCATGTTCAGAAAATACTACCCATTTCAATCAAGTATGAGGTTTCCTCAGTAAAGGATACCACAGGCAATCCCATGTAAATCATACTTAACTAGAACAGTCTCAACGCAAAAAACTGTTCATGTGCAAAATATACAAAATGCATAATCCTGAAATAAAGTCAAACAAATATACAAAACCAGACATAATGAGCTCTACACTCATCCAACTCTCTCAATTTTCGAATATTGCAATCTCACCAAACTGAATACCTTGTATGGACCCTTAGCTATCATACTTATCCATCAATCCACCAACACACACACAACATGACGTAACTATAATTATGAGTACCAACCATTGACCGTAATGAAGTGTGTATTTACTATTCTAACTCCACGTGCACTTTGATAGTAGGGAAGGTTATAAAGAGGACCAAGGCAGCCATAACTGCACTTAAAAGCCCGGATTTAAGAGGGCCTAGCACCTTTCCAACGCCACATTAGCGTACTTGTTTTTACGCTAATGTGGCGTTAGATGGCCAAAAGCGCTGTGCCATATCTACAAAGTGGTGCAATGCTTGCACTGCACCACTTTGTAATCCCTTGCGCCACATTATGCTGTACCAGGCATAATGTATGCAAGCGAGGCATTCCCCATTCAAAAAGCAGTCAGCAGCAGGGCAACCAGCAGAAAAACACTCCTTCCAGAAAAGCAGTCCAGTTGAGTCCTTTGAGAAGTACTACAGTCCTTCTGACAGAGTCCAGTTGTAGGTCCAGAAGTGTTTGATTTTAGGGGGTCACATACCCAGTACTTATACCCAAATGAGTCTTTGGCATGGGGAGACTTCAAAGAGTGGTTTTGAAGTACACCAGTTCCGCTTCCAGCCCAGTCCTGTCTGCCAGGAGATCTGTGGAGGGTTTTCAGTCCTTTGTGTGGAGTCAGGCCACTACCTTTGAAGTGTAAGTGAGACAACGTCACTCCTCCCATGTCAGAAATTACCACTTAAAGGTATAACACCCCGTCCGCCTGGGACGACTCCTGGTGGCCCACGGCCCTCGGCACCGCACCGACCCCCACAGACCACGCCCGCAACCTCGGCTTCATCTTGGACCCTCTTCTCACCATGACTAAGCAAGTCAACGCCGTGTCCTCCGCCTGCTTCCTCACCCTCCGCATGCTCCGTAAGATCTTCCGCTGGATCCCCGCCGACACCAGAAAAACCGTGACCCATGCCCTCGTCACGAGCCGCCTGGACTACGGCAACACCCTCTATGCCGGGACCACAGCCAAACTCCAAAATCGCCTGCAACGCATTCAAAACGCCTCGGCCCGCCTCATCCTAGATGTACCCCGCAGCAGCCACATCTCCGCACACCTGAGACACCTGCATTGGCTCCCAGTCAGCAAAAGGATCACCTTCCGACTTCTCACCCACGCACACAAAGCCCTCCACGACAAGGGACCGGAATACCTCAACAGACGCCTCAGCTTCTATGTCCCCACCCGCCACCTGCGCTCCTCTGGCCTCGCACTTGCTGCTGTCCCTCGCATCCGCCGCTCCACGGCGGGTGGGAGATCTTTCTCCTTCCTGGCGGCCAAGACCTGGAACTCCCTCCCCACCAACCTCAGGACCACCCAGGACCACTCCGCTTTCCGGAGACTCCTAAAGACCTGGCTGTTCGAGCAGCGTTAACCCCCCCTTTTTTTCTCCTAGCGCCTTGAGACCCGCACGGGTGAGTAGCGCGCTTTATAAATGTTAATGATTTGATTTGATTTGATTTATAAAGGAATACCCAATGCTGTCTGTTAGAGGAGCAGACTTCACTATGGTGAAAAACGACTTAGAACATTTTTCACTACCAGGACATGTAAAACATATAAGTACATGTCCTGCCTTTTAGATATACTACACTCTGCCTTGTCGGTAACATAGCCTTAGGAGAACATACATGAAATATAAGAGGAGTTTATGGCTTGGCAAAGGGTTTTAAATGCCAAGTTGAGGTGACAGTAAAACTGCACACACAGGCCCTGCAGTGGCAGGCATGAGACATGGCTAAGGGGCTACTTATGTGGGTGGCACAATCAGTACTGCAGGCCCACTATTAGCATTTAACTTACAGACCCTGGGCACATGAAGCACAATTTACTAGAGACTTATAGGTAAATTAAATATGGTAATTGAGTAGGAGCCAATGGTATCATGCTTAGGGACTGGAGCGCAAGCACTTTAGCACTGGTCAGCAGTGGTAAAGTGTGCAGAGTCCTAATTCCAGAAAAACAAGATCAGAAAAATGGAGGGAGGCAGGCAAAAAGTTGGGGGAAGAACACCCTAAGGCTGTTAGGTCTAACAGTTACTGATTTTGTCACAGAGATCCTTTTATTGCGTGTACTTCATGAGTTACAATCCTAGTATAGCACAGAGAGCTATAAACTTTCATCAATGACTGCATGCATTGAATATTTTCCCCAGTCTTTCATTATGCTAATATTGCTAAACCGGTTTGATTGGATAGAAATACATTCTTATTAGTAAAGTCAACCCCAATCACTGTGGTATGTTTTAAATCCTGAGTTTGAACTTCTCCAGACCTAAGACTTTTAAAATATAGTGCCTATTAGTGTGGATGACATGTTGATTCTCACATCTTGTAATCCTCATTTTTGTATGTAATATTTCCAGTAGTCTGATTTACACATGTATGATTCATTGTTTCTGTATAATGTGAGTGTGATATAAAGTGTTCTGACACGCTAGAATGATATAGCTAGTGCTATAAATTAAATTAAATGAGTGGTAGAGGGGCACTGTTGGAGGGTGGTAGTGAGTCAATCCAGGGAAAAGAAGGCCATTGGAGGGATGCCAAAAAATATTATTGCACCTGGCATGTGCATGCAAAATACTTGTCAGTAGAGGTGGGCAAAAAGTTCTGCTCAGCCGGCAGAGTTTGCAGAGTTTTGCCCACTCTGCATTCTGCTTGGGGTGTGGAGGCCTGGCAAAAATCCACCAACCACTGCGTGGCGTTGTTTTTTCTCGTGCGCTGCTTTCCAACATGATGTTGATGAGTGCATGCAAGAATTTTCGTCCTCTAGCATGATTTTTAGGTGCTAGAACGTCTCCTGTTGCAATTTCTCAACCCGGGCGGTCACAGCGGGTCAGTACCATTCAATTTGAGAAAGCTGCCGCTCGCGATGGGAAAGGTACAGCTTGAGTAGAAAACCCACTTGAACAGTAGGACGACGCAGCACCCTCTGGGGCACAGTGTGGTGCTATTAACACAGATTTTACTGTGCTGGACAAGCTCCCCGTGCTAAAAATCAACACAAGCATCACAACGTCCGCCTCTCACAGAACTTCACAGAATCTCGCAGAGTTTTTAGATAACTCTACCAAAATGAAACTCTGCAAATTACGCTCAGGCCTACTTGTTAGACACCCCTGGTGTAGAGTAGAGGAACAAGCATTGTCCAGTGCCAATTAACCTAGTAATGTGAGTGAAGACTGGAAATAGTTGGTGCAGTGTAGGAATCAAGGCAACAATCAACTCATTTATTTAGAGTGTCTTCCATATGTTTTAGAAGTTTTACCTAATGCGTTCCATTGTAGGTCTGAGTGTATTGAGAGCACATGAATACCGCTCCTGGTAGAATATTTGTGCCCTGTTAAATGTTCACTATTTTATCTATGGTGTGAAGTTGAGTGTGTTATCAGTCGTGGCTCGTGGGGGGGGGGGAAAGGGACAGGACGTGGTGACAAAAAAAAAAAAAAATGAAAAAATTGACTTTCCTCGCCACACTGCGCCACTCCGCTATGCCTATCTGGCTCCAGTACTTGCAGGCATAAACTCCCAGCCTGTCTGTGGCCTATCCTAATGCTGCTTTCATGCTGCTGGCAGCATGAAAGCAGCATTAGGATTGGACGGAGAACCCTGGCTGGGCACTTCGAGGAAGAGTGGGAGCCTCTGCCTGCTCACCTCTGCCTGATTGACTTGTAAGCCAAAATCTATGCCTCCTGTATACTACAAGATCTTCTTGCATGGATGAAGGAAAAACAGTTGATACCAAAAACATAGACAGGGTTTAGGCTCAGCATGGGAACGTCAATCAATCTAGCGACCCTGGGGATTCTGACTGAAAATGCAATGAGGAGGAAATCCAGGCTTTTTGGCTGTTTTATCGATCTTATTTGACTGAGTGCCACGCGAATGCTTGTGGGCAAAACTGGAAAAATGGGACATCCCAGGAAACATGCTGAAGGCAATCATTTCCCTATACTCTGACACATGGACACAGGTAAAAATTGGGAACGGCAGTACATTAACTGCAAAAATTAGCATTAGTAAAGGGTTGAAACAAGGGAGTGGCCTGGCTCCAAGCCTATTTAACCTGTACCATGCTGACATGAATAATCATCTGAAAGAAGTTAATGGCCATTCTCCAAATCTGGCAAAGGAAATAATGACTTGCTTACAAAATGCAGATGACATACTCTTCCTCAGCCAAACACCAATAGGACAATACAGACTAATCAAAACGCTGGCAAGTTATACTGAGAAATAAAGTTTGGAGCTGAACTTGAGTTAGACTGGGGCCCCACTTGTCATGTAAAAAACACTTTATGCATTTGTAAGCAAAAGCTCAGGACCCCAGATATTATGCTCTCCCTCCTATAACGTTTGTCACTGCATACTGGTAACCCAGTATTTCACCCAAAATTGGCATACTGATGCCCTCTTATAAGTTCCCAGTATATGGTACATAGGTACCCAGGGCATTGGAGTTCCAGGGGATCCTATGGGCTGCAGCATTTCTTTTGCCACCCATAGGGAACCCATGCAAAGGCTTCTGCAGGACTCCCATTGCAGCCTACGTGAAAAGGTGCATGCTCCCTTTTGCTGCCATTTTACACTGCACCAGGTCACTTACAAATCACCCCTATAGCAGACCCTTCAGCCCTGAGAGCAGGGTGGAGAGTACCTGTGTGTGAGGGCACCCCTGCACTAGCAGAGGTGCCCCCACGACCTCCAGGACCATTTTCCCGGACTTCGTGAGTGCGGGGATGCCATTTATACCTGTGTACTGGACATAGGTCACTACCTATGTCCAGCTACATAAAGGTAACTCCGAATATAGGAATCTTTGGTGTCAAACATGTTGGAATCATACCCCAACGCTTTTGCAAGCATTGGTTGCGTGATTCCATGCACTCTGGGGGCTCCTTAGAGGACCCCCAGTATTGCTATTACAGCCATCTGAGGTTTTCCAGGCAGCCCCACTGCTGCCACCTCTCAGACATGAATCCATCATTGGTGTCTTGCAGTCTCTTCTGGTACTTGCATTATCTTCTTTTTCGTGTTCTTGTGTGTTCTAGGAAAGTTACTGTGATTTACTCCTGCTTTCCTGGGCTCTGAGGTGGGTTCTATTACTTACCTTTGGTGTCTTCTAATACTCCCTGCACCCCTCTACACACTACACTTACCTAGGAAGGATACTGACTTTCGCATTCCACTTTCTTAGTATATGGGTTGTGTTCCCCCAGGCTCATTTCTTACCATTGTGATTTTCACTATTTGCACTGTTCTCTAACTGTTTTTGTAGCTATTCCTGCATAATAGTGTACATAATTTGTGTATTACTTACCTCCTACGGGAGTATAGTCTCTATGGTATTTTTGGCATTTGGGTCACCAAAAGAAAGTACCTTTATTTTTGTAACACTGAGTATTTTCTTTCATGTGTGTGAATACTGTGTGACTACAGTGGTATTGCATGAGCTTTGTATGTCTCCTAGTTAGGCCTTGGCCGCTCATCCACACTACCCCTAGAGAGCCTGGCCTCTAGACACTGTCTAGATTTCACTAATAAGGGATAACTGGACCTGGTATAAGGTGTAAGTACCTTATCTACCCAACACAAACCAGGCCAGCCTCCTACACATGGGAAAGAGGGTCAAGACGGATTTGCATATGGCTAGGTCCAAACTGAAGTGGCACGAGGGGCAAAAAACAATGGATTAAACTCAGATCTTTATTACTCTGGGTGAATGTCTGCATTGTTCAGCCTTCCATTCATCATCTGTTCTTTTTGCTTTTGTTGCCTTAATTGGGAAGGGTATACCCACACATGGGTCCTGGGCTCCCCATGCCTCTGAAGTCAAGCTAGCCTGGCTTACGAGGGGTGATACCCCAAAACGGGTACCAGAATCCTTGTTCTCATCCATGGAGGACCTGGCCTGGCAGTTTGGGCTGGACTGTTCCCATGGGGAGCAGGGTGAAGAATAATTTACATATGGCTGGGACTGAAGTGGAATGGCATGGGTAGCAAAACACAATGGATTTAGGCCCATATCTCTGTACTGGGGGATGAATGTTTGACATTACTAAGTATTCCTTTCATCAATTGTTCTTTTTGCATGTGGACCAGGAGGGAGAATCCTCATCAGGGAGCTGCTGGATAAAGTCACAGTGAAGATGTCTATGTTCTGACTTATGGCGTGATTTAGAGCTTGGAGGAGGGGGTTACTTTGTCACAAATGTGATGGATATTTTGTTTGCCATATTACAATTCCATTATAGCCTATGGAAACTGTAATATGGTGGACGAGATATCTTTCACGTTTGTGATGGAGTAACTCCACTGTCAAACTTTAAATCAGGCCCACAGTCACAAATCTTTAGGGGGACAAGGCTGTAGCCGATGATAGCTTCAGGAGGCTAGATATACCTTTGCCAAAGTGCCTATGAATGGTATTCTGCTGCAGACAAGAACACACTTAAAACTGACTCAAAGTCAGGCCATCCCCCGATGCACCTTGGTGGATGGATGAACAGATTGTTCTTTGTCTTCCCTCAGTTCACACAGCAGTTTGTAGCCAAGGGTCCGGGGCTGGTGGGGCACCACTTGGGGGGGGGGGGGGGGTTAAGACTCACTCCTACTGGGTCCAGGTGTGGGTTTGTGATGATGAGAACCTTTTCTGTCTGAATTATTTAAACTTGTATAGCTCCTGTTCTACTTTTGGTGTAATTTATTCAAATGTGCTCTATTTTTTACTTTAGTGTGGGATTCTTCTTATGTTGTGTATCCTCATTGTATCCTCATTATTACTGTTTAAAGTTTTGCATAGATACTTTACATATTGCCTCTGAGTTTAGCCTGACTACTTTGGGTCTGGATACCAGAGGGTTAATCACAGGTTAATTTGGGGTTTTTCCTGTGACTCACCCTGACATGGATTGTGGTTGCTGCTTTAGAAGGATTTCATCCCTTCGACCATTAGCCCCAATTCTTACAACTACCATTTCTCAACCACCAAACATGAAATGCATACATTGTCCCAAACAAAAGTTAGTACTTATTAAATGCAATAGGACAACCAAATGTTATCCTAAAATGAATTTGGAACTTTTTCACTGCCAAGACATGTAAAATTAAAAGTACATGCGCATCCTTTTAATTACAATCCACCCTGCTCTATCGGCTACCTAGGGCCTACTTTATGGTTGACATATTTGTAATAAAAGGGAAGCTTAAGGCTTGGCAAGGAGTTATAGTGGCAGTTTAAAACTGCAGGCAGTCTGCAATGGCACGCCTGGGACATGTTTAATCTAGCTACTTAAGTGTGTGGCACAATACATGCTGCAGGCCCACTAGCAGCATTTAATTTACAGGTCCTGGGTATGTGGTATACCACTCTACAAGGGACCTGTAAGTCAATTAAATATGCCAATCAGTTGTGAGCCAATTTAATCATATTAAAAGGAGAGAGCACATGCACTTTGGCACTGGTTAGCAGTGGTCAAGTGCAAAGAGTCCTAAGGCCAACAAATATGAATTCAGAAAAAGTAGAATTGGGAAGCCAAAATGTTTGGAGGTGACCCTGTAGAAAGAGCCAGGTTGAACGAACAGCAATGTGGGTAAATTGTATGAACCAGTGTAATCAGATGTATATGCAATGAGATAAAATTAAAAGCAAATGTACACAAAATGCAAAACGTTTTTCTTATCACAGAAAAAACAACTGCATGCATGACATACACACCCCATACTACAATTCAGCAATAAAAATGCTCATTGCATTTTGAA
Source organism: Pleurodeles waltl (assembly GCF_031143425.1). Taxonomy (NCBI): domain Eukaryota; kingdom Metazoa; phylum Chordata; class Amphibia; order Caudata; family Salamandridae; genus Pleurodeles; species Pleurodeles waltl. Next base: position 214,724,235 of record NC_090437.1, on the reverse strand, counting down.
AGGTAGATATTGTTATATTTTGCTACTCGCTAAAGATTTTTGGCTTGTGTGCAACAGTGTACTTTTCCTGAAACTCCTCACAACTGGTAACAGAAGAAGGCTATACATAAAAATCAAAGGAACTAAAATGTATACATAATGCAATGTTAAAAGGAAAGTAGACCATGAGAGAGGCTAGTGGGAGGGGAGATATTGATAATTCTTATAAAGCGCACAAATGCCGAAAGGCGTCTTGGCGCTAACTCCACAGACGTAGAGAGAGGAGAAAAAAGACAGAGATAGCTACTGGTGGCAAACCTATAATTGTTCATCTAGTATAAGAAAACAGCCATGTTTTAAGAAGCTGCCTAAAATTGGGATGGCCATAGTGACTTCTGAGTAGAAAAGGTACCTTATTCCAAATTTGAGGCACAATATGAGAAAAACTCCAGCCTCCCCATCAACTTCTTCTGAGTTTGGAGACACTAAGGGCCTGATTTAGGAAAAGTGGCACTGCATCCACTGCAGCGCCACTTTTCTTGCACCCCTTAGCGCCCCCCAATGCCACAATGTGTGCGCCATTTTTAATATATGGCGCACCATAGCGTTAGTTAGGCGCTTTGCGGGTTTAGTGTAAACAATTTTGACACTAATCCTGCAAAGCATATTGAGGCCCACTATAAATATTGGTGTGCCTCCTTTTAATGCCTGCTGTGTGCAGGTGTTAAAAATGCAGCAATAAATGGCCCAAAGGAATCTTTTAGATTTCTTTGCACCATTTGTTTGCCCCCCCCCCCCCCGGGGAAACGCCTCCTTGCATACATTTGCCTAAAAAAAATGACACTAATATGTAGCAAGGAGGGACTCGCCCTCTTAAATCTGGGCCTAACAATCTTGGAATGTGTAGAGCGGAGGGTTCTCCTAGGAATGTACCACGTTAGATGTCTTGCAAAGTAGGCTGGACCTTTGCCATGTAATGAATTGTGTGCCAAACATAAGGCTTTAAAGACTGCTCTTTCCCTTTCAGGGAGCCAGTGAAGCTCATGCAATGCCTCAGACACTGACTTAAATGTAGGAATTTTCTTTAGAAGTTGCTGCTGCATTTTGCACGCTCTGAAGTTTTACTAGGGAGCGCTGCTGAATGCCTAAATATAAGGCATTATAATAATCCAATCTTGATAAGATTGATGCAGTAACCACAGATTTTTGCAGATGGTATGGTATGAAAGGAAGAACCTTATTTAAAACGTGAAGCAAAAGGTAACAAGAGGAGAAGAGTTTATTAACCGGTGAATTAAATGAAAGACTGGCATCAAAACATATTTCTAACCAAAGATATTGGAGAAAGAAAAGGGCCGAGCAACTGTGGCAACCAAGATTGATTCCAAAACGTAGTAATGTTACCGAAAAGCAAAACCTCAGTTTTTGCAGAATTCAGCATGGGTTTTGTTATTAATCTTATCTACAATAGCACCTATACAGTTAATACAACAATGTGCAGTTTCATCAACATCATAAAAAATTGAGACGAGGAGATGTGTTATTGGTGTAGGCTACAAGTGTTAAGCCAAAGGAGTGAATCAATTCAGTCAATGGGGCCAGGTAAATATTAAAAAGTGTGGCACTCAGTAAAGAGCCCTGGGGAACACCGCATGGTAGGGAAAAAAGCGTGGATGTAAAATCTTCCAGGGCAACTGATCGCTCTCTATCAGAGAGAAAGGAACAGAATTGTTAAAAGGCCGATCCTCCAATTCCAATTTCCTGCAAACTGTCCAACAAAATTGCATGATTTACAGTATCGAAGGATGCTGATAGATCCAGCAGTATCATCACTCTTTTCCACCTTTATCAAGAATGTTCCTCAAGTCATCAGTTGCTACTACCAGTGCTGACGCAATACTATGGTTTTATCAAAACCAAAATTGAGCTGTATCCAAGATGTGATTGTCTTCTAGGTATTTAGAATGCAAGCTTTGCAGGAAAAGATAAATGTGATATAGTTCGATGATTCTTTAGTTCCTTAGGTTCTAGTGTAGGTTTTTTCAGTAATGGCAAAATAGAGGCCGTCTTACAATCCATAGGAAAGTTACCTGATTCCATAATAGAATTTAGTAACATAGTTAAGGGAAGAGCAATCGTTCATGCCATTTCGTGAACAAGATTTGTTTGGGCTACAAGCTCCATAACCTTGACTTCCGTAAGTGGAGGAAATTCGACAAAGGAATCATCCCCCTGGAATGTGGTGATATCTGCACACGAGGAGCAATTCCTGCTGCTCCTTTTTGATTTAACATAATTATCTTCCACTTTACTCAATAAAAAATCAGCTAGTTTGTCACAGAGCCCCTGACAGGAAGGGGCTGTGTGGCTAGATGAAAAGGAGGACAGGGTCTGCACTGTTATATAAAGTACCCCTGCAGAATTCTTTGCTGAAAGAATCTACTCTGAAACGTAGTTGTTTTTTCTATAACAATTTGCTTTTTTACATTTACGAATACATTGTATGCAGTTTGCCTTTACTTCCTCCAGAAAATCTTTTCTCCAAATTGTTTCCTGTCTTCTGCATTTCTGTTTCAGCTCCCTGAGCTGAGAGGAGAAACATGATACTGACGCCCTACTTCTATGACGTTTGATAGTTTTTTGTGATGTTAACTTATTAATAGCTGTCCTTAGCCAGTCAGATTAATGCCAAAGACTGAATTGGCATCTTCCATCATTGAGGTTTGTCTCCTCTCTAGTACCTCACTTAAATCTGTTTTAATAATTTTACTTCGGGCTCGACACTTTTTTACTTGTGTATTCTTGTTGCTAAAGAAATCGGAGTGCCAAGTGTTAGGCAAAAATTGACGACTTTATGGTCTGACCAGACTATAGTAATAAGTCAGTGACTTCTAAATCTGGGTAATTGGGGAATATACCATCAAGTATATGCCCGGCCACATGCGTAGAAGTATTCACCCACTGATCCAGACCATACTCTTTTAATATATCAATAGAACGCTCTGAGTCTATATCTTCACCATCCTCTAAATGAAAATTAAAATCACTTTCAGTCATAAACTTAGGATAGTCCATACATGATTCAACTATATCAAAAAGTCCATAAAAAAATGGTGTTTTGGGACCCCTATAAATTAGAAGTCCCTTAAAGCAACTATTTTCAGTTGATTTACAGCTGAAAAGCGTTGTCTCCCTATCCGTCAAAGAAACAGATTCAGTTAATACGTCAAGATGGTCAGAAAAAAACACAGCAGGACCCCCACCACATGTGCCTACTCGATCTATCCTAGAAATTGCAAATTCGTGTTATAATACATCCTTTGCAGTATATGCGGGTTTGAGGTTTCATCGGCCCACCTTTCCATTAGAAAAGCCATATCGGGGATATGTATTTCTAAATGATTCAAAAATTAATGTTTATGCTTAATAAGTGATCAAGTGTTTATTAACGTGCATCTCAGACTCCTGAGTGCTGCTTCTAAATGGCGGGTAATCACTGGGGTATCAAAATTGCATCTAGGTAGTGTTTGTTCCATCTCGCAAATCAGATTGCAATTGCCGCAGAGAATATAACCTTGAATCTGTCTGCAAGTTATGGTATTACATAGCAGTGGCTTACACAAGTTGATTGTTACCTACTGATCTCTGAAATATTTTATATGTGAGGTAATTCGGCTAGCGATCGTGGTAATAGGTGCGGTCTTGGTGCCGATGCGTGCAGACAGGCTTGCCTTTGGCGTGCCAGCAGTGCGCCCGCTGCACACATTTGCATGTCCATGTCACCCAGCTCATTAAAAAATAGAGCCCAGCCAAGGACTAGACCGCTGAATCTGCAAGCACATAAGAAAATGGTGCCGATCCCTCCACAGACCTGGCTCTAATTACAGCCACAGGATACCACTGATAAAAGTAGTGTGCACTGAGCAGAAATATATAGCAGCAATCTGACAATATGGGGAGAAGTCCCTTAACAAACAGACCCAAACAATTATAAGGCTAAAATTAGACAGAAATAAAAATGTTAGTACAACTGTGGAAATAGGCTCCAATCTCATCCCTCAATCCTATCCTGCATGGAGCGTGTCCGCTTCACCAGGCTCATTAAGTAGATGAGGGAGGATAGAATTTGCTTCGAGTGTTGTTATTCTGGAGGACAAATGGTATTCCCACTTCAGTAAGTGATATGAAAAATGTAGACAGTATGCTCTTTTCATCCTGTTCACCACAAAGTTTCCTCTGTTCGGATTTATCTATGGGAGGTTTGAAGTCAATAGAAGCTAGCCCAGTAATGAGGTGCATGTTAAGCTATAAACATATAGCCTTTCCTCAACCTACCAAAGTATTTAATACGGTTTGTAATTTTGTGCCATTTGCCAGACACATGGTGTTATCAGCAGATCTCTTTCTTGGATTTCTCTGTTAAAATCTTGGTAAGAATTCTCTTGAATAGATTACAGGAGAGGGGAAGGAGTTCGAGAATACACTTGAAGGACCAGCTGGGCATCTGAAATGGAACCAGACAATAAGATCTCTACCTTTTAATTGGTAAATACATAAAGATGAAAATAGGAGGACTCTATTAAACATTTATGGACCTCTCAGCTTCTTCTGATAATTTTGATGAGAGAGACGTACTGTAATGGTAATGGAACCAGGACTGCTGAATGTGCTCGAAAAATGACATATTTCTCTTTGGCATATATTGACTATGGGAACAAGGGAGATCTACTAAAACATTAATGATATCCTGAAAGGTGAGGCAGTGGTGTTTTGGCACCATATATGTTTTATTGTACATCAGTAACCTAGAATGGGAGTTGGCTAATGTGCCTACTTTGATGCCTCTCATCTATTTATTTTGACAATGTTGACAATGCCACACTAAATGCAAGATAAGCTATTTGCCACAGACTCTGGTGACCAAATACATTGAAATCAAGAAGCAGCTTGGTCTACAGACAAATGTATCAAATTTGAGACTGTAAGAAGAGAACAGATTTTGGTGCCGAATTTTATGTGTATCCTAGTCAACCCCTCTGTTTGCAGTGAACCAGAAACTTACAGTGTACTATTTGGAGGATAAAATCAAATACACTTTCTCGTGTCAGTTTGCTTGGAACGATTTGCAGACTTTACCAGATGCATTCTAGTTCAAATAGATTCCCCTTAGTGATAACCTCTGGTTCCACATCATCAAGAATAGGTCGGAAAGATAAATTGCACCCCGGTCCCCAAGGACATTGCCCTCCTTCAAGGAAAACGTTGCTACTCTTTTTAATCAAGTTGTCACTACAGAGTGGAAATCCATTGAACTAATTAAACCATCCCTGAGTGTATCTTCTAATAAAAACAATACCTGGGCCAGAGCAGTACTTACTGTGGGTCTCTATTTCCCACAAAAGTAATCTTTCCACATGTTGCAGTACAATCATTCCCCCAGAAATGTTGTGCTTGAAATGGCAAAGGACATTTGGGCCTGATGTACAAAGATTGCATTTGCAAAACGTGGTTTTAAATTACCTACCAATGTTCTGCAAATACAATCTGATTTTGTAAACTGACCTGCAAACAAATATGTCAGTTCACAAAATATCAAATAGCACGGTGTTGCATACACCAGCCTACTAATATTTATTATGTAGTCTGCAGTGTGTGACCCCCTGCAATTGGCCACAATCAAAGGGATCATGGCCTTCGAGGGTCAGCAGACCACCATGTGTGTGATTGTGTTTAAATAAAGAAAACTTATTTTAATGTAGACAATTTTTGTTAAAGGAAACAGGACAGTATTTAGAATACGTTTTCTTTTTTTGAAAAGGTTTCACTGAGAGTTTCCAGTGGACCTCTGCCTACTCTCCTTGAAAGTTGTCAACATTAATGAATGGGATGGAGTCCAAGGTGAACCCCTTCAAGTAGGGAGTTTGTAACTGATCAACATTTTGCAACTAGAATTACAATTGCAAACCTTTTATACATCAGGATTGAATTTGGAAGGCACACACACAGCCCATCTTATCTCAATACTAGGCTGTAAACTCACTTAGGCCCTCATTCCGACATTGGCAGGTGGCGGGCGCTGCCCGCCAAGCGGAAACTGCCATTTGGCCGCTCAACGGTCAAAAGACTGCGGAGGCCATTCTGGCTTTCCCGCTGGGCAGGCGGGCGCCCGCCAAAGGAGCGCCCGCCGGCCCAGCGGGAAAGGCCCTGCAACAATGAAGCCGGCTCCGAATGGAGCCGGCGGAGTTGCAGGGGTGCGACGGGTGCAGTTGCACCCGTCGCGATTTTCACTGTCTGCAATGCAGACAGTGAAAATCTTTATGGGGCCCTGTTAGGGGGCCCCTGCACTGCCCATGCCAGTGGCATGGGCAGTGCAGGGGCCCCCAGGGGCCCCACAACACCCGTTCCCGCCATCCTGTTGCCAGGAACAGGATGGCGGGAAGGGGGTCGGAATCTTCATGGCGGCGCTGCATGCAGCGCCGCCTTGGAGATTCAGCCCAAGCAGGGGAAATCCGGCGGGAAACCGCCGGATTCCCTTTTCTGACCGCGGCTTTAACGCGCGGTCAGAATGGGCATTGAAGCACCGCCAGCCTGTTGGCGGTGCTTCCGTGGGCCCCGGCCATGGCGGTCTTGGACCGCCAGGGTCGGAATGACCCCCTTAGTCATTACCAACTCTCTGAATTTGTAGATGTGTTTAGTTAATACAATAATGTTTTTTGACAGCCACAAAATGAGAATGTGAATGCACTGGGTCAGTGCTGTCAAAGCTACTGATCAGGAATGAGGAGATGATTCGAACTGCCTTGGGCCGATGAAGCAACTTTTCTGGGGCTACATTGCAGAGGCCTGCATCAAGATGTGTTGCACTGGGTCAGTGTTGGAGAAGCTGCTGATCAGGAGCTGTGATGCAAGGTCTGGCTTCTAGGTGCGGCGTTCTACATCGGCTCCAAAGAAGCTACCGGCTTGGAGCTGACAATGCAAGTACTTGCTTCGGGATGCGCTGTGCTGCGGCAGTTCAGATGAAGCCACTGGTCAGAAGCCTCTTGTGTCCCTGTAGCTCAAAATGGGAGGTCAGTTGACTGACTCTTGGAATCACTCTGGTAGTCCAGGTTCAAGCAGCAAGACAGGCCTCAGGCTACAGGGCATCCCCTAAACAGCTAGGCAGCCCTCGGGCAAGGGCAGTACTCAAGCAGCTGAGCAGTCCATCTGCATGTACAATCAACAGGTCCTGGAGTCATCTAAAGAGTGGGTCGCATGGTTCAATACCTATACCTGTTGCCAGCTTTGAAGTGGGAGAAACTTCTAGACTTCCTCCTACATCTGCTTCTGCAATTTCATTCCTTCTCGTGCCCAGGCCCTAGGATGTCTGGGGTGACAAAAGGATAGTGTGAAGTTCTTTCTGAGTGCTGGAGGCAGCACCTGTTGAAGTGAAAGTGTTGAAGGTGACAGCTCTGCCCCTGCCCATCCTGTCAGGAAAGCCTATTTTGGCAACACCAAGCCCCCCTTTGTGACACTGTCTGGGAGGAATACACAAAGGCCAACTGACAACTAAATCTAGCCATGTGACCCAGATACAGACTACAGGCACCAAATAGTTGGGACAAGAAAATGTCATTTTTCTAAATGTGGCATTTTCAGAATCATGACTGCTTGCAATTTGACTTTCCCATTAAAGAACATTTTAAAATACAATTATCTAGAGACTAAACACAAAATGTTTACCTGTCTCCAAGCAAAGATTATCACTATTGAATTAATAAGAGAGGCAGGTCTTGCATGAATTTAATAGTTTTTCACTAACAAGACATGTTAATCCTAAAATTGCATGTCAAACCTTTTAACCACAATGCACCATGGCCTATGGGCAGTATAGGGCCTGACTTTGGGTTGTATTATGTGTATTAAGAGAAAAGTTTAGGCCTGGCAAAGGTTTATTTTACGAGAATCAGAAAAGGGGAAAGATAGAAGAATAGAGGACACCTTAACTCAGCTTCCAATCATAACCAAAAATTAATCAAATGAGGGTGGGTAAGTTACCACAAAAAAACTACTACAAAATATCTAAAGGGAGTTGGTGGCCTCAAAGAAACCTAATCCAACTTAGAAAGCCACAAGACATGGCCTGGGCGGAGGTGGCTGAAACAAGTAGACCACACTTTCACAGTTGATGTCAGGGATCATTCTTACCCCCAAGTACATATCTTTCTTTTTTTAACCATACCTCATTCCCAGTTACATAATAAAATCAGGTTAGGTACATTGGAAGTGATGTTAATACACATTTACAGATTCCACTAGTAATCCAGTTTAGAAGTGCTCTTGCCATGTGGAGGTTGACTCCAGTCAGCCACATAAGATGGCTGAGTGCCAACCTGGTGATGAAGCATGCCAGAGAAGTACAACGGTGGGTGAGAGTCTCTTAAGAAACCTAAAGAGATTCCAAGTTGGATTAAGTTTATTTGAGGCAGCCCACTTCCCTTTGAATCATTTTTGGTCACGATTGGAAGTTGAGTGGAGGTATCCTTCTCTGCTCTTTTTTCCATTCTCTTAGGCTTTGAGGAGTCCACATGTTAGAAATGGGGTCTTTGTTTGGCAGTCAGGTTACCCCGTGTCCAAGCAAGGACCCTCACTCTATTCGGGGCAAAAAAGAAATAAACCTGGTTAACCCCCACTGACCCCCTTGGTAGCTTGGCATGAGCAGGCAGGATTAACTCAGAAGCAATGTGTGAAGTATTTGTACCAACACACACAGTAATACAGTGAAAACACTACAAAATGGACACCACACCAGTTTAGAAAAATAGGTAATATTTCTCTAAATCAAGACCAAAATGACAAAAATCCAACATACACAAGTCAAGATATGAATTTTCAAAAGAATAAGGGGGTCATTCTGACCCTGGCGGTAAATACCGCCAGGGCCGGGGTCGGCGGTAGCACCGCCAACAGGCTGGCGGTGCTCCGCCGGGCATTCTGACCACGGCGGTACAGCCGTGGCCAGAAGCGGAAAGCCGGCGGTGTACCGCCGACTTTCCGCTGCCCATGGGAATCCGCCATGGCGGCGCAGCTTGCTGCGCCGCCATGGGGAATCTGACACCCCATACCGCCATCCTGTTCCTGGCGGTTCGCCCGCCAGGAACAGGATGGCGGTATGGGGTGTCGTGGGGCCCCTGGGGGCCCCTGCAGTGCCCATGCCAATGGCATGGGCACTGCAGGGGCCCCCGTAAGAGGGCCCCACAAAGAATTTCAGTGTCTGCTTTGCAGACACTGAAATTCGCAACAGGTGCAACTGCACCCGTCGCACCTTCCCACTCCGCCGGCTCCATTCGGAGCCGGCTTCCTCGTGGGAAGGGTGTTTCCCACTGGGCTGGCGGGCGGATTTTTGGCGGTCGCCCGTCAGCCCAGTGGGAAACCCAGAATGACCGCCGCGGTCTTTTGACCGCGGTATGGTCTTCTGGCGGTTCCCGCTTGGCGGGCGGCTCCCGCCGCCCGCCAAGCTTAGAATCAGGCCCTAAGAGTCTTAATCAATAGAAAACAGTGAGAACCGTGATTTTGAACAAAGTACCTGGTTAGTGTCAAAAATAATGCTGCACGGGCAAGTGTGCATCAGAAAAGGCAGCAATGCGTTGATTCCTTCCTCAAAGGGGAGGCTGTGCATCGTTTTCTTCTCTGCTCAGGTCAGAGGTGCATCGATTTTCATACTGGGCACCTTGAATCCACTCAGAGTCGGGATGACTTTGACGCCCATGGACGATGCTTGGAAAATCCTGTTGCACGGTGTTTAAAAACTGCGCTGCGTGGGGTTTGTGTTGTTCTCAGAAGCTGGAAGAGGGTGTTGCGCATCGTTTCTTCAGCCACAATGCGTCAATCTCCCAGCCGCGATGCAGGTGGAGTGTTGATTTTAGCTGTGAGGCCGGCTGCGTGTTGTTTATCAGCCTTGTTGCAGATGGTGCATTTGAAATTTCCCTGCATGTTGTTCTGTGTGGGATTTTTAGCTCTTGTCTGCCAACTTCACCTTTCGAATGCCCAGGGTCTGAGTAGAACACCACTTGGCAGGACAGGAGTCTCAGCAGAGAGTCCAGATGTTAGCAGAGGAAGTTATGGTAAGTTTGTTAAGGTTGTGCTCTTGAGTTATCATGCTTTCAGCAGTGTTTAATGGTATGGTGTTAGAAATGGGGTCTTTGGTTGGCAGTCAGGTTACCCCCTGGCCAAGCAAGGACCATCACTTTAGTCAGGGCAATGGAGAAACATACTTAGAAACCCCCTGCTTACTCCTTTGGTAGCTTGGCATGAGCAGTCAGGCTTTTCTCAGAAGCAATCTGTAAAGCATTTGTAGCTACGCACACAGTAATACAGTGAACACACTACAAAATGGACACCACACAATTTTAGAAAAATAGGTAGTATTTATCTAAATCAAATACGACCAAAATAAAAAAAAATCAACATACACAAGTCATGATCTGAAATTTCCAAAGAATAAGAGTCCTACTCCATAGAAAACAATAGAAACAATGATTATGCACAAAGGACCTGGTTAGCGTAAAAAAGAAAACTGCACAGGCCGGTGTGCGTCAAAAAGTCAGCGATGCATTGATTCCTTCTTGGCAAGGGAGGCCGTGCGTCGTTTCTTCTCCAGTCGGGTCGTTGATGCATCGTTTTTCTCCCTTGCAAGAGAGCAATGCGTCGATTTCCGGATGGGGCACATTGAATATGCGCAGTCGGGTTGATCCGGTCGCATGGTGTTAGAAAACCACTCTGCGTAGGGTTGGCGTTGTTATTAGCAGCCATAAGCGGGTGTTGTGCGTCGTTTCTCCAGCCATGCATCGATCTTCCAGCCACGATGCAGGTGGAGCGTTGATTTTAGCCTAAAATCCAGCCGCACATCGTTTATCAGCCACATTGCAGAGGGTGCGTCGATAATTTCCCTGCACAGCATTCTGTGCGTGGATTTTCAGCTCTTGGTCTGCCAACTCCACTTTTCAAGGGCCCAGGGACTGGACAGGGCACAACTTGACAGGGCAGGAATCTCAGCAGAGATTCCAGGTGCTGGCAGAAGAAGACATTGATGGTCCTGAGGTTTCAAAACAGGAGGCAAGCTTAGTTCAAGCCGTTAAAGATTCTTCACAAGCAGGAAAATACCACAAAGTCCAGTCTTTATCCCCTTTCACAGGCAGAAGCAGCAACTGCAGGATAGCCCAACAAAGCACAATCACAGGCAGGGTCAGCACTTCTCCTCTGCTCTTCTCCTTGGCAGAGGTTCCTCTTGGTTACAGAAGTGATCTAATTTTCAGGGGGTTTGGGTCCAATACTTATACCCCTTTCTGCCTTTGAAGCAGGCATACTTGAAAGGAAAGTCTCTGTTGTTCACAAGATCCTCCCTTGCCCAGGCCAGGCCCCAGACACACACCAGGGGGTTGGAGACTGCATAGTGAGAGTGCAGGCAGAGCCCATTCAGGTGTAAGTGACCACTTCTCCCTCCATTCTAGCACAGATGGCTCATCAGGATATGCAGGCACCACCCCTTTGTCTCACTGTCTAGTGGGGAATCCACAAACAGCCCAACTGTCAAACTGGCCCAGACAGGCAATCCACAAACATGCAGAGTCACAGAATGGTTTACTTTCTAAAAGTGGCATTTTCAAACTAACAATCTAAAAAACAACTTCACTAAAAGATGTAGTTTTACATTGCGAGTTCAGAGACCCAAAACTCCATATTTCTATCTGCTCAAAGGGAGTCTGCCCTTTAAAGTTATTTAAAGGCAGCCCCCATGTTAACCGATGAGAGAGATAGGCCTTGCAACAGTGAAGTCCGAATTTAGCAGTATATCACTGTTAGGACATGTAACACACATCAGTACATGTCCCACCTTTAACATACACTGCATCCTGTCCATGGGGCTACCTAGGGCCTACCTTAGGGGTGCCTTACATGTAGGAAAAGGGAAGATTTAGGCCTGGCAAGTGGGTACACTTGCCATGTCAAATTGGCAGTTTGAAACTGCACATACAGACAATGCAGTGGTAGGTCTGAACCATGTTTACAGGGCTACTAATGTGGGTGGCACAACCAGTGCTGCAGGCCCACTAGTAGCACTTGATTTACAGGTCCTGGGTACCTCTAGTGCACTTTACCAGGGTCTTACTAGTAAATCAAATATGCCAATCATGGATAAGCCAATGTACACATATAATTTATACAGGGAACACTTACACTTTGGCACTAGTCAGCAGTGGTAAAGTGCCCAGAGTATCAAAAACAGCAAAAACAGAGTCCAGCACACATCAACAACCTGGAAAGCAGAGGCAAAAAGTTAGGGGAGACCACACTAAGGATGCCAAGTCTAACAGCACATTATACGCTTCGAGAGGGTTCTGTGTAGGAGACACCCTCTAGGTAGACACAATCAAATTTGATTTGGTGTCTCCATACAAACCTGCGCCATAATGTGGTACTGAGCAGAATGGCAGAAAACTTAGGATTGGCGTTCACAGATGAAAACATTGATTTGATTTTGTTAGGCCCGCTGTTTTGAATGACATAAATATTGACCAGACTATGGTGCAGACTGATGATAGGTAGTCCCTGTTGAAACTGAAAAGAAACAGATTAGAATGGTAACACACTCAGTGATCATGACTAAGGGCCTGATTCTAACTTTGGAGGACGGTGTTAAACCGTCCCAAAAGTGGCGGATATACCACCTACCGTATTACGAGTTCCATAGGATATAATGGACTCGTAATACGGTAGGTGGTATATCCGCCACTTTTGGGACGGTTTAACACCGTCCTCCAAAGTTAGAATCAGGCCCTAAGTATTTTGGGGCATGTACAGCACTCAAAGGATAATGGGTGAGCAGTTCACCTTGGATGTTCTTGGATGATCATTCATTTAGGAAGGATTTATCATTGATAATTTGGCGCTGCACCCAAGCCTGGCTTTTATTCATCAGAAAAACAGTAAATAGACTATTAAGATCCAGATTAGTGAAAGTCTGTGGTACAGATCTCCATATACAAAAAGAAATTGGAATAGATCAATAGCGGGATGATATAAATGGAGATCTTTCTGACTCAATCGAAAATTCAGAATTGATTAGGGACATAAAATGGTTCTCTAATGAGAAGGTCTACACTTACTCCACACCAAACAATACACCACCCAACATCCAGGAAAATAAAAAAAGTCACCCTGCTTCCTCGGATGGAAGCTCTTTTGACCCAGCCTAATGGAGCAGTAATGAGGACTTGAGGGGAAAAGGAAAGGGCAGATGGAGAAGGAGGGCTTGGTACCAACCATGGCAGCAATCAGACTTTGGACAACCTCCACTTTTTCAACATCCAGTACCCCACTTTAGTAAGTAAGGTCATCTTTTCTTGCCCAACCAACCACAAAGGTTCACTCCATAGTTTAGATGACCTTTTTAGGGAGAGGCCCGAGCCAACACAAATGAAGAAAAGGAAGAAGGTACACTCGGGCTATACAAGCCAATGGGTCTAAACAAGAAGTCAGACCAAGAACCAAAAACCAGGGAAGAGTCCAAATGCTGCTTAGTGTTTAACCTGAAGCGGAAGGAACTGACCCCAGCCAAAGTAGCATCTTAAATAAAGACTCGGGTTTTGTCCCTACTTCTTCTTTTGACTGATTTAGGCTACATTGTGAAATTGATGAATTTGGTGAGAAGATAAAGCTCCTGGCTTTCTTCAACAATAAGCAGGAACCAGCTTCACTCAGTTACACAAATCTGTGAGTGAGTCCAATGTTCTGCCCCCCTCTACAAATGTCTCAGTTGAAATATCATTAGAGACAAGTAAAGATGTACTGAAATAGAGGTGAGATAGACAGAGGTGAGGTGAAGCTAGGAGAGAGACATGGGACAGAAAGCTATGTGAGGCAGAGGGAGAGGAAATTTCAGAGGGATTTCAGTGAGAAAGGGAAATAGAATCGTGAGGATGAGAGAATAATGGGCATTTAGTGATTGGTGAGGGAGAAGAGGGATGAGCTACAAAAAGGTTGAGAGATGAAGTAGAGAAAGGTGTTCTTGAGATTGGAGAGATAGGAAGAGAGGCAGCATGGAAATAGGAAGGTAGGAGTAAGAGAGACGTAGAAGCTGAGAGTGAGAAGGAGAGTTAAGCAAGGTAGGGCAAGAACAAGATGATAGATTGAGAGAAGGAAACTGAGGTGGAAAGGCAAATAGAGAGGTTTGGACTGGATAGGTTGAAAGTCAGTGAGCAGTAGTTAGAGAGAGAGTGAAATTGAGCTAGGTAATTACTGCCCCAATCACTTTATTTGGGGTCCCTTTGTAAGGTGGGGGACATGGGCAATTGCCCACTTTGTCCATACTTTGAAATATCTCTGAAGTGACACAAAGCCAGTGCAAATTAGCTTGTTAGGGTATACTTTCCAATTTAAATAATGATTTTGGTTGGAAGGTAGCCTAAATGAACAGAAAGTAGCGTTACACACTAATGTACACTACTTTGCATCAAGGGAGCATCCAAGGGACAGTTCATGGGCATTGCCATGCAATCTCTCATGGGGTTCTGATGCAAATCCCTATCTGCCTACATTTGTAGAAAGAATTTTCTGGTAAAAACATACACCGCTTACAGTCAGGTATGGCAGTGGAACAAGTTTTAAGTCTTGTCCAAGTAAATGTTCCCCAAAGAGAGTATCTTGTGCAGAAAGTGAAGACCCAAGCAGCAAAAGATAACATAAATGTCATTTTTGGGACTATTCAATTAGGGAATTAGTATTCCTGTAGTTTGCTTTTATATGTCTGCGTGAACTGGGTGCACAAATTTGAAAATTGGAATGAAATGTGAATATTCAATAGACAATCACACACAATAAGAGCAAATACAAAAGAGACTGTACCCTGTTAGCCCTTATCCTAGTAAAGAGTTAGATGTTTATGGGCTATTCACAAATGTATGTAAGAGCATGGACATAAGAACATCTATGGTAGTACTTCCGAATAGTACTTCCCAATCTTGCCCCTCAAGTTTAACTTTAAATATGATTTATTTTGAAATTGTACAAATTCAAATGATATGCCTTGTGCAGGGTTTGAAAAACAAAGTTCCTTGACTAGCTGCTTGCTGAGATTTGTCAATGGTGTGCATTTTTAAATAAATCAGATGCATGATTCTTAATTGAAAGTGGATTTTTCAGGTTGTTACCTGGCTGTCATTCAAGGCCATGCAGCTGTTAGACTTGTCAGCCTTAGGGGTTTTCCCTCCCAACGTTTTGATTGCCACCTGCATTTTGTCTGATTTTGTTTTTGCTGGCATTAGGACTGTGCATGCTTTACCACTGCTAACCAGTGCTAAAGTACATGGGCCCTTTCCTTCAAACATGGTAATATTGGCTTATCCCAAATTGGCATATTTAATTCACTCATAAGTCCCTAGTAAAGAGGTACTATATATACCCAGGGCAAATAAGTTAAATGCAATTAATGGGCCTGCCGCACTGATTGTGCCACCCACTTAAGTGGCCTTTTATGCATTCCTCAGGCCTGCCATTGCAGAGCCTGTGTGTGCAGCTTTGAACTGCCATTTTGACCTGGAACAATAAACCCATTGCCCAGCCCTTCCTTTTCAATACATATAAGTTATCTTCTGTAGGCCCTAAACAGCCCAGAGGGCAGGGTGAAATGTATGTAAAATGTTTTACATG
Organism: Pleurodeles waltl; assembly: GCF_031143425.1. NCBI lineage: Eukaryota > Metazoa > Chordata > Amphibia > Caudata > Salamandridae > Pleurodeles > Pleurodeles waltl. The sequence continues at coordinate 214,708,572 of NC_090437.1, read as the reverse complement.
TACTGTTAAACTTTACATGTCCTGGTAGTGAAAAACTCTTCAAATGTTGTTTTTCACTACAGAAAAGTCTAGCTATCCCAATTGTCTTATTACATTTTACAAGGTCAATGTCCAATTGGGAAGGGATCACCAGTTCATGTTTGCTGTCTATGGGATCCTAATTTAAAAGCCTAGCTTATGGTGAAGTCAGATTTTGAATTACAATTCTGTAAGCTTCACTTTTAGAAAGTTGGCATTTTCTTGCCTTAGCCATTTGGTGCCTGCAGCTTGTCTCTGGTCACATGAATGGGTGCAGTTGGCATTTGGGCTTTGTGTATTCCTCCTAGACAGCCACACACAATAGGAGCTCAGGTGTGACTGGATAGACCATCACTCGCAGGATGGAAGGGAGGAGCTGGGGCCAGCCTCACTTACACCTGAATAGGCTGTGTCCTGTTTCCACGCAAAGGTTCCAACAACCCTGCATTGTCACTTCAACCAGCTTGGAACCAGGGTACAGGGGTAGAGAATTCCCTACACTTCAAAGACACTGTCTAGAAGTTTCTCCCACCTTCCAGAACCAAGGCACCAGGGTATAAAAAGGAGACCTCACACACCAACTCTTCAGTACACTTCTGGACCTGTAGACACTCTGCCAGGAAGAAGGACCACTGTGATGCTACAAAGACTGCCACTCTCCTGGACTGCTACTCTACAATGAAGTGATCCATGGCTTTGCAGACCCATTGCCTTCTCTCCTCTTGCCTGGGGAAGAAGCACTGGACCTGCAACCACAGTTTGAACCCAGGACACGAGAGTGCCTCAAAGGGATAGTCTTCTGGTCTCCTGATCTGAGCATCAGGGACATAACAGGCTCCCAACAGCATCTGACCTGCAAGAGGTGTCCCTCAGTTACTGGACCTTTGGTGTGGCTGTTGAGCTCTTAAATTCAACCGCAAACAATAAGGGGTCCGTTTGCACTAGAACCACGCTGCTCACACCGAGGATCAGTGTGAGCTGCTGCAAGTCTGTCTCTTCACACAGCAGCATCCGCAGCTTATGGAGGACTGCTAAAGATAAGCTTCAGCCCTCCTGTCCATGGATGCCCGGCCTGCTCTTTGTGCCACGCGACTACCCCATACGATGCTCTCCTCACTCTATGTGACTCTCTCCAACAGGAGCAGGACTCTTGCCACAAAAGTTGAGAAGGTAAACCTGCAGCAGGACTGATCTGGTACTGTATCTGACCGGTTTTCCAGCGCAGTCGGCCTGAACTTTTGAATGTGACCCAGTCCAGTGCAATTTCTGCTGTTTTGGTCTTGTTTTATTTAGTAAATTAAGCTCCATTTTCTAATCTAATAGCTGTTTCACTGTTTGAAGTGCTGCAGAAATACTTTACAAATTGCCTCTCAGTTGCAACTGACTGCTCTGCGCCAAGCTATGAGGAAGGTTAGCACAGGTTAATTTGGGGTTTGCTTGTGGCTTATCCTAACTAGGATTGTGGTTGCTGCATGACGAAGTCTTACACTCCAGTCAATCAGTAACTGAATTTCTAAAAGCAACAAACGGGGAACTGAGCTCAACATACACTTTCTTGTTGAAAAAGGATTGCTTTTAAGTGAAAGAAATGTCATGTAATTAGGTGATGGTATGATGGTTGTAAAAGGGAAATATAAGGTGGGTTCGTAGCACTGAGTTTCACATATTTATGAATGAGTTTCATTTCCTCCAAAGTGTGAGATTACATCCATTGTATTGTATATGCTTTAGTGCAAATGATTTTCTGTCTAAAATTCCTTATCATAGTGACCCATCTAAAAACTAGACAGTTATCCAAATGTGTTAATTTAAAATCTTCATGATTTAGGGAGGGGCTCATATTGTGTAAAGGAATATGTCAAGAAACCGTATGATACTTCAGACAATTAAGATAATTTTCAATATTTACTTTAATTTCTTTCTATTTTCCTGATTCTGATTATTGCCTTTCATCACTGTCCTGCATCTTTCTCTCTGCCCACTGGCTCTCTACTCTCCATCTCTGCCACTAGTCCACTACTCTCTTCCCTTGGCCATTGTACCACCACTCGTTCCTCTATTCTTCCGCTATTAACATCTTCACCTCTTTACAAGCCCTGCATTCCAGAGGTCTGTACATGATAATCTAGCTTCTTTTCTGGGATTACGCTTTAATACATTACCTAAATTACTTTGGGAGCTTGATATATCTCATAATCTTCTGTATAAACTTGACATTTGGATTAATATTGAAGCAAAAGCCTGATGTTTGTCAGTGCTCACAAGTCCATTGGACTTGTGCCTAAAAGTAAGACAATAAAGAGACAATAGTGTGTGGGAGCCAAAAAACTGAATGTGGTGAACTCCAGCTTTGCTTTAGCTTACTTCCACTTGCAGTTTAGGCTAAATCTACATTTAGATTGCATTGTCCACCGAGCATAACTTCGGGGTGTGTGTTTGAGGTGTGCCCCCCCAAAATAAATGAATTCTTGGATTATTATTTGGGCCTCTGAACCACGAGTTGGGTCTGCTGTATCTTGGTTTTTCCCCATCATGAGCCAAGAATGAAAGACAAAACAGTGAGCTATGATGCAAACAGAAGGGAGTGAGACCGAAATACCCATGTGGTGGCTGAATTTCAAAATGTGAAGCCAAACAACCTGGAGTCCAAAGCAGTTTCCCAGCTGTCTACATTTTGTGATGAAAGGCAAATATTTTATTTCACATGGCCCCATTTTTCTTTACTATCACATATAAGCACATTTTAAAATACCTGAGCTCAGGATGTTTGCTGTACAACCAACCACCTCCTATGTTTGATTTAGAAGTCTATAATGTTACTTCACCTATAATAGGAATCTAGTTCACATTTGACGTTTACATGACTATTGAGTATTGACTTGCCTCTTAGTTCACTAATGGCATTGGGAACAAGCAATGAATGTTTAAAAAAATTACTGCTTTTAATAAATGTCTCTTTGTGCAGGTATATAATATCAATAACTTGGCTCATGGCCAGATTGTAAGAGCCAAGCCAGACCTATGGCTCATCTCTGGCTCAGCTTGCCAAATTAATTTTCTCTGTTTGCTTTCCTGTAGTTGTGACTCAGTATTGGTATATGGCACTGTCAGTTACTGGAAATAGTGATTTGTAAAAGGTGAAGACTAGAAATGTGGAGCCCTGCCCACGTGCAATTTTTTTGACAACAGTACCATCAGGATTTCTAGTAGCATAGATGAAGAAGAGTGCATGCAGCAAAAATACATTTAAAATAAATGATCCCATGGCAGGGACTCTAGGCCAGTGGTTCCCAACCTTCTGACTTCTGTGGACCCCCACTTTATCATTACCGGAACCGGGGACCCCCACTGAATCATTATTGGAATTTAGGGACCCCCAGTGAGTCATTATTTGAAGACGGAGACCTAGGCCTATATATGGTCAATGATTTGAACCGCAAAATACTACACAAAAAGTACAGAAAGAAGCATTTGATTTGCAAACAAATAAACCAAATCTAATTTGAAAAGTAATAGGAAAGCAGGAGCTTTTTTAAGTTCAACTGAAGCCATACATAGTCCATAGTATATTCTGTTTGATGCACCTGCACTGCTCTCACAAATCAATTTGCGCATACTAATTGAATTTTTAGCCTCCAATTTAAATTTTTATTACCTTTACAGTATGTTTAAAAAATGTCAGTTGCACATTTAGCCACTTTATTTATATACACTTTATTAATCTGTTAATATTAGTAAATTTTTTAAGGCGTCGTGGACCCCCTGAGGACGCTTCACAGACCCCCTGGTGTCCCCGGACCACAGGTTGAGAACAACTGCTCTAGGCTGTACGTGCTCGTAACTGTGAGTTCCCAGGGAGAGCTACCAGGCAGAGTTGGGTCAGGCAGGGGTGTAACTTCAAAGGGGGTGCTTGGGGTGTGACACGGCTCAACTGCATTTTTGGGGGTTCAATTACAAGCCCTTTGTGCCACCAGTGCATCATTTTTTATGACACTCAGATGGCTGCGGGTGCCGACCTATAGCTATAAGGCCATGCAAATCCACTTTACATGGGTTTTCATGGCCTCGTAAATATAGTGTAAAGCAACGTAGCGCAAGTCACTGCGTTTCATTTCACTGCATCAGGGGTGCATTCCATGGGCGTTGTGGTGGGGTTTCCCACAAAACACCTGTAGGTTTTGATGCATTCCCAAATTTACAAGGATCTGTAAACTTGGGAATGCATCACAACTGTATACTTCCTCAGGGGAGGCATACAGAGGAGAAATATCTTTATTTCTCCTCCTTTTTCCCCCCTTCCAATGTGGGCTGCCTTCTGCCCAGTCTACCCAGTGGCAATCGCTTGGGGTAGCATTCCAATCCTGACAGAGGCGATGACACTCAAATTAATTTTAGATGCTTAGGGAAGTTATTTGAAGAGGTCATTTTGCTACCTTACAGTGCTACGGTTGAATTACTGAGGAGCGAACTGGTTCTTCAGTCTGGATATAAAAGCAGAGGTTATTTGAGCGTATATTTATGATCATGTTACTAAACTTAACATCCTAGGCTCACCCTTCATTTCTTCTGAGAGTTGGAAGTTACAGCTTGGTCACTTAAGTGCCAAAATAATCCTACTGAAAAGGTAGAAAATCTATGCCTAAGGTACAACATAAGTCAAAAGTGAAGTGGCAGAACTACAGTAAGCTGGGGTCTTAAATCACACTTGAAAACCCTGGTTTTAAACACCAGCACTTAGAATGGCATGCTGTCCCAATAGAGAAACATCCTGCACATTGAACGTTATGCATCACCTGGCGAAGGACTTCAATATATGCAAGGATTCTAATATTTTATTTTATTTTGGACGCAGGATTACAAACCAAATTCATTTAAATAATGTTGGTATTTGTCCCTGTTGAGTGATAAATGCTAAATTAATAGAATGCCATTGAAAGTACTTATGTGATTTTGATGTACAGATGGTGCTCCTGTTGAAGGTTTCAAATTTGAGACAAAAACTTTCCTGAAGGAAAAATATATCCTGCAGGTTAGTCCTGAATATTGTGTCCCATCAGGAGACAACAACCTCAGATATGATTACTCCAACCTATTGTAGCTCCTAAAAGCTTAGAGAAAGAAAGCAGCACAGTTGAGTCAACCAAAGATGTGTATCGTTTGGAGAAATATTGCAGCTTGTCCTGGTTCTCTGGCTTCAGTTGCTCGCAAAGTTATATTTTTCACTAGGTTTTGTAACAGGAATATCTCACAAAATATCCCCATGTCTCTCAGACAAGCTTGTCAGAATCCAACCCACTTTTTCCAGTCCAAGGGGTGACCACAGATTGGTTTAATTAATTATAGGCAACGCCTAGTACCAACTTCTTACCTGGAATTCAACTAAGCAGGTAACAACTTCCTCTGTTTCAGGACACTTTGGACTTTAAAAACTCAGCACTCAGTGGAAAGTTAACAAGGACAAGCAGGCTTCATTAACTGGCCTGTAGGTAAAGGGAAACTGGTGCCACCAGCAATGGGCCCAAACGGCAGAAGCAGATCTTCAGAAAGAAAGTGTTCTATGGAGTCAGACATGTATAATTGAACACTGCTTAATTGGTAAAAGAATGAGTGCTGGTGCCCAAAGCTGTGCTCAGAAGCCCACAGCCGGTGCATTTAAATATCATCGTGCTAAATACCAAGGCTTCATTGTCTTGAATTTACCTCACTACCATACACTGCCAGTGCCAGACACACTGCCAGTCCCTTTATCTCGTGGTGGCCGGTCCATATTTTCTCCCTTTGTCCCAGTTTTCCATCTTTGTGTCCTCCTTCTTTCTTGTCTCAAACATTGATGAGGGAAAATAAGAGCCAGTACCCTTCATTTTTTTGTCAGTCAGCCCCACCAGCAGCCCCACCCATCTCCGATTAAGCACTGCACTTAAGTGAAGCGTACAGTCAAGTCAACTATTTTCTTAAATTCAAGGCAAATTCTCTCTAAGGAGTGTGTTAAACAATGTTCCTAAAAAAGGGAGCCAGTCAGCTATTGGTTCCAAGATACAGCCAATTCTACGAGAATTCTCTGCTTACCAATGCATGTTTATCACAGAGTGAGGTACCTCAAATATCACTGGAACATGATTTGCAAGATTAAAATGTCTAAGTGCTGAATCTCAGGCTGTGTGGAGCTCTCTCCTGCCTCTTGGTCCACTCAGCCTAATTTTTGTGACTACAGACACAGTTTGTTAATTGTGTAATTGGTTTGCTCAGCAATTAAGGAAGACTTCTGCCCAACTGAATATTTATTCAGAACTAACTCAAGATTAGTCACTGGTACCAGTCTATAAAACACAAAATGTGCAAAGTACATTGGCTGGAATGGGAGTGAATACCTGAAACACAAAAAGTCCACTGACTAAGTTTTACATGAAAGGGTGCTCTTAAGACAAGAGCTGGTGTACCTTTTTAGCATATGTATGATATTACCTATCTGTGTCATCTTAAGGATTTTGGGGGGCCCAGACAAGAAATATTTTGGGAGTCCCTGTTTGGAACAACTTTGAACTTCATTATCCATTTTTTCTAATTCAAGCTCTATATTGGATTATACGTTAACCCTTCTGGTGCTGTAGACGAGGTGGTTATGTCCGCTGCTGTGGCCCTCAGGCCCCAGGGACGTAACCACTGCGTCTGGCAATGGGTCCCCGGGGTAAAGGCTAGAGCTCCCACGAGGGCCTCACACCCACCTCCCATGGGCAGGGATGGAAGGGAAATCGCTTCCCCTTCCACCCCAGCCCCCCTCGACCACCCCAGTGGTGTTTGATGATGTCAGCACGCAATTGCGTGCTAACCTCATCAGAGGTTGCATCCCATTGCGCTGGAAGTTCAGCTTCAGGGTGACAGAGGAGAAACAGATTAGTTTGTCCTCGGTACGGGGGCAGGGGAGGTCAAAGAGGCATGAAAAGGGAAGGAAAGGCTTTCCTTCCCTTTTCATGTCCCTCTGAGCATTCCTGCAGCACCATCTCATAGCGATGGTGCTGCAGGAATGCCACTAGACACCATCGATTTTTGTTTGTTTTGTTGAAATGTTATAAGGGGAGCCACCCCTTTAGCAAGGGTCGCTCCCCAGGGGGCAATTTTTTTAATTAGGACTTTTCTGCCCCCCTGGTGGCAGATCGGCCTAAATTTATTAAGCTGATCTGCCCTGGCGGGGGGCAGATGCCAGGAGACACTAGGGATTTTTGTTTTTGTTTACACTCATAAGGGGAGCGATCCCTTAGGCAAGGGTTGCTCCCAGGGGGTCGATTATTTTATTAGGCCTTTTCTGCACCCCCTGGGGGCAGATCAGCCGTTATTAATTAGGCTGATCTGCCCCCGATGGAGCAGAAGCCACTAGACACCATGGATTCTGTTTTTTTAAAGAAATTGGCATAAAGGGAGTGCCACTTTGGCAAGGGTCGCTCCCCGGTGGACAACTTCTTTGTTAGGCCTTTTCTACCCCCACCGGGGGGCAGATTGGCCTATATTAATTAGACTAATCTGCCCCCAGGGGAAGCAGAAGCCACTAGACACTAGGGCATTATTTTTGGTTTACATTGATAAGGGGAGAGACCCCTTAGGCAAGAGTCGCTCCCCTGGGGGGAAGCAAATTGTTTTTAGGCCACTTCTGCCCCCCTTGGGGGCAGATCAGCCTTTTTTTATTAGGCCAATCTGCCCCATAGGGGGGTAGAAACCACTAGACACCAGGGATTTTGTTTTTTTGCGCCAAGTTAAAAAAAGGAGAGCGACCCCTTAGGCAAGGGTTGCTCCCCTGGGGCCCAAATTTATTTAAGGCCATTTCTGCCTGCTTTGGGGGCAGATCGGCCTATCTTAATCAGGCCAATCTGCCGCTAAGGGGGGTATAAACCACCAGACACCAGGAATTTTTGTTTTGTTTTACACTCATAAGGGGAGCGACCGCTTAGGCAAGGGGAGCGACCCAAGGGGCAATTATTTTATGAGGCCTTTTCTGCCCCCACTGGTGGCAGATCAGCCTATATTAATAAGACCGATCTGCCCCTGCGGGGCAGAAGCCACTAGACACCAGGGATTTTCTTTTTGTTAAGAACTTGGCATAAGGGGAGTGACCCCTTTGGCAAGGGTTGCTCCCCAGGGGGCAATTTCTTTATTAGGCCTTTTCAACCCCCCCAGGGGCAGATCGGCCTATATTAATTATGCCAACCTGCCCCCAGGGGGGGCAGAGACCCCTAGACACCAGGATTTTTTTTTCTGGTTTACATTGATGAGGGGAGCGACCCCTTAGGCAGGGGTCACTCCCCGGGGGGGGACAAATTGTTTTTAGGCCATTTCCACCCCCCTTGGGGGCATATTGGCCTATTTATATTAGGCCAATCTGCCCCCAAGGGTGGCAGAAACCACTAGACACCAGGGATTTTGTTTTTGTGTGACAATTTCAACGAAGGGTCACTCCCCTGGGGGGAAAATTTATTTAAGGCCATTTCTGCCCCCCACCCGGGGGCAGATTGGCCTATCTTAATTAGGAGGGCAGAAACCACTAGGCACCAGGGATTTTATTTTTTTTACAGATGGGGAGCGACCCTTGAGGCAAGAGTCACTCCCCTGGGGGGCAAATTTATTTTAGGTTATTCCTGCCCACCTTGGGGCAGATTGGCCTATTTTTCTTAGGCGGGGCAGTAATCAGTAGACACCAGAGATTTTTTGTCTTGTGCCAATTTCACGCAAGGGGAGCGACCCCTTTTGCAAGGGTCAGTTCCCTGGAGGGGCAAATTTATTTTAGGCTCTTCCTGCCCCCCTTCGGGCCATAACGGCCTATTTTTGTAAGGCTCATCTGCCCCCTAGGTGGGCAGAAAACCCACCAGACACCAGGGAAGACTTTTTTTTAAAAAATAGGGTGGGTTATGGCCATACCCCCACCCCAAATAAATGGGGACAAAGTTGTCCTGCCCACCGGTGGGTAGATGGAGCAATTACCCCTGATCCACTCCTTGGGGGAGCAGAAAGCCTACTAGATGCCAGGTAATAAAAAAAAAATAGTGGGGTGGTGGCTACCAACCAGAATGGGCATGGTTATACCCCATCCCAACTGAAGGGGGGAACAGGCTTTCAGTTCCCCCGCACACTAAAACATCTTATCCCAGGGAAATCAAGAGGGCATTTGATTATGTTGTGTTTTAGTTTTACAATTGGGCCATGAGAGCTTGTCTAACTCTCAAAATCGTCCCACTTGGAACGGTGAAGGCTTCACTTTTTGGACTTTGGGACACTGCCATGTAGAAAAATCTACAAGACCTAGACACATCTGAAAATTAAATATCTGGGTGAGTCCAGGATGGTGTACTTCACATGCACCCGCACCATTTTCTCACCCACAATGCCCCACAAACCTCCAATGTTGCTGATAATCACACATTTTTCAGGAGTCTGCAGGAATCCACAACATTCCTACCACCCAGCATTGTTGCATCTATACTGATAAAAATCCTGCCCAACTTGTCAGCCTAAAAATTTTTTTTTTCACACTGCCCTTTTGGACCCGCGTTGGTTCCCCTTCATTTTCAACATGTTTTTGCTCTTCCCTGTCACAGCCACTTGGCCCACCTAAACAAGTGAGGTATAATGTTTACCGGGAGACTGAGGGGAATGTTGGGTGGTAGGAAATTTGCGCTGGTGCCGTGATCCCAAACAGAAATGTGGGAAAATGTTGATTTCTTTAGCTAAATTTGGGGTTTGCTGAGGATTCTGGGTAAGAAAACACTGGGGGATCCACACAAGTCACACTTCCCTGGACTCCCTTGAGTCTAGTTTTCGGAAATGTTTGGGTTTGGTAGGTTTCCCTATATGGCTGCTGAGCCCAGGACCAAAAACACAAGTGCCCCCCGCAAAAACAGGTAGTTTTGTATTTAATTATTTTGATGTGTCAACATAGTCTTTTGGGGCATTTCCTTTCTTGGGCACTAGGCTTACCCATACAAGTGAGGTACCATTGTTCTCAGGAGACTTGGAGGAATGCTTGGTGGGAGGAAAGTTGTGCTCCTCTCAGATTCCAGAACTTTCTATCACCGAAATGTGAGGAAAAAGTGTTTTTGCCATGTTTTGAGGTTTGCTAAGGATTCTGGGTAACAGAACCTGGTCTGAGCCCCAAACGTCACCCCATCTTGGATTCATCTAAGTGTCTAGTTTTAAAAAATGCACAGGTTTGGTAGGTTTCCTAGGTGTCGGCTGAGTTAGGGGCCAAAATCCACAGCTAGGCACTTTTCAAAAAACAGGTCTGTTTTGTTTGGGAAAATGTGATGTGTCCACGTTGTGTTTTAGGGTATTTCCTGTCACGGGCACTAGGCCTACCCAAAAAGAGAGGTACCATTTTTATCGGGAGACTTTTGGGAATGCTGGGTGAAAGGAAATTTGTGGCTCCTCTCAGATTCCAGAACTTTCTGTCACCGAAATGTGTGGAAAAAGTGTTTTTTTGGGCCAAATTTTGAGGTTTGCAAAGGATTCTGGGTAACAGAACCTGGCAAGAGCCCCAAATGTCACCCCCATCTTGGTATCTCCTAGGTGTCTAGTTTTAGAAATGCACAGGTTTGGTAGGTTTTCCTAGGTGCCGTCTGAGCTAGAGGCCAAAATCCACAGCTAGGCACTTTCCAAAAAACACGTCAGATTTCAATGTAAAAATGTGATGTGTCCATGTTGCGTTTCCTCTTGTGGGCAGTAGGCCTACCCACGCAAGTGAGGTACCATTTTTATCAGGAGAACACAGAATAGCAAAACAAATGTTATTGCCCTTGTCTTTCTTTACATTTTTTCCTTCCAAATATAGGACAGTGTGTAAAAAAGACGTCTATTTGAGAAATGCCCTGTAACTCACATGCTAGTATGGGCGCCCCGGAATTCAGAGATGTCCAAACAACTATTGCTTCTCAACGCCTTATCGTGTGCCCATTTGGGAAATACAAAGGTTTCCTTGATACCTAGTTTTCACTCTTTACATTTCGCCAAATGAATTGCTGTATACCTAGTATACAATGAAAACCCATTGCAAGGTGCAGCTCCTTTTTTGACTCTGGATACCTAGAGTTCTTGATGAACCTACAAGCCCAATATATCCCAGCAACCAGAAGAGAAAATGTAATGGTATATTACTTTTGAAAATCTGACATCACAGGAAAAAGTTACAGAGTAAAACGTGGAGAGAAATGGCTTTTTTCACCTCAATTTCAATATTTTTTATTTCAGCTGTTATTTTCTGTAGGAAATCCTTGTAAGATCTACACAAATTACCAGTTGGTGAATTCAGAATTTTGTCTACTTTTCGAAATGTTTAGCTTTCTGGGATCCAGCACTGGTTTCACACCCATTTCTGTCACTAACTGGAAGGAGGCTATAAGCACAAAAAAATAGTAAAAATGGGGTTTGTCCCAGTAAAGTGCCAAAATGATGTTGAAAAATGTGATTTTCTGATTCAAGTCTGCCTGTTCCTGAAAGCTGGGAAGATAGTAATTTTGGCACCACAAACCTTTTGTTGATGCCAAGCCTTCTTCTGCAACCCTTTTTTCCCCTTTTGCTGTATTTTGGCTAATTTCTTAGCCAAACAAACTCACAGGAGAGCCCACAAACTCTGGGAACCTCTAGGATGTTGGAAACAAAGGATGCACATTTGACTTGGGTAGCTTATGTGGACAAAAAGTTATGAGGGCCTAATCATGAACTGCCCAAAATAGCCAAAAGAAGGCCTGGCACCTGAGGAGGAAAATGCCTGACAGAGAAGGGGTTAAAGGTTAAATTCCAAAAAGACACAGAAGTGAGCTAGAGAGAAACTTCACCTTCAGGGGAAGGTCTGCACTAGGGCTTGGAAGGTGTGGGCACATGCAATGGCCCACTTTGCTAATTGCTTAAAACATATCTGTTACCTATGTAAACACCAAGGCCCATATTTAATGACAAAGTGATGCAGCGTCGTGCTGTGCCAAAAATAGCAGTGCTGCAGTGAAAGTGACCCTCCCTGACGCTAGGGCCTTGTAATTCTGGCCCTAAGTGCACTTCTGATAATGCTGAGAGCAATTACTAAAAAAAAAAAAGGTCCTTGTATAAGCCCATGTACGGAATGTAACAGGGCTTTTTAAATTATGCCAATGTTTCGATTTATAAATTTCCACCTGAAATAATCAAGTCACACTTTTATTTCTAGAAATTTCCCAATGGACCGCGAAAGTCCGATAGATAATGCTTTCTTTTTTCCCCAAGCTAATAAAAAGTGACATCTTTTAGCATTTTGATTTATTTCGCATGCCTCTTAAGGTGTGCGTCTTTGGTTTGCAATATAGAAAGTAGTAGAAATCAATGGGAAGTAGCGCAAAGGGGAAAAATGCTTATAAACAAGAATATTTTTCAGGCTAATATTCTAAATACAGCTATACGTTTGCTAGCACCATAAAATTATTAAACCTAATGAGGTTTGATCGGTTCATAGTTGATGCTTTTTACTGAAAGAAACACGGGAACTAATCTTAGAAAGGCTTGTCTGATTAATTTTATTACAGAAATTTTGGGTTTTCAACAGAGATCACATCTATTTAGGAGTAAAAGGAGTTATGTTTCTCACTAATATTATTACTCATAATTAAGAGAGAAAAATACAAGGAAAAATAGTATTGTGTTGTTTTCTATTGTAGTTGCATTTATATCGCGCTTCACGCCCCTGATAAAGCTCTGAAGTAATTTGGGCCCGTATTTATACTTTTTTTAGCGCCGCATTTGCGTCGTTTTTTGACGCAAAAACGGCGCAAACTTGCAAAATACCATTGTATTTTGTAGGTTTGCGCCGTTAGCCGTCAAAAAGCGGCGCAAATGCGGCGCTAAAAAAAGTATAAATACGGGCCTTGATGTGCAGTTGACACGCTATGCTGCTCTGTAGGACATACTGGTTTGAAGGACGTGGTATGTGGGATTGTAATACTGCCTGTGTTGAATTTGTTAGTGTTGTGCGCGATGACCGGCACTGTGCTCTTATCATGCCATATATGCTCTCTGTGTGGAGTGAAAAGTACCAAGAGAGATAATGTTTATATTTAAACGGTGTAAATTGCAAAGGTGGCTGTGTGGGAAGTGTTTCCATGTTGAGGGTGATGGGAAGAGGTGGTTCTTATTGTGTTGCTGCAATCGTGTAGCTGTGGCTAGGAGTGAAGTGAAAGAAAGTGATAGTTGCACACAAGATCATGCCTACCATCCTTATGGGCAGAGTAGCTCCATTTCTTGAGTGAATATGATCTTTAGGGCCACATGTACAAAGCATTTTTCTAGTCACATTCTGCGAATCGGCCCGTTTGTGACTAGAAAAATGCTTTTTGGGATGTACAAAGCCCATGTGCAATTTGGGTTTTGCAATTCGGTATTAAGAAGGGGCATGGCCAGGGCATCCCTTCCCAATACTGAATCGAAATGGTATGTACGATTGTTTTGTGATTGTGAATGTAATTGCAAAACAATTGCAGTTAGCACCAATCTCAAACTGGTGCTAACCCATTCGCAAAGGGGAAGGTGTCCCTTCTGAATACATGCGAAAACATTTTTTAAGAGCAGGCAGTGGTCATTAAAAAATGAAACTGAAACGTTAAATTTTTATCTTTTTAAACACAGCCTGTTTTCCTTTAAGGAAAACGGTCTGTGTTTAAAGAAAATAATTTGCTTTATTTAAAAGCAATCACAGACATGGTGGTCTCCTGACACCAGCAGGCCACCATCCCTGTGATTTTTGCGATTCACGGTGTGTCGCAAATGGTGACCTACCTCATTAATATTAATAAGGCAGGTCTATTTGCAACCCACCGGGAATCACAAAAGAAACTCAGTGGAGTTTCTTACATTTGGAATTGCGATTTCCTAAATGCAATTCACATGGAATCGCAATTAGGGAATCGCAATTCCAAATATTCATACATGTGGCCCTTAATCCTTTGCCATCCATATTTTCATTGTTATGGTGCACTCCTTCCTCATATGATGAGGGAGGACCAAGCATTTACCATTTTCTTTATTTCCAAGCAATCTTGATGTATGTCTTTCTTTGCTGGGATTGAGTGCCATTGTTTTTCTGCCTGTACTAAGACAGAGCGTTACACATAAACTCAGTGCACAACTTGTAGTTTGTTTAATTAACAGAAGCACCAACCGATATGGGCAGCATCTAGGAGTCTTTCACCAACTGACTCTGTCAAGAACTCCCTCCCTCCAGGGTTCTATATTACATATCCAGAGTCCACAACATAATTTCAATAGCAACAAGGAACTCACAACACATCCCCTTCTCCAATAATTTTATACAATTTGATAACCTACACACTAATAATAACTATTACACATACTGGGGAGAAAGTGAAAGTATCACATCAAGGAAAGAGACACACATGATACATGATGACAGAAGGAAAAAGAAAAGAGAGCAATGACAAAATACAACAACCGTCATTAACATGTATCCACAGAATGACTTTTAGGCACGTAATCTTACCACCATCCGGGTTTACAACAGAATCTAGCTTCTCTATCCTTTCTCACATGAAAGGCACCCCTTTAATCCTCCTTTAATGATGTCATATGTTTGGCATTACTAGAGTTGTTGGTCAGTTCTCACCATCTCACAATACGGGGCATACTCCACACCTCATCATTGTCCAAGTTTACTACATTTCTTTTGCCCCCCCCCAATAAGGAAAGGACCCATAAATGCAGACCCTCCTTTCTTCCCAATCCCATGTTTCTTTATCAACACTTTGGGGGTTATTCCAACTTTGGAGGAGGTGGTAATCCGTCCCAAATGTGACGGATTTACCACCAGCCGTATTACGAGTTCCATAGGATATAATGGACTCGTAATACGGCTGGTGGTATATCCGTCACTTTACCATCACTTTTGGGACGGATTACCACTTCCTCCAAAGTTGGAATAACCCCCTTTGTCACTAACAGCCCACTTTTTCATTTGAAAAACCATGATTAACATCATACCTTGACTTATATTTCTCCTGGTAAGCTCTTCGCAACCGAGGAAGCTTGTTTTTTCAGATTTCCTGTCTGCAACACCTCATCCATCTATGCTGTTTTTTTTGGTACACCCCACGCTACCCCTTAAACACAAAAAAGAAGACACTGCAGTAATAGTTTTTAGGGTGTTACAATGCACCCACCACATATCTCTGAGCTCTTCAGCCAAACATATTGTGGTCTCAACAGTCCTTTGAGCACATGACTTTACCACTCTGTTCATGTGTTCAGCAATACCATTGGCTTGAAGTAAGTATTACGCTGTCTTCAAGTGAACAATAGCAAGTGACTTAAAAAAATCTGCATTTCTTGAGAGGTGAGTTGAGCACCATTATTAATTACCAAGTAGCTGGGAATGCTTTGCCATGAGAATTTCTCTTTAAGGAATTTTACTACCACTTTGGTTCCAACACCCTACGCACTTTGTCACCACCCACTTGGAAGTGTAGTCTACCAATTACATAAAATAGCATTTCATTGGCAAGCAACAGCTGGAATGTACCCATAACATTAGACCTAGCTACTTTTGGGGTTTGTCAGGCACATCAACAGTTGATACGGGAGACTTTACACCACACACTCCATGATCTAATCCAGGCCACCAATACATCTCTCAGTCTGGCCTCAATGAGATTCCCACCCAGGTGACCTTCATGTGCTAAATCTATTGTCTTTTCTCTCACTTCCATGGGTGGTATCACTTTCAACCCTCTGAAAAGTTCATCACTAACTAAGTATAACTCCTCTCTCACAGCACAATAACCTTAAAAGGATCCCAGGACCCATCTATATTCACACCACCCTTTAACAATGTAGTCTGCAAGGATCTTTTTTCCAGTGCCCTGCTACTTTGACAGATTCCACTCTTCCTTAGTAATGGCCTCCTCTCTCGACCAGCCAATCAAACATCCATCAGGCAGTTCATCATCGCCTTCAATAGCGGAGCATAACAAAGTGTACTCCACTCTTTTTTTTTCTGCCAGGTAAGTATTCCACACAGAAATTAAAATCAGTCAACCCTTACACCCATCTTTTGATCCTGGGTTAATTCATCACATTTTGTAAAGTGAAAATTAGGACTGGAAGCCTATGGACAGTCTTCCCGACAAAAGGTAGATCCCCATAAGTAGAACTGAAAGTGCTTGATTGCCCATGCACATCCCAAGTCCTCCCTTCCTATAGCAGAGTAGTTCTGTTCGGCTCTCTTGAGGGACAAGAGGCAAACAAGATCACTTTCTTCTCTCCATTCACAATTTGCATTAATACAGCCCGAACCCACTGAGGTTTGCATCAGTGGTTAACACGGTCTTAGAAAATATCAGAATAACCAAGGATGGACTTACTACTAATGCTGCTCTTGACAGAAGCAAATGCAAATGCACACTGACTTGTCCAGGGAATTCAAACCCTTTCTTTAATAATGCTCCTAAGGGTTTGATAAATTTGCAATAAACTTAAGATAGTATTTGGCCAAACCAAGTAACAATCTGACCTTGTTTTTATCCTTAGCCTGGGGTTCCTTGACTATAGAATCCACCAGGTCCAACTTAGGCTTAATACCTTCCCCTGAAATAGAATTACTTAAATAGGTGACTGCTGTGATCCTGAATTTACACTTGGTCTTTCATCAGATAGTGGTGCAACCATGTTTGGTAGAGTAATGTGTTCTCTCCAGTGTACATGTCAAGGGCAATGTGGAGCTGAGGCAAACAGAAGCAATGTAGACCTCAAGCTTTACAAGTTTACCATCAAAAGAGGTTCCACTTTCAGCGCATGGTGCGTGACATAGCCCACATACTTGAAATCTCCACAGTATGCGCTTGTGCTCAGACCTGGTTATCCCAAAGTCACCAGGCAGTCTTTAACTTTCAGCCTCCTGCGTTGAGGGCAAGTCCTTCTTCAGGAGTGTTCCTCACAATTGGTCAGTCTCAGCTTACAGAAATGATGAAAGTGAGAAATCCTTTCCTTCAAATCATGCAGGTTCTCAAAAAAAGGCATAGGTATCAGCAAGGAGAGGTTGTTGGCAGTGCCTGTCTCACTCATCACCAGTGTTACATATAAACTCCTTGCACAACTTGTAGGTTAAGTTGTTTAGTTCACAGAACCACCAACTGATATAGGCAGTATCCGGGAGTCTTTCAGCAACAGACTCCATTAAGAATTCCCTGCCCCCAGGGCTCTATATTACATATACAAATTTCGCAACATAACTCCCATAGCATCAAGGAACCCACAACACAGAGCTCCACCGATGTGCAACTTTTTGCATGGCCAAAGGTGAGCCCAGCTGATTGTCTACAGTGAAAGCAAGAGTTCAAGTCTGCGACTACCTTTACCATTTCATATAAATGAATGCTAGCCCATTTTACTTAGATGGCTTTGCTTGCATCACAAAGAACTTTAAAAGAAGCACACTGGTCCATAGGTAGCCAATAGAGCACTTTGAGGGCTGATGTTGTGCGTCCATGTCACCTGCCTGTACTGCTGCTGCATTTTGGAGTCTTAAACACTACATGTTGGAGTCTTAGTTTATTTTAGGGTTGGAAAAGTGAGTGAGGACTTGAGCCAGAGGTCCTGGAATGAAAGCTGCACATATTTTCTGCTACCTCACATAATGCCTCACACAAGCCTCAACACACAATTATATGACGGAACACCGAATTAAAAACAACTACTAACCTTAACAACGAGGTCGGAACACCGACCTCGTCCTTACGACTAATGATTTTACCACGAATGCCTTAACAACGATATTTCGTTGTAAAGGCATTCCTGATAAAATCATTAGCAATAGGCACCATTCACCCTACATCCCTCACCCCCCCCTCCAACCCCACCCCAAAACCTAAAACCTGCTGACCCCCCACCCACTCCCCAAAACCAAAAACGCCCCACCCCCCAACCCCACCCTAAAACCTAAAACCCCCTGACCACCCACTCCCCAAAACCAAAAACGCCCCACCCCCCAACCCCACCCCAAAACCTAAAACCCCTGACCCCCACCCCCTCCCCAAAACCAAAAACGCCCCACCCCCCCAACCACACCCCAAAACCTAAAACCCCCTAACCCTCCACCCCCTCCCCAAAACCAAAAACGCCCCACCCCCCAACCACACCTCAAAACCTAAACCCACCACTTACCTTCGCCAACTCCCTTCTTTGTACCTTAACCACGCATGTTCGTTGTTCAGAACACACGTAGTTAAGGCACAAAAATACGAAGTCGTGGTTAAAAAAAGCGTTGTTACGCTTTCGTTAACCTCGACTTTCGTAATAAAAAAGTCGTGAAAAAGGATGTTTCCCTCAACACACTCTTAAGAGGGGATGTTTATACTGAAGTCATTGAGAGCGATGATTGGAGATAGTAGAATCCATTTGGAAAAAGACAGATACCCTCTGCATTGTGAGACAACTACTTCTGGATTGTTCAGTATACCTCTGGGGCACTTCAAGTATGCTCAGGGTAAGAAAAATATCTCACAATCTGTTCCTGGCCTGGCAACATGTTGCATAGTTGCACTGGTGTTCAGCTCTTGCTACAGTTTGCACCCCGTCTAACATCTCCTGTATTTTCAGTGTTTGTCAACTGAGACTTGTAACTGGTATTTCCGTTTTCTTAGGACTTTCTGTGAAGCTTTAGCAGCATATTAATCTATTGTACCTTCTTTACTGTGAAACACTATTTCTGACTAATTTAAACTACTTCTGTGAATGAGAGAGACTGCTGAGACCTCTTGCAGGGGTAGGGACTTGGTTAAAATGAAGATACTCTTCATATCTTTAGCAACACAAAAGGATAATGGACGGAGTGTTGAAACTTTTTAAACACTCACCCCCAGTCACAGATCTGGGTTTATACCATTGTTCTTTTGCTCACCATGCCACCCCGGTTCAGAACAACCATATGCAAATCAGTCTTGACCCTGTTCCTCATGGGAACAGTCCAGCCCAAACTGCCAGGCCAAGTCCTCCCTGAACCAGAAACAAGCATTCTAGTACCAGTTTCAGAGTATCACCTTTCATCAGCTAGGCTAGCTTGAATCCAGTGGCACAGTGAGCAAGGGACCCACGTCTGGGCATACCCTTCCCACTTAGGGCAACTTTAGCAACACAAAAGGATGATGGATGGAGTGTTGAAAGTTTTCAAACACTCTCCCCCAGTCACAGATCTGGGTTTAATCTATTGTTCTTTTGCCCACCATGCCACCACAGTTTGGGCCCAGCCATATTCAAATCAATCTTGACCCTGTTCCCCATGGGAACAGTCCAGCCCGAACTGCCAGGCCAGGTCCTCCCTGGACCAGAAACAAGCATCCTAGGATCAGTTTCAGGGTATCACCCTTCATCAGCTAGGTTAGCTTGAATCCAGTGGCACAGTGAGAGACTGATTTGCATATGGCTGGGTCCAAACGGGGGTGGCATGGTGAACAAAAGAACGATGGATTAAACCCAGATCTGTGACTGGGGGGTGAGTGTTTGCATTGTTCAGCACTCCATCCATCATCCTTTTGTGTTGCTAAAGTTGCCCTAAGTGGGAAGGGTATGCCCAGACGTGGGTCCCTTGCTCACTCTGCCACTGGATTCAAGCTAGCCTGGCTGATGAATGGTGATACCCTGAAACAGGTTCCAGGATGCTTGTTTCCGGTCCAGGGAGGACCTGGCCTGGCAGTACGGGCTGGACTGTTCCCATGAGGAACAGGGTCAAGACTGATTTACATATGGCTGAGTCCAAACTGGGGTGGCATGGTGAGCAAAAGAACAATGGATTAAACCCAGATCTGTGACTGGGGGTGAGTGTTTGCATTGTTCAGCACTCCATCCATCATCCTTTTGTGTTGATACTCTTCATATCCACTACTTGATTTCCCAAAACCTGACAAAGGGGAGGCCCTATGTAGAATGTGTTTGTGTAGTGTAGATGATAGGACATAGCCAATAGCAGCCTGCAGTGTCCATAGGAAAAGTAGTTGTTGAAAAATGCATCATAGAGAATTTATAATTTGTAAGGGTTTTGTGTGTCTGAGAACCAGTTTTTTTCGGTTCAAATGATTACAGACTGTTTATTCCTCCATTCCTAGCCAGTTTGGTTCTTGGTTTTGAATTAAAGTTTCAAGTAAGAAATTAGGTGATTGGGGTGAGGATTCTGGTTAAGTAGTAACCACAATACTTGTCAGGGTGAGGCACAAGATAACCCTAAAATATTCTGTGTTCCACATTCTGGTAGCTTGTCACAGAGCAGTCAGGCTTAACTTAGAGACAATTTATAAAGTTGTGAAGCATTTCAAACAGTAATAAAGTGAGAAACACCACACAAAAAGGATTCCACACTAAGTTAGAAAAATAGGACTTTTGTAATAAATAAAACAAGAGCAAAACAACAATAATCCAATCAGTAGAAACAGAGATTTGCAATTTCAAAAGTTTCAGTGAAAATACCGCCAAAAAGCACAAGGCACCAACAGTGGATATCTGGTCACACTAGACCTGGAAAGAGGCGCAAGTTCAGGCTGACCGTGTTGGAGGGTGGGCCAGCTACAGGGACCCAGTTTGGCCCACAGAACAAATTACCTTAATTCCTGGTTTGCAGAGCATAGCAAGGATTTGCGTTGAAGATGCGTCTCGCATCCAAAGCAATGGATTGGTTCTGAAATGTAGTGGGGCTGTGATGCAAGGGCCTGCGCCATCATCATGGATTCTGTTGATGGGGCTTGAGATTCAAAGTCCTGTGTCAAGGATGTAGTGAGCAGTTGGGGTGATGCATCGGTTCTGAAGAACTGTGAAGCCGCGGTGCTGTGTCCGGCATTGTCTTCAAAGATGCCGTCAATGAAGAATGCAAGGGCCTGGACCAAAGATGCATTGTGCAGTGGTGGTTCTGAATGTGCTGCAGGCTGTGGACTCGGTGTGGGCCTTTGGGATGGGTCCCATCTATGCACCAGTGGAGATGCTCTGATGCCACTCAGGGTTGCACTGCACAGCAGGGGAGAAGAGTCAGTTCCGCTAGATCTACAGAGGCTGGCAAAGCACTATAAGCCCACTTGCAAGGGCCTAGGACTGAGGTGACACCACTTGGCAAAATAGACCCACAGATGGAAGAGTCCAGGTGCAAGTGTAAGGTTGTTGGTAGTCTGTTATGTTCCTGAGGCTTTAGATTAGGACATCAGCCAACTAGCCCTTGAAGTTACTGTGAGTTCTGGGTTCAAGAGATGCAGAGCCAGTCCTTCTGGCCCAGACAAGAGGGCAGTAGGTAGGTCGCAGGACTACACAGCAGGATAGCAGTCCTTTGAGCCAGCAGTCCAACAGTGTGGCAGCCCTTTCAGCAGCACAGCAGCCCTTCTTGCTGGCAGAGTATTCATAGGTCCAGAAGTGTACTGAAGAGTTGGCTTGTGAGGTCCAGTATTTATACCTAGGTGTACCTTTGAAGTAGGGAGATGCTTTTAGAGGCATGCCTTTAAAGAGCACAAGTGCCCTTCTTGTCTGGCCCTGGCTCCAGGATACCTACAGCAGGTATGTAGCCATCTTTGTGGAGACAGTATACAGCATATTCAAGTATAAGAGGGGCTGGACCTACATCCTTCCACCTATCCTGTAAGTGGTGACCCACCTTGTCACATCCAAGCTACCCATTGTTTGTGGATGTCTAGGAGGAATACACAAAGCCCAACTCACCCACACCCAGTCATGTGACCCAGAGATAGGCTGTAGGCACAAAATGCTAAGGCACGCAAATGTCAACTTTCTAAAAGTGACTTTTTCAAAATTGTAATAGAATTTAAAATCAGACTTCACCATAAATTAGAATTTAAAATTACAACTCCTGAGACACCAAACATAAAATGGTTCCCTGATCCCATTTTGAAATTACGCTTATAAAATGAAATAAGATAACTCCAATATTATCCTATGGGAGAGGTAGGCCCTTCAGAAGTGAAAAACTAATTTAAGAGTTTTTCACTACCAGGACTGGGTAAAACGTAAAAGCACATGTCCTACTTTTTCAATACTTTGCATCCTGCCCTCTGGGCTGTCCAGGGCCTCACCTAAGGGAGACTTACATATATTAAAATGGAAGGTGTGGGCCTGGCAAAGATCTACTCTGTAGGTCACCATGGCAGTTTAAAACTACTCACATACACCGGCTTCAATGGCAGGCCTGAGACATGTTTAAAGGGCTACTTAAGTGGATGGCACAATTAGTGCTGCAGGCCCCCTATTAGCATTTAATTTACAGGCCCTGGGCACACATAGTGCCACTTTACTAAGGGCTTACAAGTAGATTAAATATGTCATTGAGTATAAGCTAAACTAACAGGTTTTAGGGACAGAGCACAGGCACTTTAGCCTACTTTTAGTTGTAAAGTGTGCAGAGTCCTAAGGCCAACAAAAATGAAGTGAGCAAAAACAGGAGGTCTGAAAGTAAAACGTTAGGAAGCAACCATTATAATGATAATAAGTATCTATTGTTTGATGGCTCAGAGACAGTACACTACTGTTGAGGTATCTAGTTCCATCAGATTTTCCAGCTCCAGGGTGAGTTGTGCAGTGTCAAAGTAAATATGGCATACTAGGTTGAAGGAGTTGATAAGACTGGGTAGCGTTTTAAGGTAGCATTAAAGAGGAGTGAGGAAAACGATAAAATGATAGTGTCTTGAGGTATTCTAAAATCAGTGCTGAAATAGGATGGTATGAATTTGGGAGTGAGATCATGCTAGCTCTCTCACAATGGTAAGAGGAGATTCAGTCCATAATGGTTCCTCAGATACTTAGGCCCATATTTATACTTTTTGACGCTAAACTGCGCTAACGCAGTTTAGCGTCAAAAAATTTAGCGCCGTCTAACGCCATTCTGAAGCGCCATGCGGGCGCCGTATTTATGGAATGGCGTTAGCCGGCGCAAGCAGACCGGCGCTGCCTGGTGTGCGTGGAAAAAAACCACGTAGACCAGGCAGCGCCGGCGTAGGGGGAAAATGGCGCTAGGGCGTCTTAAAATGGCGCAAGTCGGGTTGACGCTAAAAAATCGTCTTAACCCGATTTGCGCCATTTTTTCGACGCCCAGACGCCATTTAAATGACTCCTGTCTTAGTAAAGACAGGAGTCATGCCCCCTTGCCCAATGGCCATGCCCAGGGGACTTATGTCCCCTGGGCATGGTCATTGGGCATAGTGGCATGTAGGGGGGCACAAATAAGGCCCCCCTATGCCACCCAAAAAAAATTGAAAAATATAAAAAATTATACTTACGTGAACTTACCTGAATGTCCCTGGGGTGGGTCCCTCCATCCTTGGGTGTCCTCCTGGGGTGGGCAGGGGTGGCAGGGGGGGTCCCTGGGGGCAGGGGAGGGCACCTGTGGGCTCATTTTGAGCCCACAGGCCCCTTAACGCCTACCCTGACCCAGGCGTTAAAAAGTGGCGCAAATGCGGGGTTTTTTGACCCGCCACCTCCCGGGCGTGATTTTTGCCCGGGAGTATAAATACGACGCATTTGCGTCGCCGTCATTTTTTTAGACGGGAACGCCTTCCTTGCATCTCATTGACGCAAGGAAGGCGTTCACGCTAAAAAATGACGCTCTTTGCCCATACTTTGGCGCTAGACGCGTCTAACGCCAAAGTATAAATATGGCGTTAGTTTTGCGCCGAATTTGCGTCGAAAAAAACGACGCTAATTCGGCGCAAACGGAGTATAAATACGGGCCTTAATTCCTGAAGCCTCAACAGGAGGGATTAGTGGTTCACTTTATCAAAAGCAAAGGTCAGCTCCAGCAGTAGAAGTACAGAAGATACATTGCTGCCCATTGTAGCCTATAGGTGTTCCTAGATAGAGATCAAGGTGACTTGGTTCCTCTGGCAAGGTAGAAACCCATTTGATGGTAGGAAAACAATTTGCTTTTTTCCAAAATGTTCTAGAACTAAACATGTTTTAGTGAGAAAAGTTAGGAGAAAAGATAAAAAACCAAAGTATAGCTGGGATTCAAAATGCTTCATTTTAGTTAAAATAGGAATCTATATATTGTATTACCATAGTATTTATTCTTCTTTTATTTATTTTACAATCCTATGCAGCTCAGTTCTCCCCGAGACAGATGTCAGTGTGCTTCACAGAGAGCAACATTAGATTATTACGAATGAATTATATACTTATAAAAAATTGGAAGCAAAAGAACATATAAAACAGAATGGTGCTATTTGTATATCTGTTTGAATTAAGAAATACTTCTCAGCCTAGTTGATGAGGAAAATAGTTCAGCTTTAGTTGGTGCACTAATACTGTCTACCTGCCCACTGAAAATGCAATTTAACCCAGCCTGCTGGAAGTTTTAGTCTGGAAGTTTAAATGCTTCAAAACAAGATGTGAATAGCAGGTGAGCTCAAGAAATTTGAATATATTTCTGCTGCATGCTCTATATTACACTTGCTTCTAAAGAAACCACGTATCATCTTCAAGAGCAAGGTTCTCTGCTTTACCGATCACGCATTTTATAACTGGCCACTTATGCACTTTAGAAACCTTCCTTCTTCAACCTTAACCCTCTTGAAAGATTACCGGGTCCACAGATTAAGATCTGGTAGTTAATCTTTCAGGTCCCTTGTTCCCAGGATTAGGAATGCATTGCCCTTGGTGTTATATCTTATTACTAGTACTTTGCCCAATCAAGAACGTCTTTGATTATTTTTTCATTCAGTTTGACGTTTTATACATGTTCCTTTCTTTCCATTTTCTTAGTTTCATTGTGGCTTTCTTTCTCACTTTTCTTGGACATTGCTCTTGCACATTTCTTCAATTTCTCCTTGTTCTATCTTGCATGCCTAGAGCCACAGTACAACATTTTGTGATATAGGTGCTTCAGAGATACATGAACACAATAATAAATCAACAAGCGAATAAATACATCCATAAACACATAGATAAATCTGAAGAGGAAGAAGGGGAGACAGTGAATTCACTTAAGGGGAAAGAGTGACAGAGACAATAACAATAGGCCAAAAAAGGCAAAGGACTACCCCCAGTGACAAGGAATGAAAAGTGTGAGGGAAATGGTAGATAATTATTGAAGTAGAGATGCGATTACGTGTTAGATAATGGTTGAACAGATAGGTTTTCATTTCTTCGTGGAAATGTGTTTTTTTTAGTTTGGTGGTGATGGGGGGCTGAGATCACATTTCCCTGGACTCCCAATGACAAGGAGAGCCATCACACCATGCAGAACACACCAGGAGGCACTTATAGTGCAGAAAACAACCCACTGAACAGGAAATGCCCGAGCAAAGCCCAGGCCAATGGCAGGCCTGTCTGTGCCCATCAATGCCAGTTTGAGACCGGGACAGGTACCCCATCTTTAATTTGTTAGAGAGGGCAGTACCTGATATAGCAGACCTGTGGACATTGAGGTGTATTTTTTTTTTTTTTTTTTTACAATCCTTAAGGATTTCATTGCTATTATGGAAAAGCATAAGTGGGCAGGTTGTCTAGGCTCTGGGCCCCCTCAGAAAATGTCTTTCAAACCCACTTCTATTGATCTAATCTTCGAGCGTGCAGTGGCAGTAGTGAATAATGAAATCGCACTCACCGAGTGACAGCTGTCACTGGAGGGTATTCTGGTAATTCTCTAATGGAAAATAATAGTACTTTGGTGATTTCTTTGATTAACTGCATGGCGGAATCTACTATAAATGTCAGTCTGACTGTGCTACCCATAGCAGTACCGCTGGAACATGCTCAGGAAGGTGGGAGATTTGTTAACCATGCTCAAAGTTTGCAACGGGAGGATGAGGCTTGGGCTAATTTGACTACACATACACTGACTATGCTAGTAGAGGTACCTATGCAATTAAATTCATCAGTACAGGATAAGCAAGCTTCACTGGCATAGGTTGAGGCTAAGGGCACCGGAAAGCACCTAAAAGGTCATCTTGCACCTTAACTTCATTGGTGGCCAATGTCCTTGATAAGGATTTGTTCAACAACCTGGCAACAATTTTGGATTCCTGTTTGCAGCCAATTAGAGAGTGACTCGATAAAATTGAGAACCATTTAGCTATACTTGCCCCAGTAAATGGGGACAGCATGTATGTTGAGCCGTGAGCAGGCATTAAAAGGAGGCACACCAGTATTCATAATAAGCCTTAATGGGCTTTGCAGGATTAGCATCAACATTTTTGATGCTAATCCTGCAAAGCTCAAGACTAGAGTCAACAATTTTGATGCTAGTTCCCTAACTACTGCCATGGTTCGCCGTATCTTAGATATGTCGGACACGTGGTGGCGTTAGGGAGGTGCTACAGGGTGCTACAGGTTAGAGCTGTAGTTATTGTAACCTAAAGGAACATGCTGCTCAGCACCATCTAGGGGTGAAGGTTATAGTTACATGTGATATAATCCAGAAAGTGATGCCCTTTATGGGCTATGTTTACAATTATATATATTATATATTTTTCATATAAATGCTTTATTGAAATAAAGATGGTGACCGCCATTCGTGATCAAAATATATATGCTTTCTTGCTGGTAATAAGTGCATTCATTCATGGTTATATTCAGTTGTTGCATCAAAGTACAAGATGATTTGACGTGATGTATTGAACTGGAACTCTTTAGAGGGTCAAATGTGATTACACAATGTCATCAAAAGGTACTTTCATTAGCCTTAAATATATTTGTAAATTGGTGTGTGTGGAATAAAGTTACTTTTCCTTTTTCAAAAAGAAAAAGTACATACAATTATATACCGAGTATTATTGTTGTGTGCCAGTGAATGGTGATTACTAGCTGACACCACCTCGCTTGTGGAGTGTTCAGCGTTGCTACCATGAGAGAGTCCAGTGCTACACTGGGATGTTTGGTTCCCAGTGGAGGACAAACATGGAAACATTACATGTGCAGGCCTCACAACTGATGGCCTGCTTTCCAACAGTAAAGCACTGTTAATGACTCTATTGTGTGGGGGTGATTATTGATCTTCCTTTTAACCAGCAGAGTAACTAACTTGACGTAGCATGGGACAAAGGCCTGGAATCTGGGAAAGAGCTGAGCCATGGAAATATGAAAATTTGTAAACTCCTATAAAGAGTGTAGATATGATGAAAGAGACTGTAGATTTATCCTTGAGATGCATGTTTACCATACGATTGTGAAACAGAACTGTACCCGGGTCCAGATTTCACCTATTATGTGTAATTCAGTTATGCATCACAGATGTTCAGTAAGCACTGCAAATATACATTATGAAAGCCCATTCATATTTTGGGGCCACACCAAGTCAGCACTATCTTTGAAGGGTCCCCTCTACAACAGGCTACCTGCATGTAGATACTGGGTTGCACAAGATGGTAGTCTCACATTCTCAACATGCACATGTGCACATGCGTGTGCTCACATCTTCACCTGAAATCAGCCCAGAGCCTCTTACCCTAGCTGCATAGCAGCAGCCTTATCTTACAAGATATACACTGACAGATATCAGTCTCGGTCAATTTACTATGAATTTACTGTGAGTGAGTCAGGCAGTGAGGCTCACTTATAGTTAAAGTCCAAAAGCCAGTCAAACATTGGAAAAGGTCAAACAGCAAAAAATCAAGGCATACTAAAAGTGGGACCAATTTCATACATGTAAGCTGAAACTAGGGGAAGAACCTAGCCATTGCTAATGTGTATTCTTTCCTAATCAGCAGAAAAAGTGTCACTGGGTCTGAACAGGTATACCATTCACTAAACTGGCTTTCCCACACCCAAGACCAGCCACATATCTCACCCATTTGGACACTCTACCGACAGGAAACCTGGACTGCAATAAGAATTCTTCTGTTCTATGAATCCAGGACATTAGGAGCCAACATAGCCTAAGCAGGGGCAGGCCCACCCATGCCCTCTTTCATACACCTTTGTGCATACCACAATCTTTCTGGTAAGGGTCAGTGCCTCAGCACAGATACTGCCAAGCATGATAGATGGTAACCCTGTCCCTTGGGCCACTGGTGGTTCTCCTTCTGGAAAATACACAATTAGGGTACCCTTACCCAAAGAACTTAGGCCGGGGTCTGTAGCTGCCATGCTTGCATGATGACTGACTTTTCTAAGGAAACAACAGCTCACCAAAACAGACTTTTTCTTGACAGAGAGTCACACGTGTTCAGCCACATCCACCGGAAAACACCCCAGGAGCCCTGGCTCACCTGTCCTCTACAAGATCAGGTTTCCCCACCCTTGAACTCTCAAGGATCACTGAATGAACTATAAATGTTACTGTGCACTGTGTAGACCACTCCTCACCTAGGCCTACCTTGGCCCACCTCCCAGCCTCCAGCTACTCAACCTGGAGACCAACCTGAGTCTATACAGATCCCTTTGTGAAATGCAATAGGTCACCCTGTAGGCACACACTTCTGTCTTTCATCTCTCTCGGCTGAGGGACCACCCCACCTGCTGAGTCTATGCCTGGAAAATCTTTACTTCCTAGAGACCTTAGAATGTTGCATCTAAGACTGGTACATCTAAAGCACATCTGACATGAGTCTGTGAAAGCAGAGTCCGTCTGTCAGCTTGTAGTCAGAATTCCTAACAAACGTTTCTAGCACCAACCCAACACCTTCAGGATCTAGAAGAGAAGAACAGTTGCCAGGATGACATCATTCTTTCTGCTTGAGTAGTCACCTACCCTACCCTGTCATCAGGGGGCACCACTAAACCCATCCTGGGAATCTCGGTAACCCATCCCCCACATTCAAATCTCCTGAGGATCACTACCCCAGGAAACTAGGGCACTCATTACCCATCCTCTGTCTCCTCAGGGACTTCCACTACTACTCCTACTTCAGGAACCATCCCATTGAAAGGCCACCCATTGCCTTTGGCCACCCTTGGACAGCTCCCCTTTCTAAAGATTACCAATTGGAACCTTGAGAACCATGACATTTTCTCTCACTCCCATTCTGGGAAAGATTCTTAGCTACCACCCTGCCCTACAGGCAGGAATACTTAGGGGTACCACTAGATTCCGGGTGCTCTCCTGCCCTTCTGCACTAGTAGTTTTGGCCTATTTCAATGGCTGGGAAACTTTACAAAAAGAATGACTCTACATTCAGGTAGGCTTCTTCAAATGAAATGTGCAATGCCTACGACAAGTGCGAGAATTATCATTCACCACCCACGAAGCAGGACCCACCCCTTTATCCCAATCTATGGTGTGGGTAATCGTCACAGTCCCTAAACCTACAGAGAATCACCCTCCTCAAGCAGCTCTAGTGCGTATAGTCCTGGGGTTCAAAGGTCACTATGGCCTTTGATCCCCCTAAATGGAAACAGTTCGATGAAAACCTAACCCACTCTTTTTATGAGCTCTGCACAGTGAGGGGGGTGGTGGCACTGGGCCTTGAGTGACTGGACAGATTTTTTGCTGATAAGCAGGTTGTGCAAAAGGCAGCTTCAGGTACAGCTTGAGATTTCCATTGGATAACCATTCCTCGAAACGATCGTTGCCTCCCTTTATGTACTGAAAGTAACTTTGGAAGTATTATTTATTACTCTTTTGAACACACAAAATATGGCCATTACTTTGAATAATGTCAACAACTAAATCACAATCAGGAAGGCAAATGTCTATAAGACCATGTCAGAAGACAAAATCTAATCATCTGTGGAAAATATCTTTGCACCTTGGTGCA
This sequence comes from Pleurodeles waltl, assembly GCF_031143425.1. Classification (NCBI taxonomy): domain Eukaryota; kingdom Metazoa; phylum Chordata; class Amphibia; order Caudata; family Salamandridae; genus Pleurodeles; species Pleurodeles waltl. Next base: position 214,678,873 of record NC_090437.1, on the reverse strand, counting down.
TTGAAAGGCCTAACTACATTTCCTGCTTATTTTCAGAATACAGAGGGAAAAAAAGTGATGCTGCCCCGTGTCAGAACATAGTTCATCGAGAGAGCCTGGAAGGGGACTATGGTGGTCATTCTGACCCTGGCGGTCTTTGACCGCCAGGGCGGAGGACCGCGGGAGCACCGCCGACAGGCCGGCGGTGCTCCAATGGGGATTCCGACCGCGGCAGTAAAGCCGCGGTCGGACCGGCACCACTGGCGGGGTCCCGCCAGTGTACCGCGGCCCCATTGAATCCTCCGCGGCGGCGCAGCTTGGTGCACCGCCGCGGGGATTCGGACCCCCCCTACCGCCATCCAGATCCCGGCGGTCGGACCGCCGAGATCCGGATGGCGGTAGGGGGGGTCGCGGGGCCCCTGGGGGCCCCTGCAGTGCCCATGCCACTGGCATGGGCATTGCAGGGGCCCCCGTAAGAGGGCCCCTACATGTATTTCACTGTCTGCTGCGCAGACAGTGAAATACGCGACGGGTGCAACTGCACCCGTCGCACAGCTTCCACTCCGCCGGCTCGATTCCGAGCCGGCTTCATCGTGGAAGCCTCTTTCCCGCTGGGCTGGCTGGCGGTCTGAAGGCGACCGCCCGCCAGCCCAGCGGGAAAGTCAGAATTACCGCCGCGGTCTTTCGACCGCGGAACGGTAACCTGACGGCGGGACTTTGGCGGGCGGCCTCCGCCGCACGCCAAGGTCAGAATGAGGGCCTATGTGTACATTCCACCAGAGACAGCTAAATTATCAATTGCTGACTTCAGCCTTCCTGATTTAGACAACGTCATAGACAATAATATAGTGATGGTCGGCTTAGAAATATAAATTAACTCTGCATGACTCCCTCAAATTTTCAAGGATTATCAATGGAACTTTTCAGTAGCACCTTTGTTATAAAGTCAATTTCATGTAAAGTCAATTTCAAAGCTATTGGTTAGTTCGGAACTTGAACGCCAGACATCTTGTAATCTTCCTGGCAACTATTTCCATTATTTAAAATCCTTTCCTTGCTTGGAAATAATTTTATCTTCTATGCTCCCTCTATTGGAAAAATCTATCAATAATTGTAATTTCAGTTTGGACATGCTGTTGATGATCATTCAAAATTTCAGGGTTGGCCCTTATTAAAACTCAAGCAAAATCTAGTCAATGTTTCTCGGATAAACTCTACAACAAAATGTACTATTTTACACCATTTGAAAAAAATGTAGGAGAAAAACCAGGGAGCTGCCCATGTGAGGAGCGATTTTGATTGCTGGGTTCAATCAAAAGGTGCAAATCTGGGTACGGACTTAATGCACCCACCACTTTTTGCATTCATCAGCCGCCACTGTCAATACCATAACAAAACTGGCCCAATTTGAAAATATGGGCCACATTTTTGGCCTGGGCCTATTTTATGTCCCAGTCTAACCCTGCATCCTGGTTGTTGGGGATTGTATCAGCAGGCTTAGGTTGGAGCTTCAGAATTCACAGTACACCATTCACTTCAAGCCAGCCATTTATTGCGCTTTCTGACAAAACCTGTTGTGAAATCATACCATGGGATGATCTGAGAGCTAACTCAAACTTGCTGAATAGAGAAATTCATGTAGGGGCTGTATCATTATGCGGTTGTTTGTCCTGCACCGGCGCACAGGTGAGCTGAGAGATGAGCTCGGAAGCACAAAGAGGAAATTACTCACGTGTGTTTCTGAGCTTTGTTGTCATCAAAACGAGCAATATCTTGTATATATTTGAGTTAATTTATGCTCACAAGACGCTTACAGAAACACGCACAGCACTCGTGCACCAGTGCAGCACATACAACCACATGATGATACACTCCCAGGTGGTGTGTGTGCGTGTGTGTGTGTGTGTATATATATATATATATATATATATAAACACCAATTTCGCATGAAAAGGAAAAAGGCAACAAGGCTGTTTGAAATGGGGTTTTGCTTGGCAGTCAGGTTACCGTCTGTCCAAGCAAGGGCCCTCACTCTAGTCAGGGTAAAGGAGAAACACACCTGGTGAACCCCCAATCACCCCCTTGGTAGTTTGGCACGAGTAGGCAGGCTTAACTCAGAAGCAATGTGTAAAGTATTTATACCAACACACACAGTAATACAGTGAAAACACTACAAAATGGACACCACACCAGTTTAGAAAAATAGGTAATATTTATCTAAACCAAACAAGAGCAAAACGACAAAAGTCCAACATACACAAGTCAAGATATGAATTTTCAACAAAATAAGGGGGTTATTCTAACTTTGGAGGAGTGTTAATCAGTCCCAAAAGTGACGGTAAAGTGACGGATATACCACCAGCCGTATTACGAGTTCCATAGGATATAATGGACTCGTAATACGCCTGGTGGTAAATCCGTCACTTTTCCGTCACTTTTGGGACGGATTAACACCTCCTCCAAAGTTAGAATAACCCCCTAAGTGTCTTAATCCATAGAACAGTGAGAACGCTGTTACACAAAGTACCTGGTTTTCCTAAAAAATAAAGCCGCACAGGCGAGCCTAGGTCAGAAAAGTCAGTGCTGTGTTGATTCCTTACTTGCAAGTAAGGCCGTGCGTCGTTTCTTCTCCGGTCGGGTTGGTGATGAGTCATTTTTTTCCCCTCGCAAGAGAGCAATGCGTATTTTTCCGGACGAGCACCTCGGGTCCGGCCAGGCTTTGCATCAATTTTTTTACGCCCAGCGATGTTGCATTCGAAATCTGGTTGCACGATATCAGGAAACCGCGCTGTGTGGGTTTTTTGTGTTGTTATCAGCAACTGCTACCGGGTTTGGCGTGTCGTTTCTTCAGCCCCGATGCATCGATCTTCCAGCCAGGATGCACACGGAGAGTCGACTTCAGCTGTGAGGCCGGCGGTGAGTCATTTTTCAGCCGCTAGCGGATGGTGCGTCAAAAATTTCCCTGCACGGCAGTCTTTGCATGGATTTCATTACTTTTCCACCAGCTTCACCTTTCAAGGGTCCAGGGACTGGATGGGGCTCCACTTGGCAGGGCACAAGTTGTGATTCAATGCGGAAAAAGGATTAACCAACAGGCTGATATAGATAGAAGTTTATTCTTTCGATTGGTTTAGTGGGAGATTGACTATCTCCTTTCTAATTCATGAGCTCTTGATTTCCTTGCACTTTGTCCTGTCCTTCTTCAGTGGTGTTCTGATGGGGGAATCTAATTTTGTATAAGAGTAAAGAATATATTTTGTATATATAATAAAGGATGTTTTCTTGAAAGAGCATGTTTCTATGCTGCATGTTGGATGTAAGGGATGTTGTGGTTATGGTTGTAGTTGTTTTCTAAGGGGTCATTGTTGTTTTGCAATAACCTTCTACCCAGACCCTTTGGTTTTTCATGGGTTACCCTCTGTGGTTGGTAAGACACTTTCTAAAAATGCCATTTTTCAACTAACAATTTAAAAAGCAACTTTGCTAAAAGACACCAAACCCCACGTTTCACCTGCTCCCAGAGAGAATCTGCACTTAAAAGTTATTTAAAGGCAGTCTCCATGTCAACCTATGAGAGAGATAGGCCATGCAACAGTGAAAACCGAATTTGGCAGTATTTCACTGTTAGGACATCTAATACACACCAGTACATGACTCACCTTTAACATACACTGCAACCTGCCCATAGGGGTACCTAGGGCCTACCGTAGGAGTGCCATACATGTATAAAAGGGGAAGGTTTGGGCTTAGCAAGTGGGTACCAGGTCGAATCAGCAGCTTAATGCTGCACACACAGACACTGCAGTGGCAGGTCTGAGCCGTGTTTTCAGGGCTACTCATGTGAATGGCACAGCCAGTGCTGTAGGCCCATTAGTAGCTTTTGATTTACAAGCACTCTGATAGGGACTTACTAGTAAATCAAATATGCCAATCAGGAATAAGCCAACTACTCACAGAGTTTACACAGGAGCACTTGCACTTAAGCACTGGTCAGCAGTTGTAAAGTGCCCAGAGTACCAAAAACAGCCAAAATAGAGTCCAGCACACAGTCAGAACATGGGAAGCAGAGACAAAAAAGACAGGAGAGACCTCGCCAAGGATGGCAGGTCTAACACTATAAATAAATATATATATATATATATATACACAAGTATAAATAATCTTTAAAACAATAAATCTGGCATTATGGATTAAACTGCACATCGCCAAGACACAGAGGCCCTCATTCTGACCCTGGCGGATTGAATCCGCCAGGGCCGAGGGCAGCGAATGCACCGCCAACAGGCTGGCGGTGCATTCATGGGCATTCTGACCGCGGCGGTAACGCCGCGGTCAGAAACGGGAAACCAGCGGTCTCCCGCCGGTTTCCCGCTGCCCATGGGAATCCTCCATGGCGGCGCAGCAAGCTGCGCCGCCATGGGGATTCCGACCCCCTTCCCGCCAGCCTGGTTCTGGCGGTTTACACCGCCAGAACCTGGCTGGCGGGAACGGGTGTCGTGGGGCCCCTGGGGGCCCCTGCAGTGCCCATGCCAATGGCATGGGCACTGCAGGGGCCCCCTAACAGGGCCCCACATTGGTTTTCAGTGTCTGCTTAGCAGACACTGAAAAGCGCGACGGGTGCCACAGCACCCGTCGCACACCTTCCACTCCGCCGGCTCCATTCGGAGCCGGCATCCTCGTGGAAGGCGCTTTCCCGCTGGGCCGGCGGGCGATCTTTTGCAGATCGCCCGCCGGCCCAGCGGGAAAGTTGAAATGCCCCCTGCGGTCTTCTGACCGCGGGGCGGTGTTTGGGCGGTTTCCGCCGCCCGTCAGGGTCGGAATGAGGCCCAGAGTATCTAGTGCAGTTGTCAGTATTGGAGTGTTGTGTATAGTTTCCTCATAACAATATTTACTGCCATTGGTTGTATATTTAACAGCCATCTATTGCTTCCCTGAACCATACTGTAGTAAACCATAGTAAAGAGCATCTGTGTCCAGGACACAGGTTAGTTGAATGTGGGCCCTTTTGTAGCATGAGTACATTGTGTACATCAATTATTACAAAGGGGCCTTGGTTCTGAAACTGATAGAAACAATCATTTGCTTTTCAATGGGTCTCGCATTTATTCGAGTTAAAGCTATTAGCGTTGTAAACTTTTAACCTGACTTTTCTTGCCACATAAACTGAAAAGTAAAAGTAAAACATTGTCACGTAACTAACCGGACTTTTTTTGCCACATAAACTGAAAATGAAAAGTAAAATAGTTTCACATATGCGAGCCGACGGCCGTCATGAGCACAAAGCAGACACACAAAAGGAAACAGAAGTCCGCTCACAGTGAAACATATCTTCAAAAGTGCAATTGTCCATTTTTCCGACAAACTTATCTGTGTAACCAGCAAAAGTGCAATTATCCATTGAACTGGCAAGAGTGAAAATATCCATGTAGCAGGGTCGATGTTATTTAAAGCGCTCGACTACTGCACAGCGAGATTGCGCTGCCTACGAAATAAAAAGGAAAAGAAGTCCAGAAACCATATGGAAAACATGGAACCTCGTAGGTTTTCAGTAGTTGGCCTGTGCGCTCGAGGAGGGCTAAACACCGGAAAAGGCATGACATATGCATGCCTTTCACTAATAAAATCAAGCCAATTTCAAAAGGCAAGCCCACAAACCAACCAAACTGATGGGCGTGGTTTAAAGCCCACAGAGAGATTACACCAAGGACAGAGGGCGTTGCGTTCACCCCTAAAAAGATTTTATGTTTTTCATGATGTTAAGGAGGGCGTACTTCCGCTAATGTTGAGAAAAAAGGATTTCCATACAGTGGAATAGACCCAGTGAAGAATTGTTTCAGCATGTGCACAATTGAACCATGCACCCTTTAATTCAGATGTATTCTGTAATGTAAAGTCAGAATGTCATTTTTAAGGTCTGGACTGTTACCATGGGCTGCGTTTAATTGTTTGCCCTGACTACAATCAATTGCACTATATCCAAGGACTTTCAGGCGTATAATTTACTAACAGTTTCCATTGCTTAAAAATAAATAAGGACCCTGCAGTTATTTGCATTTCAACTATATTTAATCTGATGTGTTATTATGTATGTTTCATTGATGCCATATGGCTGAAGTAAACGCTGCTTGATGGATTGATATTAACGAGATACTGATTGGGGACTTAACATGTGCACACACAGATTATGCATAGCAGAATGATTCTCAAGTTGCAAACATCTGTACTGTTTTTGAGAGATAAACACAAAACCAAAGAACAGAAACAATTCTCCAGGGGGTCCGACTGTAAGGGAAAGGTGCATGAGAGCGAGCTTGTCTAGTGCTTTTTATTAGAAAAGCTCCAGTTTTCATTATTTCAAGCTGTGTTTTTGTAACAATGTCTAACCCAAACGTTGCATTTTTGTTTTACAATATGACAACGTATAATGCCTTCGTTCAATTTCTAGCAATATTTATTTCTCACGACTTGTGATTTACAGAAAATGCTTTCTATGACCCAGTAGACTTGGCTTGCCTTTTCCAGTTCTCTACTGAGCAGTGCTGTCAGTTTTCCCATGTGACATCACTTCATGTTAAGTGACAACGCTTGAGCTTTGTCACATGGCATCATTTCAGCAGGAGATAGTGAATGTCTATTGGGAAATATATCACTGACAACATTCTATTTTAAATCTGCAAGGAAAAATGGCATCAAGAATAAGCCATTTCATACATTTACAATGTACAACGATTTTAAATTACCTCTTCTATTTCTTGGTATTCCCTTAATGAGTATTATAAAAGCACGTCCAGGGGTACATCCACATCAAAGATGTGAGTATACATGGACCTAATTCTGATGAGAACATTCATTGAATTCTGGATAACACATTGAAGCACTTTAGATAATTGAAATCTCTCAATTGTGGATTCATTTGAGGAAAGGTGAGCTGTGGAAATTGGCCATGGCATTGCGAAATGCTAAAAGTACTACCCAAAGGACTAACTTTATGTGTGACAAGTGGCAGCTTCTGAGACTGTCTTGGAAGACCCGCCAGTGTCACTATTCACCGAGAGATGCAGAAAACAGACAATGGGCAGCCAGCTCTTATCCCTTTATGCCTCCCAGAAGTGCCCGTACACGCTTCACCTGAAAGTCAGTGGAGAGGGACAGAAATGCCCCGAATATTCGGAGACCATGATATACTGTTATAACTCCAGTCCCTCACAGCTTGGGGAAAGTGGTGGAACTTCACGAGAGGAAACCGTGGAACTGGCATTTCATAAACTATCAAGGGAAGCCAAATGAGGTCAAAGGCTGGCACGCTCTGAAGCTAGTTAGGCCGAAATGCACCTTCATAGAGAAAAAGAAAAAATCACCCTTGGATTTGTTCACATCTTTGTTTTTCTTTATGAAACGATAGAAGGAGTGCCTACTGCAAGAATCTGTAAACTAGCAAAAGAATTAAAAAATAAAAATGTATCAAATAGATTCCTGGTATTTCAGGGTAAATCTGCAAATACTTCAAAATATCTATACTCCCACAGACAGGGCTTAATCAAAAGACCCAAATTCGAGCTATAAAATTGCTCTTAAATGTATTTATTTACAGTATACGAAAGGTACCTCTATGTGCTAATGGGTAAACAATTTTGTATGAAAGGAAATTGATAGATGTTAGAGGAGGAGAAACTGCTTGGGCAGGGGAGTCTTCTTTGCAAGCTGTTACCAAACAAAGTTCAGTAGTAGATTGAATGTGTCTACATTTGTCCTTCTTCGAACACTGATATCCATGTCAATGGTCGATCTTCTCACAAAGAGTTCTACATAGAGGTGTGCAGAGTGCGCTGAGTTGGGCTATGTGGAGTTCTGCAAAGCTGCAAAAAAACTGGGGCGTGAGTTCTGCAGGCAGTCAGAGTGTCCCATCACTCCCATTCACATTTTATGTCAAATTCAACATGAAGTATGTTCTCGGGTTTGTATGGGCACGGCCATCTTGTGTTTCATTCTGTTGATGGTGCTGGACCTGTTTTTTTAAACCTCATTAATGTTTTCACTCCTACACCCTTCTAATTAATGTACCCCTCATCTTTATTTATTGTATTAGTGTGTCTTTTTGTGCCCAACAATTTTTATGTTTTTTTTCATTTTTTGTGCTTTTTGTGACTTTTTTATTTTTGCTTATTTTTCCTTTATTTCTTCCTTCTTTATCCTCTTTCTTTTCCTCTTCACCTCACCAGCCAGCACCATGGTGGAGCAGGGCAGTGCTGCTGTACAGGGGAGTGGCAACGCCAGGCCCCCCCCGACAGCAAGAAGCAGCCACCCACATTGTATCTGGTGACAACACCTATGGGGTGCAGCCCCAACCCATCTCTAGTGAGGAGGAGGTGGTAGAATATTTTTTTATGTGCAGTGCCACTGCTCCTTCATGCTGGCAACATGCTGCAAGCCTGGTAGCAGTTACCCCCTGAGGAAGCATCGGCTGCATTGGGCTAGGGTGCGCCGGTGTCTCAGACACACCACTCAGGTCCAACTCACCACCCAGCAGCTAAACCATCACTGGGCGGATATCATCGACCACATGCAGGACCTGATTGACTTGCTAGGTATTGAGATTCTGGGGCTTGGTGAGTGCTAATTATATATTTGCTGTGTTTGAGTTCTACAATTCTAACTTATTTTTCTGAATGGCATGCTGCTCACACTCAGAAATAAATTACGTTTAGTTTACGTTAAGAATATTATTACGTGATCTAGTTTGAGCTAGGCAGGTGCTTGGCACTACCTAATTGTCAGTGCTCATTTTGGCTGGGTATTTAGGAAGACATTGCAATGCATTCTCCTCAGTCCTGCGGTCACCATAGTGAATTAGTGATATCAGTGAGTTAGCATTCTCTCTGACTCTCTATATCTAGCTCATACAGTCCCAAGTAATTTTACAATAATGTGTATTACTACTATCCATCTATGCATTGCAAAATAGGGAGACTGAGTTGGTCGTTCAAGGGGGCTGAGAAATGAGAGCAGAATCAAAGATCATTCATTGCAATACATTAGTTCCAAATCAGTTGTTGTTAAAGAAATTTGCAATAGGGATTTTTAGGAGTATAGCCAACTCAACGATAGTCAATCATACTAGTACCATAGGTGATCTGATTTGGATAAGTACAATGTTACTATGTTTACCTGTTATAATAATTTTGTGCAGATTAACTGTACCACTGATCTATTTTTTTTATATTCTTTATTTCTTACATCAGCACCCAAGGGCAAGAAGAGAGGCACCAAGGAGGGGGGTCTAGCAGGAGTTGAGGAGACACTGACCACCTGCGCCAATGCTGCAGGCTCTGCTCATCCCATTAAATCCTATTATTTATTTTTATTATTAGAATTATTATTATGATAATTATTATTACTTCCATAACTTTTAACTCTGCCCACTATTATTATACTTTTGATTTTGCTTTGTTTACATTTGTATACTGTTTTTCCAACTCCCTTATCCAATTTTAGTTTAATTCCTGTTATCCCTGCATCCTCTTTTTTCTGCCTTTCAATGACCAGTTTTTCTTCCACCCCTTCATTGCACTTCAATGATTCAGAGTCACCATCATCATAGGCTATAACTCTGCTGCTCCATTATGCAAAGTGTTTGGTTTGCTTGACTACCTGGCTTCTATAAACTTATGACCCAACAACATGCTCAGAGTGATATTTTTGATAGAAGATACTGCAGTGCTAACCAAACTGTATCTAAGTATTGCTGTTGCATTTGTTTCATTAACAAAATTAAGGGGGGGTCTACCTCACATTTAAAAAATGTAAAAATGTTTTTTCTAGCCACACTGACCACCAGTGGAGCCGGCTCAAGTTCCGCTGCAGGACCTAATAAAGCAAAGGGCGAAGCAGCGGCATGGATGGGCGGTGTTAAGTCACATTGCTTGCTTATTGACAATTACTATTTCTCAATAGCTATCATCATCGTGATTGTGAAGCCCTTGCTTTACAGCTACAGCGGTGGTTGTGTTGCTTATGGCCTCTTCTATCTGCAACTCAGCAAAAGGACACACAATGTATGCTAAAAATGTTGGCTTGACGGAAACAGGGAAGGAACAGAAGGTTAAAATAAAGGATGGGTGAAATGAGTGAAAGGAAAGGATGAGTGTAGGAAAGTACCATCTTGCCTGGCATGTTACCCCCATATTTCACTGTATATATGTTGTTTTAGTCTATGTGTCACTGGGACCCTGGGCCCCAGTGCTCATAAGTATGTGCACTTTATGTGTTCCCTGTGTGATGCCTAACTGTCTCACTGAGGCTCTGCTAACCAGAACCTCAGTGGTTATGCTCTCTCCGCTTTCCAAATTTGTCACTAACAGGCTAGTGACCAATTTCACCAATTCACATTGGCATACTGGTACACCCATATAATTCCCTAGTATATGGTACTGAGGTACCCAGGGAATAGGGGTTCCAGGAGATCCCTATGGGCTGCAGCATTTCTTTTGCCACCCATAGGGAGCTCTGACAATTCTTACACAGGCCTGCCAGTGCAGCCTGAGTGAAATAACATCCATGTTATTTCACAGCCATTTACCACTGCACTTAAGTAACTTATAAGTCACCTATATGTCTAACCTTCACCTGGTGAAGGTTGGGTGCAAAGTTACTTAGTGTGAGGGGACCCTGGTACTAGCCAAGGTGCCCCCACATCGTTCAGGGCAAATTCCCCAGACTTTGTGAGTGCGGGGACACCATTACACGTGTGCACTGTACATAGGTCACTACCTATGTACAGCGTCACAATGGTAACTCCGAACATGGCCATGTAACATGTCTAAGATCATGGGATTGTCACCCCAATGCCATTCTGGCATTGGTGGGACAATTCCATGATCCCCTGGGTCTCTAGCACAGAACCCGGGTACTGCCAAACTGCCTTTCCGGGGTCTCCACTGCAGCTTCTGCTGCTGCCAACCCCTCAGACAGGTTTCTGCCCTCCTGGGGTCCTGGCAGCCCTGGCCCAGGAAGGCAGAACAAAGGACTTCCTCTGAGAGAGGGTGTAACACCCTCTCCCTTTGGAAATAGGTGTGAAGGCTGGGAGGAGTAGCCTCCCCCAGCCTCTGGAAATGCTTTGATGGGCACAGGTGGTGCCCATCTCTGCATAAGCCAGTCTACACCGGCTCAGGAAGCCCTGCTCTGGCGCGAAACTGGACAAAGGTAAGGGGAGTGACCACTCCCCTGACTTGCACCTCCTAGGGGAGGTGCCCAGAGCTCCTCCAGTGTGTCCCAGACCTCTGCCATCTTGGAAACAGATGTGTTTGTGGCACACTGGACTGCTCTGAGTGGCCAGTGCCAGCAGGTGACGTCAGAGGCTCCTTCTGATAGGGTCTTACCTCTCTTGGTAGCCAATCCTCCTTCCTAAGTAGCCAAACCTCCTTTTCTGGCTATTTAGGGTCTCTGCTTTGGGGATCTCACCAGATAACGAATGCAAGAGCTCACCAGAGTTCCTCTGCATCTCCCTCTTCACCTTCTGCCAAAGGATCGATCGCTGACTGCTCAGGACGCCTGCAAAACCGCAACAAAGTAACAAGACGACTACTAGCAACCGTGTATCGCTTCATCCTGCCGGCTTTCTCGACTGTTTCCAGTTGGTGCATGCTCTGGGGGTAGCCTGCCTCCTCTCTGCACCAGGAGCTCTGAAGAAATATCCCGTGGGTTGAGGGAATCTTCACCCTGCAACCGCAGGCAACAAAAGACTGCATCACCGGTCCTCTGGGTCCCCTCTCAGCACAACAAGCGTGGTCCCTGGAACTCAGCAACTCTGTCCAGGTGACTCCCACAGTCCAGTGACTCTTCAGTCCAAGTTTGGTGGAGGTAAGTCCTTCCCTCCCCTCGCTAGACTGCATTGCTGGGTACCGCGTGATTTGCAGCTGCTCCGGCTCCTGTGCACTCTTCCAGGATTTCCTTCGTGCACAGCCAAGCCTGGGTCCCCGACACTCTAACCTGTAGTGCACAACCTTCTGAGTTGTCCTCTGGCGTCGTGGGACTCCCTTTTATGACTTCGGGTGGACTCTGGTTCACTTTTCCTCTAAGTGCCTGTTCTGGAACTTCTGCGGGTGCTGCCTGCTTCTGTGAGGGCTCCCTGACTTGCTGTGCACCCCCTCTGTCCCCTCATCTAAGTGGCGACATCCTGGTCCTTCCTGGGCCACAGCAGAATCCAAAAACCCTAATCGTGACCCTTGCAGCTAGCAAGACTTGTTTGTGACCTTTCTGCATGGGAGCACCTGTGCAAGCTTCTTCACAACGTGGGACATCCATCCTCCAAAGGGGAAGTTCCTAGTCCTCTTCATTCTTGCAGAACACTAAGCTTCTTCCAACCGGTGGCAGCTTCCTTGCACCCTCAGCTGGCATTTCCTGGGCTCCTGCCCACTCTCGACACTGTTGCGACTCTTGGACTTGGTCCGCTTGTCTTACAGGTACTCAGGTCCAGAAATCCACTGTTGTTGCATTGCTAGTGTTTGTTCTTCCTGCATAATCCACCTATCACGACTTCTGTGCTCTCTGGGGGTAGTAGGTGCACTTTACACCTACCTTTCAGGGTCTTGGGTTGGGCTATTTTTCTAACCCTCACTGTTTTCTTACAGTCCCAGCGACCCTCTACAAGCTCACATAGGTTTGGGGTCCATTCGTGGTTCGCATTCCACTTTTGGAGTATATGGTTTGTGTTGCCCCTATACCTATGTGCTCCTATTGCAATCTACTATAACTTTACATTGCTTGCATTACTTCCTTTTGCTATTACCTGCATAATTTTGGTTTGTGTACATATATCTTGTGTATATTTCTTATCCTCATACTGAGGGTACTCACTGAGATACTTTTGGCATATTGTCATAAAAATAAAGTACCTTTATTTTTAGTATATCTGTGTATTGTGTTTTCTTATGATATTGTGCATATGACACCAGTGGTATAGTAGGAGCTTTACATGTCTCCTAGTTCAGCCTAGGCTGCTTTGCCATAGCTACCTTCTATCAGCCTAAGCTGCTAGAAACACCTCTTCTACACTAATAAGGGATAACTGGACCTGGCACAAGGTGTGGGTACCTCTGGTACCCAATACAAGCCAGGCCAGCCTCCTACAATGAGTCTGTGGGTAAAAGGATGCGTGGGTGAATACTGGGTAAATGGATGTATGGGGAAAGGATGATTGAAGGAAAAGGTGGATAGCGGATATTCGAGGGACGGATAATGGATTGTGAATTTCGGTGAGAGACTGGGTGAGCGAAAAAAATGCTTAAATCATAGTGGCTTTGGGTGAATAATATAGTGGGAAGAATGAAAGGATGTTTCAATAATTACTTGGATGAAAGAATAAGGGAGCTCTTCTGTAGAGGGCAAGCTGCTCACCTACTTCACTTACTTTATGTTGTATGGTTTGCAAAGCTATGGTTCAAAGTGCGAGATATTTTAATTTTATCTAATCCCTTGACTAACTGTATTTGTTAAACAAAGCAGATATGTATCCCACCCATCATCATCATTATTCATCAACCCTCTGCTTCAGTTAATTCAGCAATTACAAAAGTTTGAAATGCATTTCAAACCAAAGACACAGCGTGTGTTGTTTTCCCTTCACCCACTTAGTCACCTTTTAATAATTCACTCATTTATTCTTCCCTAAGTTGTTCAGTCCCAGCCTAACAAACAAACCGAAACATCTATACTTGGCATGTGCCACATTTTTATGGCTATGTGAAATGTTTCCAAAATATATTTCATGGTTTCCCATAACGGATTTATTTAACACATGTTCAGATTTTTCCCTTTAGATTTTCATCTACCAAGTGACTGAATAAGGCAAAGCTTAGGACATGATGAATCAATAATCATTGACATCCCTCTGTTCTATAGCAAAAGCTCTACCTACCTCCCTAATCCCTCTGCCTTGCTCTGCAGTGGAGTAAATCAAGTTTCCTTTCCTTACAGCCCAACAAATTAATTTGTTGGAAAGATTTTGTGGTGGGTGAGGCCAGTGAATATAGCAGGACTATTTGATTTCAAGATTTGGTTAAGCAGTACTCTGTGATGAGCGTTCCAAATACAATCTATATGGCCCATTCCTTTCCCTGTAGTGCAGTGCATCATTTTCCCCACTATTTACTTACAGCAGATAGGATAAATAATGTATCCAAATGTTATAAATGACGTGTGAGACATATCTTATTTATTCATCTGCCTCTTTGGAGTCAGAGTAGAAACTAATCATTTGGGATAAGAGCAGAGACACTGGAATTAAAGGTAGATATTTGACAACTACAGTTGCCCTTTCTGCAGATAGTAGAAAAGGATTTGAAGTGCTGGCAAGCATGCCTCCATAAATTTGGCACAACAACTTGTACTCCCTAATTCATAATGTCTTACTCATAAATGAGAGGTATTTTTTTTTATTTTCCCTTAAAAGTGGCTGTTGAGTTAGGAGAACGCCTGAAAAAGAAAAACAATGAAATCACTCTTTTTCAATCGGGTGTTATTATGGCTTAATTCTTTTCTACCAGAGAGTCAGTTTTTTATGTGAGGCATGTGTGGGTAAATAAATAAAATTGGCCAAGTGATTCCCCTAATCATAATTAATCAAATTCCAATGTCCCTAGAGGACCAGCAATGTAGGGCTACCGTGCCACCCACTACGTACTTTTGAAGAAGTGTTTGTTCAGAGCACTGTTTACAATTTGTCTTTTTATTGTAGTTTTTCTCGCTATGGCTACTCCTGCTGGATGACTACCAACCAGGCAGATAGTGGCTCATCTGTGGTGGTAGATGCTGGAGAACATCCAGGCCGAATACCAGCAGTTGTTGGTCCTGGAGGAGGCAGAGGGTGGAATAGTTCCCTCTGACCCAGGACCCAGCTCAGCAGCATGCCAGTGCCAGCCTCTAGCCTCCCGGCTACTACATCGTCGGCACTGCCGCCAGCTGTCAGAGTCCATGACTGCCACATCCGCCACCCCCTCCCGTTTGGACAGGATTTTTCTAGTGTGTATCCTGTAGCTGCTCGACTGCATTGAAATCTGGCTAGAGAGCATAGAACAAAGCCTGGACTAGCTCCAGACCCGTATGGACAATGTCCTCTGATAAGCCCTTTTCAATTTTTTGTTTTGGTGGGAAGGACTTGATGTGTGTGGAGAGGGAGTTGGGACCGGGCTTCACTTTGGACCTTAGTTGGACTTTTCGGGGACAGGGCTATTTGTTTGGCGAGATGAGAAGGCCTGTTGTGGGTGGAAATTATGAGTTTTGTATTTGTTAAGAAGAAAAAGGGGATCATTTATTTTACTTATTTTATGCCTCAAATGTTTATTTTAGTGTTTTAGTTTGCACTACTGCCTTTTAGTGTAGACTGGTTTTCTAAATCTGCTGAAAAAAGTGTGTGTCATTTACTTATACCCTTGCACTACTACTCTCTGCAACTATATTGATCACTAGAGGATGATTGCCATTGCCTATTTTGCCTACAAAAGCCTATATACACACAGACATCTGCTTCAGTGGGCACTTGTGGCGCCTGCTCAGAGCAGGTGTTAAAAGGGGCATACCATTATTTTGAATTGGCCCCCATGACTTTGCAGGAGTAGCGCCGACATTTTGGCACTACTCCTGCAGAGTACATCAATAGCGTCACATAAAATTACGCTATTGCCCCCTAACCTGCGCCAATGTGTGCCGTATTTTGAATATGGTGCACACATGGTGGCGGTAGGAGGGCACAAAGGGAGCAAGGAAAGTGGTGCTGCTTGGGTGCAGTGCCACTTTCCTTAAATCTGCAGCTAGAGGTTTTATTAAAGCAATTTGAGTGTATGTTTCTTTTCACATTGTATGTGCTTCAAAGTTTCCTCTTCTGTGTACTTTGTATCTTCTGTTTCTCATTCTCTATTTTCTTTTGATGCCATTTTCTTTCTAGTTACCTACTTGCACTTTTAGGGTGAACATGTTATAATTTGAACCAACTGTTTCACAATGTGAACTTGGATTCCTTCCAGTCTTTCTCCAAAGGTGCCATTTCTTTCATTGTATCAAAATATGATGAAAATGGTGTTCTAGAATCTCATCAGTGTTAATTGTGTCTCAAATGTAAGTCTATTCACAATGGTGTTTTGTAAGGTCTGATTTGCCAAACTTCCTCAATTATATACTGAATTAAGAAGCTTTGTTGATCTGGGTTGTTGCAAAATATTGGATGTGGATAAGGTGGTTGGAGAAGAAAGAATGATCCTACCATTTTACTGTTCATTTAGTTGGAGAACATAAGGACAATTGTGCATCTGTATTTGGAAATATTCATAAGTTGGGCAGAAGTGTTCATTTGTCTGTTACTCTAGAGGAAGTATCAACCTATGACATACTTTTTGGGATACTTGGCCCAGATTTAAGAGGGCCTAACACCTCCTTCTACCACATTAGCTAAATTTTTTACACCAAAGTGTCTGCCTCAGATTTACAAAGAGGCGCAATGCAAGCATTGGGCCACTTTGTAAACCCTTGCGCCACATTAGGCCTGCGCTAGGCATAATGTATGCCAGGGGGCATTCCCACATAGGAAGACCCAGAAAAATGGTGCAGTGAAATTTTCTAGTTTTCACTGTGCCATTTTTAGCATCATTATTAACGCCTGCCTACATTTTTTTGATACTAATCATGCAAAGCGTCAAATTAGCATAAAACATTTTGACACTAGTTCTGTAACTACCTCCATGGTGGACTGTACCTTAAATACGGTGTTCACATGGTGGCATTAGGGCAATGCTAAGGGATGAAAGAAAAATGGCTCTGCATTGGTTGCAGTACCACTATTCTTAAATCTGCCCCTTGGACGGATTTGACATGGGTTCTGTAAAGATTGCTTAAGCTCTTTAGTCCCCTCAGGGTTGATATTTAATTCTCTTTTATTTGTTGAGAGTTTTGTTATGAATTTGTGCATGGACATTGAGTATCTGGTCAGGGACGGGACTCCAATTAACTTTGGGTTATCATCATCATAATGTATTTCTATTTGAGTTTAACCACATAAACAATACATACATTTAATATGCATAGGTTACCAATAAGCCAACAGCCTTTAAATAGTTATATTGCATAAAGTCAGTCATACAAAGTAGTAGCAATCTACAATGAGAGCATCTAAAAAAACATATGTTAGCTAGTCTCCACGTTACACATTACTGCAATTCATTTGAGAATTTTGGTTGTATGTCATGGTTGCCATGCCATCATATTAAAATGAGTATTACTCTTTTTCTGCAGGCATCTCAATATTAGAGTTGATTTGAATCAATTGGATGTCTGTCCAGTCTTGTGTGTTGAGTTGTCAGAACATTTTCGACGTACAGTTCACCCATGATGGATTTTTTGGTTGGATTTATTTACATAGTTGGGTCTAGGTAAAGTAAGTGAATTGCTCTGTTCTCACCAGACTAGTTGTGGGAGTGTGTTATTATTGTTGAACTTTGTGGCAAGTGTGAGAAATTGAATATTTGGTTGAGGGAGGTGAAACCCTACTCAAGCAAAAGCCCCAATCCTTACCAAGGTGAACCATAAAAAGCCACAAAATTAGCCTGTGCTCAACCCTCTGGTAACTTGGCACAAAAGCAGTCAGGCTTAACTTAGAGCTAATGTATAAAATATGTATGCAGCAACTAAACAGTAATAAAGTGAAAACACAAAAAAAGAAACATCCTGCACCAATTATTAAAGATAAAGGAAAATGTAGCAGTAGTAGTAGTAAAGATTTTATTGGCTCAATATATGATCATTTACATTAATTAAAAACTACATTGTCTTAAACAATACATAAATACATTTCAAAATATAAAAACACAAAGTGCAATTCCAGAAATTGATATACAAAACCAACAATATGACATAAGATGTCATCGTAACCAAAAGTAAAAGTACTAATTGTTGGATAATACTTA
The DNA here is from genome assembly GCF_031143425.1 of Pleurodeles waltl. Classification (NCBI taxonomy): domain Eukaryota; kingdom Metazoa; phylum Chordata; class Amphibia; order Caudata; family Salamandridae; genus Pleurodeles; species Pleurodeles waltl. The sequence goes on along the minus strand of NC_090437.1, from coordinate 214,660,946 downwards.
ATCCTAATCCTCCAGGTAAAAACGAGGTATCTAGATATGGAAAACACAAGCCATTCTGTATTATCTGATCTTAAAATGCGCATAGCTTCTGCTGCTCATGGAATACACAATAATTGGCAAATGTTACTATCCATCTTCTTCTGGTCTTCACATACACAGGGCAAAAAAAACATAGAATGCTCTACAGATTCAGGATAGAGGTTGCAGGCTGGGCAAGTCGAAGATACAGTAGACTGCTCCCATTTGCTTTTACTTAAATTCACAGGCAAATTCTCATACCTGAACTATAAGAAAAGTGCGCATGCAAACAGCAGTTCTATCTGATCCTTAAAAGCCTTCAGAACTGAGGTACATTCAATATCCAGAAACTGTCCCATTGAAGTGCCAAGTGCCAAAGAATTAAAAAGTGCTCCCTGAGTGAAGTCTCAGAATCTCTCTTTTAAGGATCAAACCATTTCCTTGGTCATAGACCCAGGATTTTCCCACAGTTCCCTCAAATTTAGTATATACAACAGTTTAATCTTCTTGAATCAGGGGATATGACCTGCCACCATGTCTAAAGCCTGCACCTTGGCAACAGCCTCTTGGCAGGGATCTGTGACATGCCTGTCCAAAGTCTTACGCAAAACACTAAGGGCAGATTTAAGAGCCCCTAGCTCCTCCTTGCACATTAGCATAATTATTTTGGATGCTAATGTGACATAAGTGCATCATTTATTTTGCACTTTTAATGCCTGGTCAGAGCAGGCATTAAAAGAAGGCACAACATTGTTTACAACGGACCTCAATGGGCTTTGCAGGATCAGTGTCAATTTTTTTTACGCTAATCCTGCAAAGCTCGGAATTAACGTCAAAATTTTTTACGCTAGTTCTCCTGCCTATCACCATGGTGCGCATATCTTAGATATGACGCACATATGGTGGCACTAAGGGGGCACTAATGGGCACAAGAAAAGTGGCACTGCACTGGTTGCAGTGACACTTTCCTTAAATCTGGCCCTAGGAGCATGTTTCTGATGCCCCTAGCACCACCTTGCGCCACATTTGCGTCATTTTTTACTCAATGTGGCGTTAAGGTGGTATTTCCCACGCACCATATTTATAAAGAGGCACAATGCAAGCAGGTGCAAGCATTGTGCCACTTTGTAAACCCTTGCGCCACATTATGCCTGCGCCAGGCATAATGTATGCCAAGGGCCGTTCCAACCTAGGGAGGCCTAGAAAAGTGTTGCAGTGAAATGTACTTGATTTCACTGCGCTATTTTTAGCATCATTATTAACGCCAAGATGATGCTCCCATTGAAAACAGTGGCCCCCCCTGTGCTTTGCTGCATTAGCGCTATTATTTGTGGACTATTCCAGCAAAGCGCCACATTAGCACCCTAAATTATGACACTAATGAGGACACGACCGCCATGGTATGCCGTATTGTAAATACAGCGCACACATGGTGCTGTGAGGGGGGGGCACAATGGGGTGCTAGAAAAATGGCGCATCATGAATTATGCACTACTTTTCCATAAATATGCTCCTAAGGATTTTAAAGCAGCAGCGTGGGAAATGCTTCTCGGCCTAAGATCAAGGTACCGGAACCAGCTGAGTACTTAACTGTAGATTCAATATAGATCTTACGAATTTATTCTCAACTAATTCTAATCCCTTTGACTGTTCCAAGCCCCACAATTCAGCCCCATATAGAGCTGCACCCAGTCCCTTACCTAGATAGATTTCAAGAACTGGTGAGATGGGGTGAAAGACAGGCCAATTAAACTTTCAACAATTGCCGCCTCTAAGAATTTCAAGGACATTTCACTTTTTTGAATCTGGGAAGACCATGATAGATTGCTAGACAATCTAGCCCCTAATTAATCGAACACTTTAACCTGTTCAAGAATCTTTGATCCCAACTTCCCCTTGAATGATTGGTGAGCCCAAAAGGTCATACATTTTGTTCTGGAACAGTTAATCTCCAATTTAGGGAGGTGAATTCTGCAGTCATAAAGTGAATTAACTATCCCATTCATGTATAATGTAAATAATGGGGCTAAGACACAGCCTTGGCGAACCCCTCTTGAAACATTAAGGGAAAGATTTAAGAAGAGTGGCACACCACTTTTCTTGCGCCCCTTGGTGCCTTCCTACCGCCATCATGTTTGCGCCATATTTAAAATACGATGCACCTTGATGCACGGTAGGGGGCAATAGCGCCAACATTTTTTTTGTTTTCTTTTTTTTTTACAGGAGTCCATCCACATTAGTGATTATTAACTGGGTTGACAACTGGGAAGCCTACACATCATGTGAGGCAGCCTCCTCTACAGCTGCTTTTGTTACCATTAATATCACAGAGGGGAGACTCTGGAATGCTGAGAGGTTCTATGGACAACATGATAGACTCTCCCATGTCCATCGATAAACAACGCTATGCCAGCGTGATCTCATTATCAATCACCTTAACAGCATACACCAGAAAAGAATCCAGAGTAGTGTTGTGGCCTCTAAGACAAGGCTTCCTTGTCCCTCTTGTGCCCAAATAACTTAAATTCACCTTCTTGCTAAATATCCTTGCTGCAGTGGTGAAGAATGCTTTCCAAGTGCTATGAAGCTCCTCTTCTTTAGTAGCAAGCCAGAGAACACAGGAGTTCACTGACGGTCCATTTTTATACATTATGCCTTCTTTGAAGTGGGGGAAATATCTGGAGGGTTCCCTCTGTAGAAGTGTTTGGAAATTCCTGGGTCTCTGCCCTGGTCCCAGCATGGCACAAATGTTTAGCATGATGTTTCTGTGTAAGCAGATCCTCTTGACTTGCAAATGGGTTGGACGCTCCTCTGTGCCCACTACCCTGCTAGTGATGACACATTCAGGCACACCAAGTCCTCATATTGTGTGGCTGTCTGGAATGAATTTACAAAGGCCAACTGCTACTCACACCCAGTTGTGTGACCCAGGAACAGGCTGCAGGCCCTAAATGGTCAGAACAAGTAAAAGTCAACTTTTTAAAAGTGGCATTTTCAGAATTGTGTCTTACAATCTGACTTTGCCATTAAAGAGGATTTTAAATTATAATTCCTAAGATACCAAAAATGACTTTCCTACCTACCCCTATTCAAAATGTAGCACTGGTTGAATTTAATAAGCTACTTCTGTGTTATGTTGTGGGAGAGATAGACCTCACAATAATGAAAAATGAATTTGTGAGTTTCTCACTACCTGGACTTGTAAAACGTAAATGTGTATGTCCAGCCTTTTAATTACCCTATGTCCTGGGCTATCTATGGCCTATCATAGGAGTGACATATATATTAAGGAAAGAGCTTTAGACTTGGTAAATGGATTGTTTTGCTAAGTCAAATTGGCAGTTTAAAACTGCATACAGAATGCAGTGGCAGGCCATAGACATGTTTTAAAGGGCTACATAAGTGGGGTGAGGGGCACAATAAGTGCTGAAGCCCAACTAGTAGCATTTAAATTACAGATCCTGGGAATATGGTATACCACTTTACTAGGCACTTACAGTATAGGTATGCTAAGGATGCAGGTCATTTGTACAACCACTTTACCATGTTTTAGGGAGTGAGCACAAGCACGTTAGCACTGGTTAGCAGTTGTAAAGACCACAGATACCTAAGGTCCACAAAAACAAATTCAGAAATTGGAGAGTGAAGGCAAAATCTTTGGGGGAGACCACCAAAGACTCACAGGTCTAACAACAACTTAAATACTAGAAGTTATTGATTGGCCTGGTATGAAGTCTTTGGCTCTTTCAAGGTGCTTGAGATGTCCCTTGCAGGCTTCCGGCTGTTTGTCATTATCTTGTTGTCAAGATTGTACTACCATTGCTGAAAATATAAATGAGTGACTCGCTGTTGGTAAGGTTGTCAAAAACCAGGTTAAGATTTTGCCTATTCATACCAATTTCAGTAATGTAAAATGGTAGGTTTGTTTTTTATTGTACAAGATATCAGACTGTGGTAGATATTAAGGGCCATATTTATGGGGGGTATATTTGTGGGAGGCTTGCATCAAGTTTGCACCACACAACATGGTACATGCATGACACAAACCTCTAAGTCAATTTGTTGGCTCGGAGTGACGCCAAAAACCTGGAGTACTGCAATGCAGTGCAGATTCTTGCCATTTCCATGTCATGACATGCAGTGCAGCAAGGTGACTTGTTGCACTGCACAATTTCTCCATAAATAGGCTTCTTAGAGATTCATAGTTATTCTTCAGGATTCAGATTTGGAATATTTAATCATGCTTTTCATTTTGGAATTTAAGGATACTTAATCTATATGCTTGTTGCATTTGATCTTTATGAAAAGCTGTCTGTGTTCTTTGAGCCCATCTAGCTTTGCTGCTTAGGTCCTCATATTTGTGTTTTTTGCTCTTTACATTTGATTACTATTGTTGTCATGTTACACATATGTTTTTAGAAATGCCCACTTACACATTTGACTAAACTAATTCTTATTGGCAAAGTTACTTTATGGCTTAATATATATTTATTTTGTAAATAGATGACAGAAATTTGGTGAAGGAACTGTCCTAATGCTGCTGCTTTGTAATCTCAAGCACACCTAGATGTGTTACAGCTTCCCAGTTAACTTGTATCATTTATTTGACAATAACCATAAAAGGATATCATATTTCACACAGGGTATGCTGGATAGCATGAAATTGTCTTCTTGCAAACCTTACAATTCTTTCTGATTGGTATTTTTACATTGGCCACCACCAGTTTGGTGGTGTTAATAATATGTGTAGAAGTATGATAGGTAGTTGTTATGGTTTCAGTTGGGGTGACCTGGTGGTCCTTTCACCAAAACTGTATCGGAGCTGGCTGTTATATAAAGCTGGTTATCTTTACCATTCTCCTGTTCCTGTGTGTTAATCAATTCTGATGGGGTTTGGCATCTAGCCTTTCACTTTTTTCAGGCACAATATTCATGATCTGTCTATGCCCAGCATGATTCTCAAGGTCCCCAATGCCCTAATGCCCCCTCCCACTTGTCTCAGTTGTAGCATGTTGTGTGGATATGTGCAGTACACTAATGGGAGCTTTCTTGTTGTTCATGGGTGTAACAGTGCCCGTTGTCTGCCTACAACTTTTGTTGGTTCCTCACGCGGCACAAAGAGGAACAGAAGGCTATAATGGACTTTCTCTGACTCAAAATCAAAGGATAGGAAGTGCCATTGGTCATGGCAGGATTTTAATGTTTCCGTCTCTTGGAAATCTTATCAGCAGAAACATTTTTGTACACCGTTTGGAGAGCTTTCTTCCAAAAAAAAGGTTCTTAATAACTATCTCCTCAGGAAAGCGGAGAAGAGGAGCAAAACATTTGTTATACCTATAATGTGGCTAATCTGTGTCAATAGCTTAGTTGCTACACAGAGCCACATGCAAGGTCTGATTCACAAAGGTAAAATTAGACTTTTGTGTATGTTTATGATTGTTTGCTATTCACAAAGCTATTTAAAACTAGTATCTTCTTGACTGTGGACTCTCCACACATACAGCAATAGGACAGTCCTAACTAACAAAAAAAATCCTTATGGAATATAAAAGTTTGAGTAAAGTCTTTTTTATATAAGTATTGTCTAGCATAAGTCCATATTGTTGGATTTTGTCTAATATTTTTTCCCACCAGTTGTTTACACATAACATTTGCTTATTGGAGATTTGTTTGATCAGAAAATGTCTTTTAGGTATTGTTTAACTTAGTGCTAGACCTGTCATTCTTAGGGTGGTCTCCCTCTAAACGCTAAACGTTTTGCCTGCGTGCTTCATATTTCTGCTGATTCTTTTTGCTGGCCTTAGGCCTCTGAGCACTTTACCACTGCTGATCAGTGCTAAAGTGTATGTGCTTCTCCCCTAAACATGGTAACGTTGGAGTATACACACCTGGCATATTCAATTTACTTGTAAGTCCCTTGTATAGTGGTATACCATGTACCCAGGACCTGAAAATTAGATGCTACTAGTGGGCCTGCAGCATTGATTGTGCCACTGATTGAAGTAGCCTTTGAAACTTGTCTCAGACCTGCCATTGCAGGACCAATGTGTGCAGTTTACTGCCACTTTGACTTGGTATTTAAAATTCCTTGCCAAGCCTGAAACTCCTCATTTATTACTTATAGGTCACCCCTAGGGTAGGTCCTTAGTAGTCCATAAAGCAAGGCGCTATGTACCTAAAAGGTAGGACATGTACTTTAAGTCTTATATGTCCTGATAGTGAAAAAATCCTAAAGTGTTTTTTTAGTGCTGAGAGGCCTACTCCTTTCTTAGGCTTGCATTGGAAATTCCTTGATACACGTTTAAGTTGTAATTCTTGATTAGAAAGGAGTAGCTGTGTCATGTTTCATATCTTTGGAATAGTAATGGCAAATTCTCTTTGCTAGTAAAGTCAAATTAAACATTACTATTTTAGAAATCCCACTTTTGGAAAGTGGCCACTTCTCTGCTCTTACAGCTCTGTGTAGCTGCAGCCTGTCTCCAATACTCTGTAGTGGGTGACAGCTGCACTTTGTGCATGCCCTCTAGACAGCCACAACCACAGGAAGGTTAGGTGTGTCTGAGAACTCATCTGCATTCTGATACCTCTTCCTGGGCAGGAAGAGGAAAGTGGATCTACACTTATAACTGAATGGAAAATGTCTGTCTCCATACAAAAGGCTGATTAACCCCTATTGATTGTCCTCTGTGTACTTCAAATAGCCTTTTTTGAAGTCACCCCCACTTCAAAAGCCCATTTGGGTGTAAGTACTGGGTCTCTGGCCTCACCAAACCAGACTTCTGGACCTACAACTGGACTCTGCCAGAAGAGCTGCTGTGCAGCATCAAGGACTGTCACTTTGCTGGACTGCTGACTTGGAATGCAATATCATTAAATAAAATGATGGACGGAGTGTTGAAACTTTTCAAACACTCACCCCCAGTCACAGATCTGGGTTTAATCCATCTTTATTTTGCTTGCCACGTCACCCCAGTTCAGACCCAGCTATGTGCAAATCAGTCTTGACCCTCCTCCCAAGGGGAGCAGTCCAGCCCAAACTGCCAAGCCAGGTCCTCCCTGGACAGGATTCAAGCTTCCTGGGACCGGTTTCAGGGTATCACCCTTCATCAGCCAGGCTAGCTTGAATCCAGTGGCGCAGCAAGCAAGGGACCCACGTCTCGGCATACCCTAGCCACTTAGGGCGCACAAGGCAATATCACAAAATAAAATGATGGACGGAGTGTTGAAACTTTTCAAACACTCACTCCCAGTCACAGATCTTGGTTTAATCCATCATTATTTTGCTTGCCACGTCACCCCAGTTCAGACCCAGCTATATGCAAATCAGTCTTGACCCTGCTCCCAATGGAAGCAGTCCAGCCCGAACTGCGAAGCCAGGTCCTCTCTGGACAGAATTCAAGCATCCTGGGACCGGTTTCAGGGTATCACCCTTCATCAGCCAGGCTAGCTTGAATCCAGTGGCGCAGCAGACTTGGAAGGACTGCTTTTCGAAAGTGCTGATCTGCTGTCTGCTGCTCTCTGACTCTGCTGAAGGTAAACTAGACTTTGCCTTGCACACCAGTGTTCTCCAAGGACCTGTTGGCTGGACTCCTGTTGCTAGAGACTTAGGGATTCTACCCCGTCCCTGTGCATGGTTTACTAGAAGTGGTCCCAGATACTTAGATCTCGGAAATCCACGCATTCGCTGTCTGTGTGTTGCAAAACCAGTGCATCAACCTGGTTGCAGGAGCAGAATCTGCACATTGCTCTCAATACCACTGTGTCACCATGAGAGCCCGACACATCAGAACCACACATTGTCACCACAGCAGTCTTCGGAGATCAACGCATTCCTCGACTGCGTGAAGAAACCCAGTGCATTACACTTCCACACCAACATGTCTCAGCTCCAGCGCTTGTCTTCAGAACCAATGCATCGCATTTACTGCTTGGGACAGATTGGCACACTGCCATCTCTGCCGGGACTGAGTCAATGCATCTCACCACACATCTTGCTGTTTCGACCAGAAAAGGTACTTTGTTCACTGGGGCCTCAGTGGGTCCTGTAGCCGGCCTGCGCTCCATTGAGATTGGCCCGAAACTTTACTTTGCCCTGTTGCAGCACAACCTAAAGTGATCCCTAAAATGTAATTTGCTTCTTAGCGCTATGACTTTTATTGTCTTCTAAAACTCAAAACTCAACATCTACTTTTATAATTTTGGTCTTGATTTATTTATAAAATTATTATTGTTTTTAATAAACCTGTGTGGTCTTTGTGGTGTTTTCATTGTTTTACTGTGAGTGTGTGTTGCACAAATACTCTACACATCTCCTCTTTGGATAAGCCTGGCTTCTCTGTGCCAAGCTACCAGAGGGTGAGTACAGGTTATCTCCTAAGGTGCATCTGACTTACCCTGACTAGAGTGGTTGTTCCTGCTTGTACAAGAGGCATACTCTTACAACCAAGAACATAATTTTAACATTGAGACATTGAGCTGGTTTCTGCATGGCTTTTGCATATTAGGAGATACTTCTCACTCATCTTGCAAGTGGATGACCACCCAAGTGTATTGCTTACAAAATTACATATGTTATGAGTGGGAAAACTGTGCAGTTTTACCACGCCTAACTATAATATGTATAATTAATTGCACCAAGCTGAAACGTTGCAAAGGCGTTTTACCATTCCAAGAACATTATTACAGCTTTGACTGGTAAAGCACTATTAAAACCAAACTAGAATACGAAGAAAAAGCTCTTGACACGAGTTTTGCTCGGATTAGAGATTCCAAAAAAAGCATGGCATTGTAAAAACATTTGAGGTGGTCAGATTTAGAGTGCTTATGGTACAGAAGTTCTCCATGGAAAGGAGCAGCGAATCCCTTAAATACAGGAAACAACCATAGCACATGTGGCACTCTAAAGTTGTGAGCATTTGATTTTGACCTTTACAGATTGGCCAAATATATTTAAACAAAACCATAGATCTATGGCAAACTCTAATCACCAACTAATATATAAGAGTGCTATGTTCTGTAAAACCTTCCTTTTGAGGTATAGAGACTCAAGAAAGATATATGTTTTAAACCTAACGTAAACATAGTGAGAATGCTGGTATAGTGCATGTTTTTCTCTTCTTTTGACCGTGTTATTGGACAGTCATATATTACTATCTGCAATAGGACATAATTTGTAATTTTGATTTAAGTGATTTAGTTATTTATTTATTTAGTTATATTTTTATTGATAAGGAAATGCATTATTTACATTAAAGAAAAAAGAGCACAAGAACACATTTGTCCTTAGCAACATAAATATAATTTACATTTTTTTTAAATCAAAGAGCAAGAAAATTCATCTAAATCCAAACAATAAAATATTTACAACAAATTCCAAAGTCATACTTTGTAATCTCATTGCTAATTTATGATTTTATCCCATCAGTCAATAAAATGAACAATCATTAGTTCCCACAATAAATGTAACCATAAATATCACAAGCAAAATCATCCCATAACAGTAAATTCCGGCAGAAAATATACTTTCACAAAGTTTGAGTCTCTATATTCTTTCCAACCATTCTGAGAAAAAGCGAGTTTGTTGTAATTCCAATTTTTTGAATATTAAAGTCCTAGGTACAAGAACAGAAACAAGAATCAGCTCACTTTCTCAATTGGAGGGATTCGCAATCTGCAATGCGTAGCCCCAAAGAGTTATCTTTGGATTCTTGTGAATTAATACACTATGAGCCAGATTTAATACAAAATGACGGCGCACAGTGCTGCACCAAATTTGGCAGCATCATGCACCATCATTTTCAAAACGCAGGGGTGCCCTGTATTTACTAGAATACAGCGCACCCTTGTGTTTCCCCCTGCGCTAAATTTGCTGCCATGCGCCAACGCAGTCACCCTTGCACCATAGTGCAAGGATGGCTTTGTTGAGGGGGATATTGTTTTTGTGCAAGAAGGAACACCTTCCTGCACAAAAACAATCTTAAATGGCTATTTTCTCTTTCTATATGTGCTGCAAGATGCAGAACGCATAGAAAGAGCAAAAAACAATGAGAAATGAAGTTGTAAATCTGAGGCAGTGTCAAAATGCAATGGGTGTTGCTGTGGCACACCCACAGCAACACCTATTGCACGACCCTTCCACATAAAGTGCTGCGTGTCAAGGGGCCGTATTTACAAGGTGGCGTTAAGCCACAAAAAGTGGCTCAACACCACCTTGTAAATACAGCGCAGGGCATAGAGCCACAGGAGTGTCAAGTGATGCTCCGGTGGTACTAGGGGCTTTTAAAAATGCCCCTATATTTATTTTTGCAAGAAATAAATATAATCCTTCAGGAAAGAAATCAGCCGGGGGCATAACTTTGCCCAATGGAGCCCATCCCCGACCCCCCATGCTGCACCAAAAACACTGAGGATTAACACCATTATTTAACGTACACAGAAAGACAGCGCTTCAATAGATCAACCATTTGGCATAAAACTGCTTCGTGCAATAATTAGCTCTCCGTGGTGTAGAGAAAATTGGTTATCTTAAAAAAAATAACCATAGCTTGATAGATGTTTCTCACTCCTATTTCTGTGCGATTTGCTTAAAGATACCTTTTTTAACTCCAACAGGGAGGCTCACATAAACCAACTCACGTTGTACTCGATTTTTAGTTGTATTTGCATTTGTAGGGGTGACGTGAAGTGATAATGCTCAGTGTTGATTTACTCACAGGGCCACTATTCTCTTTCAGAATAGGATTGTGTTTAATTACCTAGCAGAATATTTTGTACACATAATGTTATTTAAACTTTATGCTTATCAGTGCAAAATGAATGTCCTTAAAGAGACGAAAAGGACCAATAACATCTCTAAGACTGTAGGCAAAGTGGCAGTTTTCATGCACAACGTCTACTCTTCAATTATGATTTTGTGAAACTTCTGTGAAAAGAAACAATTTTAATCACAATTAAAATGTTAGCTAATGACAACTAGATCAGAAGAAAAAAGGGGAACCTTGTATTCCAATGGAACTTCGGTAGTGAAGGCAACAAGTACAACAATTTTTCAAAGGTAATCATTTAGAAACATTAAATACATTGGTGGGGATTATCATATTCCAAACCTGCTATCACAAATGATATAAAAGAATTTTTCAATGGAATTGTGCCATACGTTGCTTAAAAGACCTAAAAAAGAAAAACTGAAATTACAAATAAAGCAAGCAACAAAACAAGTATCACCCTTAGAGACAAATACTGGGCCAGGGTATGTAAAGACAAACCGAAGGTGTACTGGCATAAACATTGTTTAAAGGTTAAAACAAGACTGGAAGGTGACAAAGTCATTATACCAAAAAAATAACCACAGTAGTAAATTTGAGCTTGTTGGCCAACATACGGAACGTAGACCATTAAGCCAAGTGCAAAAACGATGAAAGATCAAAAGGCCGTGCCAAAGCAGACAGAGGATGTCGCTCGCTAAAGTTAAATTATCGTGTACCAGGCCAATAAAAACAAACCGTATGAAGTCAGCCCCAAGGTGTAGGGCTGGAAAGTGACACCGTCAAAATATTAAACCACGGCTGAATATTGAATTTGTTGATAGACATACGGAGTATGATCCATAAACTCAAAAGCTAAAGAAGTAAAACGGCCGTGCCGATAGCGGACAGAAGATGTCACTCGATATGGTTAAACAATAGGAACATCAACATGTATAGTACAGAGGCTGCAGGAAAAAACATTCTGGTGGTGTCCTCAATACATGCATCCTAAGCCTTACAAACGCAAAAGCCAGGACCAAGGTAAAAAAAGCATATAGACCGATATGAAAAAATATAATCGTGTCCTACAAACGCAAAAGCATGCTGGCGTGCATCAATCGTAAATACAAGCTCCAGGTTAGTTGGAAGATAGAGGAGGGACTTATGAAGTGCACCCAGCTCAGTATGCTCAGTAGGTGCCATTTCGAACTGTATCAGTCCTCAATGTGAACATCCAAGTTCAGATAGAAAAAATGGGCCATGATTAGGCAGCACAGAGAAAAGGAAGAGTAAACAAAGCAAACTTATGTACATCAAACATAACTTCAAATACAATGCAGTCAGCTTACGTGCACATGCAACAGAACGCGCTCAAGGCGTAATTATAGCAGAAACAGGACTCAATGTATACTAAGCTAAATGTTGGAAAGGTCTAGTAAAAATTAAAATAGACCATGCATTATGCATGTGGTCAGACAATTGCAACTAAAAAAAGAGCCTATAAGCTATTAAAGCAAGGGTTGCATCTTCACCCAAGTACATTAGAAGTGACTTGGTACAAATACAAAAAATAGTAGATGAGCACAAATATGAAAGACCATACGCATAAAATAAAAGAAAGCAGCACACAATAGCTAAAAGAGGGATGGATTATGTCCCAATGAGTCTGTCATAAAATACACCAAAGACAACATTAACTAAAAAGGGCTGCTTCTGAAAATTAAGAACAGAAGAAGATCATAGGAGAAAAGAGATCGAGTAAGAAAGAAAGTGCTGAAGAATTTTTTTAAGTGCCATATACGCACAGATTTTCCATCAAAGGTGCCAAAAATAAAAAAATTACCAAAGAAGTACATATGAGAGCATACTCAGAGAGGGAAACAATTCACATTTTCATTGGAACAATTTAACAAAAAGATGGAAAATGCACTAGAGAATGAGTGTACAATCATATACATTCTAGTGGCAGATGTAATGGAGAAAAAATAGTTCATAACACCAAGCAAACCCAATAGAAAGATTATCCATTGGCCAACTTGACATCACTGTGGAAAGTTGTCCATTGGTCAACTTGACATCACTGTGGAAATTTGACTCCATTCATCATTCATATTCAGAGGAATGTTTATTGATTTCAGACATTCATTCCATCTGCATTCATGCAGCAGAAGTTTACTTTAATAGTTGTCACCTCTCAGACTCCGTGTGGGCTTCTCAATCACTTACCATGTTATGTCATCAAAGAAGTGTCTATATTGTTTGCAATGTTCAACAAGTGGGACTCCGATGGCCCCACAATTGATCCTGCGGTGGTACTGAAGTATCCATACTTTGACCTTCTGTGATGTTTGTCCAATGTAAGTCCTTTGACATGAACATCAGATGGCATAAATTACACCATTTTTGTTGTAATTGGAAAATACATTCTATTCAACTTTAACATTTTCCTGGACTTGGTTTTAAAGCAGGACTTGCACACCATACATTTAACATATCTGAAATGTCCCCTTATGGGTGGAAGGCCCCACTATCAATGGGAAATGGGGGGGGGGGGTGAAGGCAGACCTAACTTCTTTATCTCTGATGATATTAGGCCCACATTTGAAGAAGCAGAGTGGTAGCTCAGTGCAATTCAGTTTCTCCTGGTTCAAGTGGAAATGTTTTTGTACGACCTTTTTAATGCTGTTTACTATTTGGGTTAAAAGTACAGACAAAAATCAAGTTATCTTGTCCTGCCTGATGGATTTTGGGCATCTCTGTTGATGTACCATGCCCTCTACATGCTTGTTTAAGTAATCTCATGGGATGGCCTCTGTATAATAACCGTGATATTAAAGAATCAGATTCTCTGAAAAAAATCACTCTTCAAAGTACAATTTCTATGCACTTTCAAGACTTGCCCATAGGGCAGGTGGTCTGAAAGCCCACTTTGATGATAACTAGAATACATCAATAAAGGTTTTTCTCAATAGGTTTCCTGTGCAGTGTGATATATAGTGTACCCTCATTCACTTTGATAGTCAGGTTAAGAAAATCTATGTTATTTCTATCATACTGCATGATAAAATATATTTCTGGTGATCTGTTATTGATCCACTGTAGAATTCTATCAACAAATATGGCGTTCCTGTCCTAGATCATAAAAAAGTCATCTATATAGCAAAGCCACATAGTTATGTTTTGTTTGAAAGGGATTTCTTCATTGTACAACTATGTATGTTCATAATCACCCATGAACAAATTGCCTTTATCAGGAGCAAATCAAGCTCCCATCGCTACTCTTTGCTTTGGTCATAAAAAGTGTTCATGAACTTAAAAACATTTTTGAGAGAGCAATTGCAGTGGGAACCAAATGAGGATGTTTCCTTAACTCTAAAATTCTCCAGAACACCCGCACTGCCTCTTGGTGGGGATGTTAGTGTAGAGACCTTGTATATCTAACATGACTGTAGGGCTTGTGAGTTGTTGAATGGCATACCCTCTAAGATTAGAATCAAGTTCATACTGTCCCTGACATAGGAGCGAGTTAAAGAGGCAAAAGGTTTAAGGAAAGCACCAATGTTTTGATAGAGCAGTTCTAATAGTGATCCGCACCCAGAAACAATTGGTAGACCAGAAGGAATAGAAGGACCAAAAGGAATAGTTAAATTTTTATATACCGCTGGAATTCTGTACTCCTCTTTTAGTGACCACTTGAATCATATATTGCACTTCTTTTGAGGGATCATTTTTTGACTTATTATAATGTTCCTCAACAGAGAGATGTCTGAGAATTTCTAAACAGTAAAAGTCTTTGTCCTGGAACCACAATCCCACCACCTTTATCAGCTGGTTGGATTATAATTTTTGGATTTGGTGCCAAAGCTCGTAGTGCAACATTTTCTTCATTAGATATTTTGTATTGGATATATCTACGTGTGTAGGTGATCTTAACAATGTCTCTCATAATAGCTTTCTCAAAATTAATAATCTCTGCAGGTATGATGTTAGAAAGAGTATTAAAGGTAGAGGTTGGGGCTTAATCAGTTGTGCTGTGATCTCCTGAGTATTCTTTTTTGGCAAAAAACGTCTTAGCCTTATCTTTTGAAAAAATCTCTAATACTCTAATTAAACTAGAAAGGGGTTGGGTTTAGTTGTAAGAACAAAACTCAATAAGAGCATTTCATGGGAAGTCAGTATTTATCTAGATATGTTATATATGGATGGATCAGTCAAATCAGATCTAGATCTCACCATTGATACCTCTGTCTCCGTATCTCTCTTTCCTCATGTGAGTCTGGTTGGAAGTAGCCCTATCGGCTGCCTTGTATTCTCCCTTGACCATGGCCTCCACCTCCTATGGGTTGGTAGTTCTGTCTAGGGGGACAATAATCTCACCCACTTGTTTCTAAAAGTGGGTTGTACAGAGGTAGTAGGTGTGGTATTTCTGAATGACCAATGGGTAGTGTTTGTGCTGGGTTCAGGGCTAGAAGCCTCTAAGCTAGAAGTGCCTGCAAATGCCACAACATCTTTATGGTAATGGCATTCCCTAATCACAGAATACCCTTTGTCATTCTGTTTGTAATATTTGTCTACAAGATACAGATAAATATTGTTTTATTGTAATTTGTAATGTCTCTGGCTAGTTTATCCAGTTTCTTCTGATGGGTGAAATTTCTAAATTCAGAAACAGTTTTTTTTCAGTATGCTCAGTAGGTGCCATTTTGAACTGTACTTGGTGATGCAAATGATACATATTTGGAGAAACTCGATTTCCACACACTACCAATTGTATGCTAAAAAGGTTTATCAGTAAAACCGTATGTCTGTGCATATCATATTTAGTAGGCATTTCAATGGAAAATGTGCTGTCTGTAAATGACAATGTGCTAGTGCACAATGCTTCAGATAAATTCAAATTTCACCCATCCCCATGGTCAGTAAAAGTAAATGGGTTGTAAAAGTTTGTTGTTCAAAAAATTAGATTGTGGTTCTAAAACGTTTGGGAAGCACTGGTCTAAAGAATCAATGTCCACACTTTTTATTGCAAGTCGGATCTACATGGCTGATTGACATTTGTCATTTTTTTATGCAAGAGTGACAAGAACTTTTGATCTTGCCATCAAATGTGGGTTTTCCAAGGTTAAATGAAGGAAAGTCCTAAGATTATTAAATACATAGAGCTGAGTATTAGCTCACATCCCTCTCTTTATTAATCATTATGTTATTAGAAAGAAAATGTATACCATTCTAGTTTTTCCTATTTCTATATTACTCTCATAATTGCACTAAGATCTTCCTTGTCTCAATCCACTTAAAGATCCCCTTTGAGAACAGTAGTGGATTTCAGTGTTCTGATGTGGAGTTTTCCTCTTTCTTCCTTTTCTTCATATAATTTTCTTCACTTATCTTTTTGATGCCTGCTTTAAAGAATCAGTATGGCGAGGTGCTGATTATACTAATGTATAGGCAGGGCCACTGGAATTATGTGATTCTGTAGCCAAGGCTTTTTTCAAAAAATTGTGGATTTGCCACATTTGCTGCATAATCCATCATCCACTGCATAATCTGCAAATGTTAACAAACATTTTTTTTTTGTTTCTAGCTCAAACAGATCAAAAGTTATTAAAAACGTGGCGACGTGTTCATGTGTAATTGAGAGCCCTTTGCAAAGATTAACTAGTCATCTTTCAGTTTCTTATTTCTCTATTTGGTTGTTAACCTGCACTAATCAGTTTAAATGTTTGCCCAGACAGTAGTAACATGTAAAAATTACAAAGTAACGACGTAATACTATCACAAGATGTGCCGCATTATGCAACATAAGTTGCCTTTTCTTGTTGCATAATTTATTTAACTATTCAACTCAACCATATAATTTTGTGGTTCCCTGTCGCATAATTCCAGTGGACTTGATAGTTAATGTAGTGGTAGTTACAGCGGTTGCTGAATTTCCTACTTTTCTTTACATTTGTTCTATTAAAAGGCTGATATTATAGTCAACCTAAAAATACTTACCTTCGTGTCTTTCATAAAATTAGACTTTCCCCCACTTAGCATAAGAACATTTTTAACATTCATCAAAGGGTGGAAAAATAGTTTATACTTTAAGGAAACTGACAAATATCTTTTAAATCGTTATAACATATCAAAGGATCATCTAGAGCAGTGGCTGTGTTTTACAGGAACATTTCAGACGCATAGAATGTGGAAAAGAAAATGTGCACATCATTAAACAGAATGTTCAGCATGCACAAAAAGGTTGGCGTAAGTGACAAGAAACATCTGATGAATGGTTTGATCATGAACTTTCTCAGTCTTTGATTCCCTTATCAATTGCGTTGCAGCGAATGTGCCCTCCTGGTGTAGTTTTTAATTATTAATATCCAGCACTCTTATTTTATTCATAAGTAACTTGATGTGGCCGTGAAGAGATGATGTGAAAAATGTACTAGACTCTAGGAACAAAGAAAGCCGCTCCTGTGGATTCAAGCCGTCAGATGTGCAAAGCAAGATAAATAAACTTATCATCGGTCCTAGTGATCTTTAGGGGATTCCTTGTCTGTGTGCTTTGGTCTCTGTAGAATCTAGCCGTGCATTTGGTCTCGTAGCATATTTTCCCTGCACTGTTTATTATTGCAGTGTCTGTTACTTTTTAATGACTGCGGGATTTGATACCTGAATGTAAGAACGAACGCTAGTCAGCATTTCCTTAAAATGCTTGGCAGATCACAGAGGTTCACGGTTAGAAAGAAAAACAATTTACAGAGTGCCAATCCTGCCTGTTCAAATTACATTATATGTCGATCTCGTCAAATAAATAGTTAAAATCGTGACGATTGGGTAGTTTATTGTTTAGGTGGTTATTACTGACAAGACAAATGCACCGAAGGAGGCAGCTGAACCAAGGAAATTGTATTCATTATTTTTTCGTTTTTTTTGTTGCAAAAGTGCGACTTTAGAAAATGAACAAGAATCACAAGAAGCGAACTGTGACAGTGTAGAGAGGGGGAGAGAAGAACGGTGGTTAGCAGGACTGTTCCGGCAGAAGTACCCCACCAGGGCTACAAACGAGAGAAAGAAAGGCACGAGGGCATCATTCTTTTCTTTGTTCTGGGCAAAGACCCTGATTACGAGCGGATCAGTTAATAAGGCAAGTGCCTAAACCCATGTTTACGCACTGTTCGACATTACCAGGTTAAAGGTATTTAACACATCCAATAATTATCTGATGAGTTAAATACCTCAAGCTTCGTTAAAGTTTCTGCAGGTCACAGCATCCGATAGTTGACATGGGAAATGTGTATGGTATTCATCATACCATGTGGATTTTGTTGCCTTAAACACCAGAATCTGCATTTTATTCCCCACAAGAATGTAATAGGTGCTATTTATCACACTCGATAAATAACGTGCCCCATGGTATTATTATTTATTAGGGCCTGTATTACAGAGAGGGCGCACTTTCCATGTTTGCACCACACCGCACCTTAAATCAGGTGCCCCAGGTGAAAATATGGGAATCGTGCCCTAACAGGAAACATGCGGTGCCATCGGGGCAGCCGCCAACTCGCACTGCCCCCCAGGGCAGCGCATTCAAGAGAATTATGGAGCTGCTGTTTTAAAGCTGCTCTGTGCTTTTCTGTGCAGGCAGCAACCCTCCTACACTTTTTAAAGGGATTAGAGATCCTCTTGCAGGCAGGTGCAGTGAGCAACTGCATCTGCCTGCAAGGAGATGTTGGGGGGGTCTGTGGGACCCCCTTTCATCCATTTAGAGGGCTGCATAAAGAAAGTGCACTGAAAGAGGCCCACCTTTTTGTGGCCTCTGTGTCCATGTCGGTAGTATGGTGTGGGAGCAAAGGCAAACCCTCATGCAAATGAAAGAATGCCCTCTAATGATAGCACTGGAGCTATATGTGTGCCAGCGCTATCTGTATTACAGAAGGAGCCACACAAGCGCTTGCAGTCTCTTCTGTAATACCGAATACCTTGGGGCACAAAAAGTGGGAGCAAACACCAGTTGTGCCTCCGGGGCACTTGTGTAAAATGGCCCAGGTGCGCTATATAGCACATACCCTTGTAATGAGAGCCATAGTACTGATGAAATCATTTATCTTTACTACAAATAGGCCATCATACTCAGTGGCCTCTTTGTACACATTTGCGCAAAAATGAAGGGCCATATTTATACTTTTTGAGGCAAAACTGCGCTATCGCAGTTTTGCGCCAAAAAAATTAGCGCCAGCTAACGCCATTCTGAAGCGCCATGCCGGCGCCGTATTTATTGAATGCCGTTAGCCGGCGCTAGCAGACCGGCGCTGCCTGGTGTGCATGGAAAAAAACCACGTACACCAGGCAGCGCCGGCGTTGGGGAAAATGGCGTTAGGGCGTCTTAAAATGGGGCAAGTCAGGTTGAGGCAAAAAAATCGCCTCCACCCGATTTGCGCCATTTTTAACGACGCCCAGATGCCATTTACATGACTCCTGTCTTAGTAAAGACAGGAGTCATGCCCCCTTGCCCAATGGCCATGCCCAGGGGACTTATGTCCCCTGGGCATGGTCATTGGGCATTGTGGCATGTAGGGGGGCACAAATCAGGCCCCCCTATGCCAAAAAAAAATATAAACATTTTTTTTTTTATACTTACCTGAACATACCTGAATGTCCCTGGGATGGGTCCCTCCATCCTTGGGTGTCCTCCTGGGGTGGGCAAGGGTGGCAGGGGGGGTCCCTGGGGGCATGGGAGGGCAGCTGTGGGCTCATTTTGAGCCCACAGGTCCCTTAACGCCTGCCCTGACCCAGGCGTTAAAAAGAGGCGCAAATGTGGGGTTTTTTGCCCCGCCCACTCCCGGGCGCGATTTTTGCCCGGGAGTATAAATACGACGCATTTGCGTCGCAGTCATTTTTTTACACGGGAACGCCTACCTTGCATCTCATTAACGCAAGGAAGGCGTTCACGCAAAAAAATGACGCTCATTCCTCATACTTTGGCGCTAGACGCGTCTAACGCCAAAGTATAAATATGGCGTTAGTTTTGCGCCGAAATTGCGTCGAAAAAAACAACGCAAATTCGGCACAAACGGAGTATAAATATGCCCCGAAGTTTCCAACCAAATCGTTATTACCGAAAATATGTAATTTGACTCTTTCTGACATTGGTGCACACTCTAACTTTCACAGTAGAACAAGATTATTTTAATGTCACTTTGAAATGATTGATCCCACTTTATTGATGGTAAACATGGCTACCAGCAACTCACACTGGAAAGAAGTGGTGTTACCAATGTTACTATTCTACCTTTCTGAACAAAGATCACTTTTCTTGCGGCCCTTAGCGCCCCCCTAGTGCCAGCATGTGTGCACAGTATCTAAAATACTGTGCACCATGGCGGTAGTTAGGGGAGCTAGCATCAACCTTTTTTTGATGCTAGCTCTGAACTTTGCAGGATTAGCATCAAAAATGTTGATGCAAATCCTGCAAAGCCCATTGAGGCCCATTATGAATAATAGTGTTCCTCCTTTTAACGCCTGCTCTGAGCAGGCGTTAAAAGTGTTGAAAAATGACGCAAAAAAATCTCTGAGATTTCTTTGCACCATTTTTTCACCCCTAACGGGGGAACGCCCCCTTTCCATACATTATGCTTGGCGCAGGCATAATGTAGCACAAAGGGTTACAAAATGAAGCAATGCATGCATTGCTCCACTTTGTAAATTTGGTGCAGCGTTTTTGACCATCTAACACCACATTAGCATAAACAAATGAGACTAATGTGTCGTTAGGATGGAGCTAGGGGCTCTTAAATAAGCCCATAAATCTGTCTGACGGGAGAGACTCTTCATCAGAAAAAAATACTCCACTCTAAACAAATGGTATCACTCAAATTACCATTATGAAATCAAAGAAAAAGACTCCGTAAGAATTTCAAAGATAGATTCTCAGTGTGCTTAGAGAAATGCAAGGCAAATCAGTTCTTCAAAACAAACCGCCTTGGATGGAAAAAGCTGTTGAACCCTAAAACCCTGACTGGAAGTTGGCCAAAGTAGGGAATCTTTACTTACTGGTAATCTTCCTTACCCTTAGGAGTCCTCTCATTATAGTACCCTCCCTCTCTCCATCCCTCCCTCCCTACACTATTTTCTGTTTGGAAATTACAGGAAGTGCGGGAGGAGGAAGGGACCGTTAGTATGATGCTACACGTTTTGTTTTGACATAAAGAAAGAATTAGAGTCAGGTGAGGTCTAAGGTCGTGAGTACTTTAACCTCATCTGTGCCCAGGATGTAATGGTTACGTCCTGAGGCACAGTGCTCATGTGCCCAGGACGTAACCATTACGTCCTGGGCACAGAGCCCAGAGGGAGAGCTGGGCAAGGGTCGCTCCCAGGGGGGGCATTTTTTTAAAGGCCTTTTCTGCCCCCGGGGTGGCAGAAACCTCTAGGCACCAGGGCTAGATTTTTTTTTGTTTTGTTTTTGTTTTTTTAGAGGTGGGGAGCGACCCCTTAGGCAAGGGTCGCTCCCCTAGGGGGCAAATTATATTTAGGCCATTTCTGTCCCCCCTGGGGGCAGATTGGCCTATTTTAATTAGGCCGCTCTGCCCCCAAGGGGGGCAGAAACCACTAGGCACCGGGAATTTTGTTGTTGTTTTACAGATGGGGAGCTACCCCTTAGGCAAGGGTCGCTTCCCTGGAGGGGCAGATCGGCCGATTTTAGGTCAATCTGCCCCCAAGGGGGGCAGAAACCACTAGGCACTAGGGTTTTTTTTTTGTGCGGCAACGTCACGCAAGGGGAGCGACCCCGTAGGCATGGGTCGCTCCCCAGGGGAGGTGGGGGGGGGGGGGCTGACAAGGCAAATTTATTTTAGGCCATTTCTGCCCCCCGGGGGCAGATCAGCCTATTGTTATTAGGCCAATCTGTCCCCAGGGGGGCAGAAACCTCTAGCCGCCAGGGCTAATTTTTTTTTGTGTTTTTTTTGCTGTTGTTTTTTTTAGAGATGGGGAGCGACCCATTAGACAAGGGTCGCTCCCCTGGGGGCTAATTGTATTTATACCATCTCTGCCCCCCTTAGGGGCAAATCAGCCGATTTTAGGTCTATTTGCCCCCAGAGGGGCAGAAACAACTAGGCACCGGGGATCTTTTTTTTTTGCGCTAATATCACGCATGGGGAGCGACCCCGTAGGCAAGGCTGAGCTAGAGGCCAATATCCACAGGTAGGCACTTTGCAAAAAACACCTGTTTTCTGTGAAAAAAATTTGATGTGTCCACGTTGTGTTTTGGGCCATTTCCTTTCGTGGACGCTAGGCCTACCCACACAAGTGAGGTACCATTTTTATCGGGAGACTTCGAGGAATACAGAATAGCAAAACAAGGGTTATTGCCCCTTGTCTTTCTCTACATTTTTTCCTGCCAAATGTAAGGCAGTGTGTAAAAAATATGTCTATTTGAGAAATGCCCTGTAATTCACATGCTAGTATGGGCACCCCGGAATTCAGAGATGTGCAAATAACCACTGCTTCTCAACACCTTATCTTGCGGCCATTTGGGAAATACAAAGGTTTTCTTGATACCTATTTTTCACTTTTTATATTTCAGCAAATGAATTGCTGTATACCCGGTATAGAATAAAAACCCATTGCAAGGTGCAGATCATTTATTGGCTCTGGGTACCTAGAGTTCTTGATGAACCTACAAGCCCTATATATACCCGCAACCAGACGTGTCCAGCTGACGTAACGGTATATTGCTTTAAAAAATCTGACATCGCAGGAAAAAGTTACAGAGTAAAACGTGGAGAAAAATTGATGTTTTTTTCACCTCAATTTCAATATTTTTTTATTTCAGCTGTTATTTTCTGCAGGAAACACTTGTAGGATCTACACAAATGACCCCTTGCTGAATTCAAAATTTTGTCTACTTTTCAGAAATGTTTAGCTTTCTGGGATCCAGTATAGGTTTCTTACCCATTTCGGTCACTAACTGGAAGGAGGCTGAAAGCACAAAAAATAGTAAAAAGGGGGAATGTCCCAGTAAAATGTCAAAATTGTATTGAAAAATTTGGTTTTCCAAATCAAGTCTGCCTGTTCCTGAAAGCTAGGAGGATGGTGATCTTGCCACCTTAAACCCTTTGTTGATGCCATTTTCAGGGAAAATACCACGAGCTGCCTTCTGCAGCCCTTTTTTCCCATTTTTTAAAAAAAAGCAAAATTTTCACTGTATTTTGGCTAATTTCTTAGTCTCCTTCAGGGGAACCCACAAAGTCTGGGTACCTCTAGAATCCCTAGGATGTTGGAAAAAAAGGACGCAAATCTAGCTTATGTGAACAAGAAGTTATGAGGGCCTAAGCGTGAACTGCCCCAAATAGCCAAAAAAAGGCTCGGCACAGGAGGGGGAAAAGGCCTGGCAGCGAAGGGATAAGGAGGAGTACTGCGTGGGGGTAATGTATCTATGCACTGCTTAATTTGTAAATCAAAATGTGCTGGTGCCCAAAGCCCTCCTCTTACATATGCGGCTACTGCAATTAAATGTGAGAACACGGAATACTGAGGCAGCGTAATCCTGAAGCCATCTCGGGCCTCTTTACTCCATTTATAGCCACTCCGTATCCCTTTAGCCCACTCATGCAGCTTCCTGTCATCTCCCTTTTTAACGCTTTTTCGTTTGTCTCTTCCTCCGTCTTTCCCAAATGTGTCTTTTGCTTGCAATAAATGCTTGTAAATGCTTGAGGCAGAAAATTAGGCACCAGCCCTTAAAAATAAGTGCAGGTGCTCAGCACCGGAAACAACAAGCACAAATTAAGCACTGTGGGCCATATTTATACTCCGTTTGCGCCGAAATTGCGTCGTTTTTTTTGACGCAATTTCGACGCAAAACTAACGCCAACTAACGCCATATTTATACTATGGCGTTAGAGGCGAATAGCGCCAAAGTTCCCGGAATGTGCGTCATTTTTTAGCGTGAACCCCTTCCTTGCGTTAATGATATGCAAGGGAGGCGTTCCCGTCTAAAAAATGACTCCCAGGCCTTTACGTGGTATTTATACTCCCGGGCAAAAGAGACGCCCGGGAGTTGGCGTGGCAAAAAACGGCGCATTTGCGCCACTTTTTAACGCCTGCTCAGGGCAGGCGTTAAGGGGCCTGTGGGCTCAAAATGAGCCCACAGGTGCCCTCCCATGCCCCCAGGGACCCCCCCTGCCACCCTTGCCCACCCCAGGAGGACACCCAAGGCTGGAGGGACCCACCCCAGGGACATTCAGGTAAGTTCAGGTAAGTAATTTTTTTTTTTTTTTTAAATAATATTTTGTGGCATAGGGGGGCCTGATTTGTGCCCCCCTACATGCCACTATGCCCAATGACCATGCCCAGGGGACAGAAGTCCCCTGGGCATGGCCATTGGGCAAGGGGGCATGACTCCTATCTTTCCAATGATAGGAGTCATGTTGATGGGGGATGGGCGTCGTTAAAAAATGGCGCAAGTCGGGTTAAGACGATTTTTTCGACGTAACCTGACTTGCCCCATTTTAAGACGCCCATGCGCCATTTTCCCCCTACGCCGGCGCTGTCTGGTCTACGTGGTTTTTTCCCTCGCAAAGCAGGCAGCGCCGGTCTGATTGCGCCGTCTAACGCCATTCCATAAATACGGCGCCCGCATGGCGCTTCAGAATGGCGTTAGACAGCGCAAAACTTTTTGACGCTAAACTGCGTTAGCGCAGTTTAGCGTCAAAAAGTATAAATATGGGCCTGTATCTATGCACAATACTGCTCTGTCCGATCACGTCTGAAACAGAGTTCTGTCACCCAGATTTTCCAGGTATAGGAACACCTTCCTTAATTTCACAGGCCTGGACATCTGTTCAGTAAACTGGCTTCAAGATCGGGCATGGTTTGTCAGAACAAGTACAGAGCGTTCCTTGCTCGGTCTATGACTGGCCCCCTTCTATGGCACAAGGGAGCATGGATTGCTTCCCCATTTCACCGCACAGACCTCTGGATACTTTGCCCACCCTATTTCCTCTGCCACACAACGCCTCCTGCTCCAATTGATCACGTTCTTCTAGTGTTAAACCCTATGCAATTGGGAATTCCGTGTGGCTTGTGTACGGTACAGTTAGGTTCGGGCAGTAATTCCCCATTCTGTGGGGTTTAAACTGTAATTACATTGTACTGGTGAAATGTTGCGGCAGGGCACCAGAAATTATGGGTGCAGAGACTCCACCACTCCATTACTGAGCTACCTTTTAATCACAGCTTAAAGTACTAGATTCGTGTCATCTAGCAGATACCACAATTGCTACTGTGAAACATATCAGTAAGGAAGAGACACACACTGAGAATTATCATCATTCTTAATTTTTCATTCTGTCTCCCTTTTCTATTGAAGCAACTTCTTGGGATCTTTTATCTGTATGACACGAGCCTGACTCCATAACAGTCCATTGTTCTTATGCTTTCGTTTCTCTAGGGCCCACCTGTATACCCACGTACTCTCAACTTCATATGCCATCCTCGCTTTCATGCAACTCAATTTCCCATATGGATTCACCTTTGCATACCCATCTGTTTTCCCATGTGGGCCCTGCTGCACAATAACGTGGTTTAATCGCAAGAAAGACGATTAGGCCATTACAATCTGCAAATTTCCTCTATAATCTTTCGTACATGCATAAACAGTATTTCATGATGGTGCATTCTCAGTGTTTAAATGTGTTTACTACTACTTTTGTTTTCATCTTTTTGACTGGGAGGTTTTTCTCTCATTTCCGACCCTTTAATGAAGATATATTTATTAATGCTACTCCTCAGCATCATTTCTCTGGTTTTAAATTGTTTAAACTGGCCCAGTTGACTTCAGTGCTGAAAAAATAATTCAGTTTTGATGTCCCTATTCGTGGGACTAAATGCAATTTTGCATTCCCCTATCTCTTCCCAATCAATATTTTACTTACTTATGTACTGAGTTATTATTTTGCTATACCAATAAAATAACCTGAACGCATAAGACCACTTTACATTAAAAAATAACGCACTGAAAATTCAAGATGAACACTATAATTAGGCAAGGAAGCATAAGAGCCTCTCAGAAGGCACGCAGTAGGGTCAGTATACTAAAAGAAGGAATACATATAGCAGAAGTGGGTGGATCAGTAAAGGAAATTAAAATAATTGACAGGTAGATGACTATTAGAGCATGTACAGTGAGGAGGACAACATTTATTGATATTAGAAGGCAGGTAGTTTTGAAACAAGAATCCAAAGTTAGAAATAGGTCATAATATGAATGACCATACCCAAAGATGAGGATGGAAGACAGTGGTTATATTGGAAGCCAGTAGGAGTGACAATGGAAATTACGTTTGAAAGTCGCAGCATGTGAAGCAGGGTGAGTGAGTTCCTACTTCAGGGAGCACAGCCAGCAAAGGACTGGACTACAGGGCTTTGCTGTTTGAAATCAGTATGTTCCAGTGGCAGTAATTGTGCACTGTGTAGATGCCAGAAATTCTCATCTTTTTAGTGGGGTAATGAGAGGTTCTGGAGTATATGGCTTTGTTAGATCAATGTGCTTCAAAGCCATTTGCAAATTAGTAATATGGGAATTTGTAGTCACTTTTTGTGGAATTGCTTGTATGTTTAAATCTCTCTTCTTAGGATTTTTGGTCTAAGCTGTTAATTATAGTGTAGGCCTATTGCTTGCTGTCTTTAGTCTGTAGTCATTTTTCAAGAGTTGTGGCAATTGGAAGTTATTTTATTCTGGTGCTTTCTTTAGCATCAACCATTAATCTTGTGGACCGTGTTACACCATAGTGTTGCAAGTAAGTATGAATGAGTCAATATGGATGAGGTAGCTAGTGACATTTCATGGTTGGCAGGTCCTTCATATCATAATAAAGCATGTTGCATAGATGACAGGCCTGATTGTATGTAAATATGACTGCATTTAATATTAAAGGCTATGGACCAGATTTCTGTCGGTCCGCCCAGTGGGAAAGGTGCAGCAGCATTGTTGCCGGCTCATAATAGAGCCAGCGGCAATGCTGCTGCACTCAAGGGGCACCAGCACCCTCGAAATGCGCACTGTCTGCACAGCAGACAGTGTGCATTTTGAGGGACTGGGCAGGGAAACCACAGCACTGCCAATGCCACAGACATGGGCAAAGCAGAGCCCCCCCTGTGGCTCCCTGCACGTGTTCTCCATCAGCCTTTTCATGGCAGTTGAACTGCCTTGAAAATGCTGGCAGAGAACAAGGTTGTAATCAGCAGGGCGGCGCAAGGTTGGAAGTCTTTGACTGCGAGCCTCGTAATCAGACTCTACATGCCCTCTCTACTACCTAAATCTCTGGATTCGTATTTATTGTCCCTATCACAGGCTTTTACATTTTCCAAAGCAATCCTTATTTGTTCATGTCCCTCTGGGCAGCAATACTGCAGCTGAGCTATGAACCACTTAAGTTACTCTACATTTGTTTACTTTTGCACTACCTGGTTTTGGACCTCTGTTGAAGTCAGTCTGTTTCACTGTAAGCTTCTGTAAAATGGCTTTTAGCACTGGTTATGAGTACATGTTTTTTAAAATGAGCTTCAATGCTGCACAGCTGAAGTAAGATTTCTGTTCAGAAAAGTGCTGTTATTCAGAAGGGACCAACACTAAAAATGATTCCATCACAAGTTAATTTAAGGTCCTGATATTTGATAACGAACTGTGCCAAAACATAGGTTCTACTAAAGTATACCTGCAAGCCAAACGAGCAGGGTACTGTCAAACTCAATCTGGTGTCCAGGCACAGGGACCATGTTGCATTTGGTTTTATCAGCATTCCCATAGAAGTGCCCCTTAAAACTTGACTTAAGTTTCCGAGATCATCTCGGCACAAATGTCTGCAGTTTTCAACCACTCCAGGAGCAGATACTTTAATCTAAAGACTCTAGGAGCAAGTACCTTCGTCACTACATCTTGTGTCGATTTGCAACCTTGTTAAATGTGAAATAACATTGTTCAAGTTATGTTATGTTGAACCCTAAAAACGTTTTTGACGTACACTTTTTCACGGGATCACTGAATATTGTCTTACATCAATGAAAGATAAATCAAAATATTGATTGTCATTGTGTTTCACTGTATATCATGTTTTTGCTATTGTGGCGATAACTTGACAAAGCCAGTAGGCTTTCCCTTCAGGAAATGCATTTTTTAGGTTGTGTTAGTGGGTCAGAACTGACAAAGAGATGTGTATAGGTCGATGGACCTTTTGACTGCGCATCGAGTAGTTCCTAACATGTATCCTCGTACCAATACAAATCAATACAATGACAATCAGTGACATCAATAATCAATAGGAGTCAGTAATTTCTACACACCGTGACCTCACGGCCATGAATAACCACACCTTTATGTAAAAGTTAGAATGTTTATTTCCCTATGTTAACAATGCTAATGTCACATAACTTAGTATCAAAATCAAATGATAAGCATACCGAAACAATACTGGCTGCCCAAAGCACTTAAAGAATCGCAATCTAATGAAAGCTTTAGCCACTACGCATTCTAAAGTTACAGTACAAATTAATTGCACGAATAAACTGTGCAAACGAAATGACATACATTTAGATTCAGTAAAGAAAAGACATCAACTGTTATTACATGTAGCGAACATCATCAGTGAAAACCCTAACTAACATCAGATTAGAATAGCATGTTTGGACTTCATGCAAAACAATTTAATCAACACAAATTTGGAAAAACTTCTAACTATGGCTCTATCAAAAGTAGCGGTTGGTACCTAGAAACAAAAGCAAATAGTCCTGTCCTCAATATGGTTCAGCAGGCTGTGACAGTCTTTGTCAATTGGACATGAGTTCGGTCAGCAAGGCATTAGGATTCAGCATTAAAGTTCAGAAAAAGCAAAGTCTCTTTTAGCAATAAAGTTAAGCACGTCTCTTCTCGGGACAGTCAAGAAAATACTGGTGTATCTCGGTGCAGTCCGGCTAAGTTAGATTTCCTAAAACTACTTCCCACGTCCTTATTGGTCAAAGAATCACATGTTTGTATTTAGTCCAAGTGAAAATAAAACCCCAAATCTACAAGCTTCATTAGTACGTAGTTCACATGTTGATGATTGGTTCCTCTTCTCCTGTTCCCATCGTTTGGCTTGCCAGGTATCAATATTGTTGCAGCTTATACTCCAGTCAGTGCATCCATTGTCTTCTCCTGGGAAGGTCAGTTTTACACATACTACATTGTACATTGTATCCTAGCTAGTACATCATCTTCTAGAAAGCAGTTGTCGTGAGAACGGATTTCAGCTACGAGCACTTGGTCAGCACAGTGGAAAAATCACAATTTAATTTTGTAAGCAGCCATTTTATTAGTCGCCTCAGAAATGAAGCTTGACATGAGGCCGTGCAACTAGGGCCAAGACCTCGCTAAGTTAAGGCCTACGGTTAATAAAGGGAATACATAATACATAACCCTTAATATGACATATTACTACATTAATAAAACATAAGCTCAACACTTTATATTAATAAGCCATTGATAAGTACACTTCGTGAATATTGACGGCCACTCAGGTGGGTGCAACTTCAAATGCATGCATTATTTTTAATCTACGTTAATTCATTTTCTATGCACACTTAGAATACATGAATATCCTTTAGTGAAATTCAGTGTTAACAGTTGTGATAGGTTCATACAAGGGTATTGTGATTCTAGGGCTAGAGGATCCTGTGTGTCGATCAATAAATATCCCTCCTGCGCAGGGGACTCATGTTACCTCAAGGGGGAACACCGGATCCATGGCACCTTTTTTAATGTGAATTTCATGTCGGTTGTGAGGTCCTTATTGGGTTTAGACATAGGCATTACCAGCTTCATTTCCATATATATTTGTTAATTTGTTTATAGGAGTTATTAGTATATGAAGTAAAGTGCTCTTCCTGTTTGATAAGATAAAGCAATGAGACAGAAATTTATTGAGGGTGGTAAGTTGCGTTGCTGAGGTATGAATGTCTAGAACAGAAAACATCCCCTAAGTATGTCTTGCAGTCCGATACTCGTTACCCCGTCAGTAAAATGTTAGAAGAAGGTACTTGGTTCAAGTTGATGGGTCTGCATTACAGAAACACTAGGACACCAGTGATGAGAGACCCAATTATTACATTTAGGGCCAAGCACCCTCTGTCTGTCCTGTTACTTTTAGACTTGGATTTGTTACATTTACCTACATTTCATACATTTACCCATGAGATGTTTTGTATTTGAATATATATAGAACTATGATTTTTACTGAAAAATCTATGTATAGTACCAGGAAAATTAAATCAGCAAAAACATCTGCTAGAGAACTTTTTCGAACAGTTAATTCTCTGGCAAATCTTAACAACAATGGCACATCTGACCTAAACCAATCTTGCCCACTATCTCCAAGCAAAAGTTAATGAGGACTACAATGAGCTCTCTGCCACTACTCAAACTAATTTTTGTGTCTATACCTTGAAAGTAACTCCTTAGCAAGTATGGCACTCAATGAGTGTTCTCCTTTAACAAATGAACAGGCGACAAAACACATTGAATCTGTCAAATCTGGGGCCCCTCAGATTGGTGTCCACCTGCACTACTTCGTCTAATACCCAAGACAGTAGCCACACATCTTACAGTGATCCTAACCAGCATTTTCAAATCAGGATATTATTTTCCCAGACCATGGAAAAAAGCTTCGATATTACCTTGAGTAAAGAAACCCATGTTGAATCCGTATGAGGTCTGTAGTTATCATCCCATTTCCAGATTGCTTTTTCGAGTCAAATTATCAGAGAAGGCTATAAACTTAGATCTTTCCTCATTTTTGGACACTAACAATGTATTTGATCCTGATCAATTTGGTTTTAGATGTAGTCACAGCACTAAAAGTGCCCTGATTGGAGCAACGGAAGGAATCAGAACAATCACTGGATAGTGGTGGCAAGACAGCGCTTATCCTGTTGTATTTGTCAGCTGCATTAGACAAAGTTAATAACTCAGTGCTATTAACCTGTCTGGGAAGCTTAGGGATTAAGGACTCTGCCTTGGCTCTTTTTAGTTCCTTTCTCTTGAATAGGGAACAGTTGATTTCTCATGTGGACAATATTTCTAAACCTTTTTTACTCCCTTTATGGAGTACCCCAGGGCTCCTCATTAAGCTCTACACTTTTCAGTGTTTACATCACACCTCTGGGCAGATTAATCTGCTTCTTTGGGCCTTCCTTGTTATTTTACACAGATAATACCCACATTGTGAATTCCATTAAAAGTGATTATTCTGAGGTTGCTAGTAGGTTTCACCATTGCATGTTGGAAGTTGGAAGATGGGTGATATTGAATTGCCTGAAACTTAATTCAGTTAAAACCGAGGATTTGCTGTTTGGGAATGATAATCCTTCTGATCCCTAGGCAGATGGCTGCGGGAATGCGGGACCAAAAAGCTCTATAATCTTGGAGTAATGTTTGATGATAAGTTGACTTTCTCTGACCACATCAATCAAGATACTTCATTGAGTTTCTATATCTTGAGATTGGTAAAGAAAGTATTTCCTTATATTCCTCCTGATCTACAGAACACAATGGTAGTAGCCTCAGTCATATCTAAAATTGATTATTGCATTGCTCTCTATGTTAATATTCAACATAGAGTGTTCAATAAACTTCAAATTCCTCAGAATGCTGCTGCATGCCTTCTCTTGGGGATTCCAACGTTTCAGTCCATTGTGCAAGTGTAATCTATATTCCATTGGCTACCAGTAAAGAAGTGGATCATTTTCAAGACCCTTTGTTTTGCCCGCAAGGCCCTTTATAATTGTGGCCCAAAATACCATAAGCATGGCTTCTAGTGGCATGTCCCTACATCAACACTTCGCTCCACCTTTACATACAATATGCTGGTACCAAAAATCAAAAAAGCAACCATGGGGAAGAATAAGTTTTATCTTCTCCGCTGTAAAACTGTTGAATAGTCTACAGCTGCATCTAAAAACCCAAAGCAGCCTGACTGCTTTTTGGAAATCACTTAAGACCTGGCTGTTTTTAAATCCCTAGCTTCCAATTTATGTTACAACACGCACCTGGCATTCCAGTTAATTGTAGTCCAGCATTTTCTCTCTCTCACTAGTGCCAAGTCTTCTATGGGCATTTGCATGCTTTATATACTTTCCATTCATTCATTCAATGTCTCAAGCACACAGGACCAAAAACTTTGATCTGTGGCCCCACCACTGTCACTTCTTTTCCCCAGAACGGGCTGTCAGTAACACTGACCTGTTAAAATGCCTATTCTTGGCGGAATTTCTTACTATCTAAAACAAGCAATCCTCTTCTATATGCTACTCCCTTCAGAATGGCCTCCATGCTGACTCCTATAAAAAAAGTCATTGCTCCACTACGCCCGTTTTTGCATTTGCTTTATTGTCCCTCCTGACGTTTCACCCATTTTGTTCCTCATCAGTGCATCAGCCTCCTCCAAACATTAAACTAGTGGGATTCACAGTTCTCCCTCCCACGTCAGTCCTCTAGACAAATGATGCTCAAGGTTGTGTGCTAAGTTGAACGTTCGCCCACACATGGTTTTGTGAATCACAACCCATATGTATTGTCAAAGTCCAAACCATATGCATGCTTATAACCCGAGCACTAAATGACTTCCTCTCATCTATCCTGATGCATCTGCTGTATTATTCCTTTTGCCAATCAGAAAAAAATCATGCATTGCCAGATGTTCTCATATGCACCAGGAATGTCTTTGAATGGAGATCTCTCACTGATCATCGTTGATTTTTCTATTTTGCATTTTCAATACATATTTCCTGATCTCTCAAACTCTACTTGTTTGTGCAGGAATAGTATCAAATAATGCTTTTGTTTTACTTATTAGGTTCTTAAGTGCCATGTAGTTACATTTCAACACATATATTTATTTGTTAGTACCAGCACAATAGATATATAGAAAATGAAGTGGGAAGATAATCATAACCTTTAGAAATAGAATGATAATAAGGGGACAGATTTTTATGAAAGTCAACTTCTTTGGACTTTTGTGAGTCAGTAAATGAGTGAAAAACCTATAAAGCGTAGTGGTCGACAACAGGCAGCATTGCACTTGTACTAATTTTATGACGTGAATGAGAACTACCACAGCGCCTTTACATCCTTAAAAATCTGTGGAAGGGACGCTGGCACACTGTTCAACATCCAGGACATAAAAATAAAAATTGCTTTCCGCCAAGTCCCACGTTTTTAAAAAGGACACAAGAAGCAGAGCGCATTCCATCATGGAGCGAACTGAAACAGGTCATGAAAAAATCACGGGTAGCCAAAGAAGGGAGCACAAGCTTGCCTTTCATCTTTTGAGCATTTTTAGTGGGGGGCTCAGATAGTAGGTGGAACGGCAGATTCTCTCAAATGAGCAAAAAAGTTGGTCTGACACGGAGCACTGTAGAGCAAGTACAATTTTACACATAATTTTCACTAATTAATTGAGACTGACTCCTACTTTCTTTTGGTAAACCCATGGCAAGCAATGAACCGAAGCCAAATTAACATTTGCTATTTCAAAAGCAAGTCAGTGCTTTTTGCATAGCACGAATACACTTGGGCCTAGATTTATGGAGGGCTTGCTCCATTCCAACGCCACATTATCTTAATTTTTTACGCTAATGTGGCGTTGGAAGGGCAAGATCGCTGCACCATATTTACAAAGTGGTACAATGCTTGCATTGCGCCACTTTTTAACCCTTTGCGCCACATATGCCTGCGCCAGGCACAATGTATGCAAGGGGGGGTGTTCTGGAGCTAGGGGGGGCCGAAAAAATGGTGCAAAGAAATCTCTGAGATTGAGGGCCATATTTATACTTTTTGACGCTAAACTGCGCTAACGCAGTTTAGCGTCAAAAAGTTTTGCGCCGTCTAACGCCATTCTGAAGCGCCATGCGGGCGCCATATTTATGGAATGGCGTTAGACGGCGCAATCAGACCGGCGCTGCCTGGTTTGCGTGGGAAAAAACCACGTAGACCAGACAGCGCCGGCGTAGGGGGAAAATGGCGCATGGGCGTCTTAAAATGGGGCAAGTCAGGTTACGTCGAAAAAATCGTCTTAACCCGACTTGCGCCATTTTTTAACGACGCCCATCCCCCATCAACATGACTCCTATCATTGTAAAGATAGGAGTCATGCCCCCTTGCCCAATGGCCATGCCCAGGGGACTTCTGTCCCCTGGGCATGGTCATTGGGCATAGTGGCATGTAGGGGGGCACAAATCAGGCCCCCCTATGCCACAAAATATTATTAAAAAAAAAAAAAAAAATTACTTACCTGAACTTACCTGAATGTCCCTGGGGTGGGTCCCTCCAGCCTTGGGTGTCCTCCTGGGGTGGGCAAGGGTGGCAGGGGGGGTCCCTGGGGGCATGGGAGGGCACCTGTGGGCTCATTTTGAGCCCACAGGCCCCTTAACGCCTGCCCTGAGCAGGCGTTAAAAAGTGGCGCAAATGCGCCGTTTTTTGCCACGCCAACTCCCGGGCGTCTCTTTTGCCCGGGAGTATAAATACCACGTAAAGGCCTGGGAGTCATTTTTTAGACGGGAACGCCTCCCTTGCATATCATTAACGCAAGGAAGGGGTTCACGCTAAAAAATGACGCACATTCCGGGAACTTTGGCGCTATTCGCCTCTAACGCCATAGTATAAATATGGCGTTAGTTGGCGTTAGTTTTGCGTCGAAATTGCGTCAAAAAAAACGACGCAATTTCGGCGCAAACGGAGTATAAATATGGCCCTATATTTTCATTGGCATTTTTTTAATGCCTGCTAAGAGCAGCTAATGGGCCTCTGGGTGCTTTGCAGGATTAGCGTCATCATTTTTTACCCTAATCCTGCAAAGCAGCTGACTAGCGTAAAAAACTATGACGCTACTCCCCCTGTTTACCGCCATGGTGCACCGTATTTTAACTATGGCGCACGCATGGTAGCATTAGGGGGAGCTAAGGGGCACAAGAAAAGTGGCCCCACACTAAGTACATCAACACTTTTCATAATTCTGCTCCAATGTTCTTTACAGATTGCACTTCTGCAGAGTATGCGAATCAAGAAACCGAAGCACAAGAGTTCAGATGGATCATTATGTGAGAAAAGGGTATATATTGTCCGTTTCAGTCTGCATAGCGCATTCTCATTTAAAATTCTTTGTGCTCTTCCAGTTTGCTTAAATACAGAGCATGGGCCTATTCCAACATGCAAACTGGCCTCCACTAGGTCCACAGCAATTACAGTCATATGATTATCAGTGAATTAACATGTCATTTGCTGAACTGAAGTAAACATTTTCAGTCTCAACTAAAAAAAAGAATTCTTTCTCGACCAAAGCGTTGCTACAATCATGTAAAGTTTTACTTTACCGTTCCACAAAGACAAAGAGTTGAGCAGTATTTGTGACGGTGGTTGACAAGGTTGAAGTCAAGATTGTCATAACATAATTCTGCATTTCTCAAATTAAGCAGTTTAGTGCGGTTTGGCTCCTACCACTAGTACAGAAAGACCACTTGTTAGAAATGGGGTCTTTGGTTGGAAGTCAGGTTACTCCCTGTCCAAGCAAGCACCCTCTCTCTAGTCAGGGTAAAGCACAATCACACTCAGTTAACCCCTACACAGCCCATTGGTAGCTTGGCATGAGCAGGCAGACTTAACTTCAGAAGCAATGTGTAAAGTATGTATGCCAACACACACAGTACTACAGTGCAAACACTACAAAATGGACACAACACCAGTTTAGAAAAATAGGTAATATTTATCTAAATCAAACAAGACCAAAATGACAAAGATCCAACATACACAAGTCACAATATGAATTTTTAAAAGTAAGAGTCTTAACCCTTAGAAAACAGTGAGAATGCTATTGTTACACAAAATATCCAGTTAGCGTAAAACATAAAGCCACACTGGCGAACGTGCATCGGAAAAGGGTAGCGATGCATCGATTCCTTACTCACAAGTGAAGCCGTGCATTGTTTCCTTCTCCGGTCGGGTGAGCGAGTTGTTGTTTTTCCCCCTCGCAAGAGAGCGATGTGTCGATTTTCAGATGGGGCACGTCAGATCTACGCAGAGTCGAGATGACTTTGACGTCCAGTGACGATGCGTGGCAAATCTGGCAGCACGGTATCAGAAGACCGCGATTCGTGGGGTTTGCGCCGTTATCAGCCTCTTCAAAGGAAAGTCTCACTTGTTTGTAAGATCCTGCCTTGCCCAGGCCAGGCCCCAGACACACACCAGGGGGTTGGAGACTGCTTTGTGTGAGGGGAGGCACAGCCCATTCAGGTGTAAGTGACCACTCCTCCCCTCTCTCCCAGCACAGATGGCTCATCAGGAAATGTAGGCTGCACCCCAGCTCCCTTTGTGTCACTGTCTATAGGAGAGGTGCAAACAGCCCAACTGTCAAACTGACCCAGACAGGGAATCCACAAACAGGCAGAGTCACAGAATGGTTTAAGCAAGAAAATGCCTCTTTTCTAAAAGTGGCATTTTCAAACACACAATTTAAAACAACTTTTACCAAAATATGTATTTTTAAATTGTGAATCCAAAGACACAAAACTCCATATTTCCATCTGCTCTCAAAGAGAATCTGCACTTTAATAATATTTAAAGGCAGCCTTCATGTTAACCTATGAGAGAGAAAGACCTTGCACAGAGAAAACTGAATATTGCTGTATTTCACTGTTGGGACATATAAAACACATTAGTATATGTCCTACCTTAAACATACGCTGCACCCTGCCATGGGGGTACATAGGGCCTACCTTAGGAGTGACTTACATGTAGGAAAAGGGGAGGTTTAGGCCTGGCAAGTGGGTACACTTGCCAAGTCGAATTGGTAGTTTAAAACTGCACACACAGACACTGCCGTGGCAGGTCTGAGCCATGTTTACAGGACTACTAATGTGGGTGGCACAACCAGTGCTGCAGGCCCACTACTAGCATTTGATTTACAGGCCCTGGGCACCTCTAGTGCACCGTACTAGGGGTTTACAAGTATATCAAATATGTCAATCATGGAAAGCCAATTACACATACATTTTACATAGAAGCACTTGCACTTTAGCACTGGATAGCAGTGGTAAAGTGCTCTGAGTATCAAAAGCAGCAAAAACAGTGTTCAGCCCACATCAGCAACCTGGGAAACAAAGGCAAAAAGTTGGAGGAGACCACGCCAAGGATGCCAAGCCTACCACCACCCATCAGGGCCACTTCACATTGACAAATGAAAATTATCGCCTCCATTTCAAAAACGTTTTCATAATTTTTTGTAAATGGGTAGTCATGTAAAAAAAGAAAATTGTGATATCTGGGCAAGAGAGGGTACTTCAGAAGTATGTAGGCTGCCCTGCTCAAACATATGCCTTAAAGTCTTAGTAAATACGTTCCAGAAAATGTACTTTTCATCGGTCTAGGCCTTAAAGCCAACAGAGCAGATAGAGCTCTTCTATTTCATCAGCCAGGTATGGTCCCCATGTGATCTCTCAAAAGTATTGACTATTGTAATATCTGTTTGGCAGCAGTATGGGGTCTTTGACAGAGGTATTATTCTCACTTCATCTGCATTTCTAAAGTTGCACGTATGACAAATGAAAGAAAAACACAAGTGAAATTAATTCAAAGGTGTGGTTGAAACGTGAAAGCAGTTAATAATTCTGGTGCTTTATATCAATAATATTAACGTCGTAAGGCAATATTTTGGGCCGATATGTTCACCTAAGGTGTCTTCAATCTTGTTGTTCTATTTGCTTGTTCTCCACATTATTAGTTGCCCAGTTGCCATCTGCTTAGGACTTCTGAATCCAATCTATTCATGTCTTTGACACACGTTTGCATTCTTTTGGATGCATTAACGCCTGGAAATTGCCTGAACTACAATTATGTTCCTGAGCAGAAGATGTATGATGAGGGAAAAGGGAGCAGTGTTCGTCGCCAGACATATGAGTATATATCAAGTTTTTGAGGCCCTTGCTCCTTATTACTGTATGGCCGAGGGTTGAAATTGCCAAACAGATACCGTCAGATTATAAAACACGGTGGCAGGGGTTTCTAACAGTGATGAATGTAGCCTAAATCCAGGCTGCCCCTAAAGCCTCCCATATTCACCACAGAAACAGGACAGGATTCTGAAAAGCAACGTCTTCATTCAAATAATGTCAACTAAGTATGGTTTTGCCAAAACAATATGTGTACGTTATCTGTTAGCTATGAAACAGTAGAAGATGTGTTTTTTCACCGATATCACAACAGCCGTGGTGTTCAAAGCAATAGGGGGTGGGCTACTGTACCATGGTAGTGTGTACCTTCCACTGAGAATTTTTGTCATTAGAAATTGTAGAAAGAACATAGCTCTAAAAACTGGTTGTGGCTGGAACACTAACATTGCTGAATCCTAGTTGTTTTTTTGGCACATCGTTTTTGATAATATTTTGCTCTATTTCAAAGCAAAACCTTAAAAAAATATCTATGACTGGGGTGCTGATAATGGTGTTTTCCATCTGAAACATTGACAGCACCCAGCAAAACACATAAATTAACCTTAAATTATCTTGCTCATGAAGAATGGACTGCCCTTTTAACTCTTAGAACTGAGAAATAGTAGAGGATTTTCAGGTCATTGACAGGACAGAACATACCTCCTGCTTTTAGTTCTCACCTATCAGACAGTAAAAGCTGTCAAATTGCAAAATACCTCTTCATGGCCTACTAAGAATTTACAGGAGATTACAGACTTCATGTTGCTTACCATTGGTTGATTTTACTGTCACCTGCATTCACTTACTACTTATGTGATGGCTTTCTTTGTCCCAGCCTGTTCAGCTTTTGTTTGCCCCTTCCCTGCAACATAGGGGCATATTTACAAGCCCCTAGCACCTCCTTCCACCAGATTAGCGTCATTATTTGTACACTAATGTGGTGTTAAGAAGGCATTTTTGCAGCGCCATATTTACAAAGTGGCGCAATGCATACATTGCGCCACTTTGCAACCCTTTTGCCACATTATGCCTGTGCCAAGCATAATGTATGAAAGGGGGAGTTCCGGTACTGGGAGGCCCAAAAAAATGGCGCAGGGAAATCTACAAGATTTTATTGCGCTATTTGTTCCGTCATTTTTAACACCTGCTCAAAGCAGGCGTTAAAATGAAGCACCCATTGAAATCAGTGGGCCTCCCTGCACTTTTCTGCACTAGCGTCAACATTTTTTACATTATTGTGTCACTTTGCTACACCAGCCTCAACAATTTTGACATTAGTTCAGCAAAGTGCAAGGAGTCCAACAGGTTACAATGGGAATGTCATTTTAACGCCTGCCTTGAGCAAACGTTAAAAGTGACACCAAAAATGGCACAGTGAAATCCTTTAAATTTCACTGCTTCATATTTGCGGGCCTCCTAGCTCTGGAACGCCCCCGCATACATTATGCCTGGTGCAGGCATAATATGGCACAAGGGGTTACAAAGTGGCACAATGCATGCATTGCGCCACTTTGTAAATATGGTGTGGCAAAAAGCTACTTTAGCGCTGCCTTAGCATCAAAAAAGTGATGCTAAAGTGGCGCTAAAGTGGCACTAGGGGCTCTTAAATATGCCCTATAATCTCTTTGACATACTCAGATTGCATGCCATATAAAAAAAACTCATCTAGATTCCAATGAAAAATACCTTGACTTCTGATTCTTGCCTCTCATTTTCTTTAAAAATAACCCTCTACTCCATTTCTATCCTCTGCATGCCTTCTGTCTCTGAGTGCAGCTTACACTAAGCCACATGCATGTTTGGCTTAGTCCCTTTTATTGAATTGCTGCAACTAGGTCACACCCCATTCAAAAAATGAAAACATATTCCTTAAAAGTCATATCTCTCTAACTTAACTATAACTAACCACTTCTTGCTCATCTATTAATACCGACAACCATGCATATGAATACACATGCCACCTCCCCCACTAAAGATCATGCCTAACTCCTTTTAATTTATTTTACCACATTGAAACTGGATTAAGCAAGGTGATGTTCTTACATGGAGATGCATCACACAGCAGCAGTTTTAAGTGGCTTTGATGGGTGAAATTCTTGGTTTGGGGGAGTCCATGCAACTGAGGTGATACATCAGTTCTGATGGCAGTGCACCACGCAGCAAAGGCGATACACCGGTTCTGCAGGGGATGTACCACATAGGAGAGGCATCAGTTCTGCAGAATCCACAGATGGGCTGGCAGAGCACAATCAGGCCCATTTCCAAGCATCTAGCCCTGGGGTGGCACCACTTGCGAGGGCAGGAATTTCAGATAGAAGTGTCCATGTGCTGGTTTCAATGTTGTTGAAAGCCTGTACTATCCTTGAAGTTTCTGATCAGGAGGCCTGCCAAGCAGCCCTTAGAGTCACTCTGGGGTTCTGGGTTTAGAGATGCAGGCCCAGACCTTTTCTCTGAGGCAAGAGGGCAGCAGGGCAGCGTAGTGGGGAAGCAGTCCTTCCAGGCAGCATTCCAACAGAGTGGCAGTCCTTTCAGCAGTACAGCAGTCCTTCTTCTTGTCAGAGTCCACAGTACTGAAGAGTTGGGGTCAAGGGTCTAAGAGTTTAATCCGGTACCCACTTTGAAGTAGAGGAAGCTTCTAGAGGTTTCCTCCCCCGGGAGTTGTCATACATCCCCTTCCTCCCTGTCCCAGATTGCCTGGGGTCAGAAAGGACCAGTGCCAAATACTTTGTGAGAGTACTCCTGTAGAGCCTTTGTGATGTGCAAGTGTGGTAGGTGAGTACTCCTCCCCCTCGTTAACTCACAGTGGCCAATCCAGCCAACACTTAGTTTCCCTTTGCTGACTGTCTGGGAGCAATACACAAAGACCAGCTGCCTGCTACACCCAGTCATGTGACCTGGGAACTGTCTGACGGCAACAAATGGCTAGGACAGGGAAATTCAAACCTTCTAAAAGTGGCATTTTTATAATTTAGACCAAAAGTCTAATGTTGCATTAAAAAATGTTTTCTTATTACAATTCTTTTGACACCAAAATCAAACTGTCTACCTGCTCCCAACTGGAAGGTATCACTTGTTAAATGGAATAAGGTAACCCAATGATATCCTATGGGAGAAGTAGGCCTTGCAATAGTGAAAACGAATTGTAGGGCACATGTAAAACTTAAAAGTACATGTCCAACTTTTTAAATGCACTGCACCCTGCCCTTTGGGCTGTGTAGGGCCTAACATAGTGGTGACATATGTATTAAAAAGGAAGGTTTGGTTTATATTGCCAAGTCAAAATGGTGGTTTAAAACTGTACACACAGGTTGCAACGGGAGGCCTGAGACACGTTTAGAGGGCTACTTATGTGGGGTGATACAATCAGTGCTACAGGCCCTCTACTAGAATTTAATTTACAGTAGGGGGTGGGCAGAATTCATGGAATTTCACTTTGTGGAATTCGGCAGAGTTACATGAAAATTCTGCAAGATTTTGCGGAGTTCCATGACTCGGCTGAATTAGGAAAAACACACTACTTGAGCTGATTTTTGTCATTGGAGGCATGTTCCTTGCTGAAAAATCAGAGTGAACAACACCACACGGCACATCAGAAGACGTTGCTTCTCAAGTTGATTTTGCTGCAGCTCAAGTAGATTTTCTACTCGAGTGACAGCCTTCTGAACATAAACAGTCATGACCACCCGCAACCGTCTGCTTTGGGGAGATCTCGCTACCGAAAATCATGCATGGGGATTCAAAATCTCACTTGCACCCACCAATTACGATTGGCGAGCAGCATGCGAGAAAAAACTCCTCCACGTGGCGGTTGTCAGAACTTGGTCGGAACAATGCATAACGCAGAGTGGCCAAAATTCAGACAACTCAACTAGCGGAACAGAATTTAGCACCCACACCTAATTTACAGTACCACTTTACTAGGGACTTACAAGTAAGTTAAATAGGCCACTTGGGTGTAAACCAATTCTACCATGTTTTAATGTGCGAGCATAAGCACCTCAGCATTGCTTAGCAGTGGTAGAGTGCCAGAGTCCTAAAGCCAACACCAACAGGTCCGGAAAACAGGAGGGTGAAGGCAAAATGCTTGTGAATGACCCTGCAGAAAGGGCCAAGTCCCACAACTCACTTAAGATACATCTTCTATAGGCAATCCATTAGTGCACCAGCCCATAACAATAAACCACCCATCACCAACTGAAAAGGCATGGAATAACTGAAAAGCTCTGTCAAATACCAGTCAACAACAGAAGACATAATTTAGTTCACCAGTGCAGGGTTTGACAAGCTAAATATTATGACAGCAAAGCAGATTATGACAGCAAAGTTAAACAAATGAATTCGCAGAGGTAATTAGTGACTGTAGGAAGGTAGCCTCTTTCTAGCCTTGTTACCGTACTTTTGTCCTGTTTGTGAGTATATGTCAGGGTGTTTCTACTGTCTCACTGGGATCCTGCTAGCTAGGGCCCAGTGCTCATAGTGAAAACCCTATGTTGTCAGTGTGTTTGATATGTGTCACTGGGATCCTGCTAGCCAGGACCCCAGTGCTCATAAGTTGTGGCCTATATGTGTTCCCTGTGTGGTGCCTAACTGTATCACTGAGGCTCTGCTAACCAGAACCTCAGTGTTT
The DNA here is from genome assembly GCF_031143425.1 of Pleurodeles waltl. Taxonomy (NCBI): domain Eukaryota; kingdom Metazoa; phylum Chordata; class Amphibia; order Caudata; family Salamandridae; genus Pleurodeles; species Pleurodeles waltl. The sequence continues at coordinate 214,618,565 of NC_090437.1, read as the reverse complement.
ATGCTCTCTCTGCTTTTAAAATTGTCACTGCAGGCTAGTGACTAATTTTACCAATTCTGATTGGCACACTGGAACACCCTTATAATTCCCTAGCATATGGTACCTAGGTACCCAGGGCATTGGGGTTCCAGGAGATCCCTATGGGCTGAAGCATTTCTTTTGCAACACATAGGGAGCTCAGACAAATCTTACACAGGACTGCCACTGCGACCTGCGTGAAATAACGTCCACGTTATTTAACAGCCATTTTACACTGCACTTAAGTAATTTATAAGTCACCTATATGTCTAACCCTCACTTGATGAAGGTTAGGTGCAAAGTTACTTAGTGTGTGGGCACCCTGGCACTAGCCAAGGTGCCCCCACATTGTTCAGGACAAATTCCCCGGACTTTGTGAGTGCGGGGACACCATTACACGCGTGCACTACATATAGGTCAATACCTATATGTAGCGTCACAATGGTAACTCCGAACATGGCCATGTAACATGTCTAGGAGAATGGAATTGTCACCCCAATCCCATTCTGGTATTGGGGGGACAATTCCATGCATCCCCCGGTCTCCAGCATAGAGCCCGGGTACTGGCAAACTAACTTTCCAGGGTTTTCTCTGTAGCTACCACTGCTGCCAATCCTCAGACAGGTTTCTGCCCGTGGGGCCTGGGCCGCAAAGTCCCAGGAAGGCAGAACAAAGGATTTCCTCTGAGAGAGGGTGTTACACCCTCTCCCTTTGGAAATAGGTGTGAAGGGCCTGGGAGGAGTAGCCTCTCCTGGAATCTGGAAATGCTTTGAAGGGCACAGATCCCTCCTTGCATAAGCCAGTCTACACCAGTTCAGGGATCCCCCAGCCTTGCTCTTGCACGAAACTGGACAAAGAAAAGGGGAGTGACCACTCCCCTGACCAGCACCTCCCCGGGGAGGTGCCCAGAGCTCCTCCAGTGTGTCCCAGACCTCTGCCATTTTTGATGCAGAGGTGTGAGGGCACAATAGACACCTCTGAGTGGCCAGTGCCAGCAGGTGATATCAGAGACCCCTCCTGATAGGTGCTTACCTTTCTCTGTAGCCAATCCTCCTCTGGGGGCTATTTAGGGTCTCTCCTGTGGGTATCTCACCAGATAACGAATGCAAGAGCTCACCAGAGTTCCTCTGCACGTCCCTCTTCGACTTCTGCCAAGAATTGACCGCTGACTGCTCCAGGACGCCTGCAAAACCGCAACAAAGTAGCAAGAAGACTACCAGCAACATTGTAGCGCCTCATCCTGCCAGCTTTCTCGACTGTTTCCTGGTGGTGCATTCTCTGAGGGCTGTCTGCCTTCACCCTGCACTGGAAGCCAAGAAGAAATCTCCTGTGGGTCGACGCAATCTTCCCCCTGCCAACACAGGCATCAAACTTCTGCATCACCGGTCCTCTGGGTCCCCTCTCATCCTGACGAGCATGGTCCCTGGAACACAGGAGCTGGGTCCAAGTGTCCCCAACGGTCCAGTGGCCCTTCTGTCCAAATTTGGTGGAGGTAAGTCCTTGCCTCCCCACGCCAGACAGTAATCCTGTGTACTGCATGAACTGCAGCTGCTCGGGCTTCTGTGCACTTTTGCAAGACTTCCTTTGTGCACAGCCTAGCCCAGGTCCCCAGCACTCTGCCCTGCATTGCCCAACTCACTGAGTTGGACTTTGACTTTGTGGGACCCTCTTTTGTTGTTCTGAGTTGACCTTCATCCTCAGATCTTCTAAGTGACTGTTCAGGTACTTCTGAGGGTGCTGCCTGCTTCTGCATGGGCTCTCTGTGTTGCTGAGCACCCCCTCTGTCTCCTCCTCCAAGGGGTGACCTCCTGGTCCTTCCTGGGCCCTGGCAGCACCCAAAATCCTTAACTGCAACTCTTGCAGCTAGCAAGGCTTGTTTGCAGTCTTTCTGTGTGAAAACAACTCTGCATCCTCCAGCATGCCGTGGGACACCTTCTGACCAAAGGAGAAGTTCCTGGCTCCTTCCGTTGTTGCTGAATCTTTGGCTTCTTCCACCCAGAGGCAGCCCTTTTGCACCTTCATCCGGGGTTTAGTGGGCTCCTGCCCCCCCTGGATTTTGTGTATATTACTTACCTCCTAAGGGAGTATATCCCCTGAGATACTTTTGGCATATTATCACTAAAATAAAGTACCTTTATTTTTGTAACTCTGAGTATTGTGTTTTCTTATGATATAGTGCTAAGTGACATAAGTGGTATAGTAGGAGCTTTGCATGTCTCTTAGTTCAGCCTAAGCTGCTCTGCCATAGCTATTAGAACCCCTCTAATCTACTAATGAGGGATAACTGTACCTGGCACAAGGTGTAAGTACCACAAGGTACCCACTATAAGCCAGGCCAGCCTCCTACAGTGACAATCACTTTGACCGCTTCCTGATATGTCACAGTGACAATCTTATATGGGATGATATTCACCAAGTCTATCCCATTAGTTCTCTCCACCATTTCTCCTCCAACCTATGCCTTCCAAGGACTATACACTTTAAACAAAATTTCTTGGAATGGACGACTTAGTGAAGTAACTAGCGAAGTGGACTATTATCCTAAAAAAACAATAAAAGGGATATGCAGAGCTGCTCAAAGATGCCAGCTCATGGAAACCCATTAATTGCATGCCTTTCTTTCACACTTTTTCATCCATCCCGCCACTAAGTGTTGCATCTCCTAGTATGGTAACCGCACCTTGGGATCACTACCCACATAGTATGAAAACAAAGACAACAGGCTTACAGCATGTACCCTACACAGTGAAGCGTGCTACCTATGTAGGCAAGTGCTTCAGCCCCTGACATAAAGACAGTTTAGTGCTATATAGAGGTTGCAGTCCAATTAAATAAAATACATATGTCTTAATTAGATGCAACAGGCAACTGAGTTGATAGTTTGCCACACGTCTGCATTACAGGAAATCAACTTTTCGGTCCACTTGATGTAGTTGGAATCATGGGGCACTACTAGCTTAGTTATGTAAAAGTCCATTACCTGTTTTACATCATCTCTACTTGTTAATCGCCACCTGTTTGTAACACAATGTTTGCTTGTCACCTCAATTATATTTGATTGGTAATAATAAGCTTTCATTTGAGGCTTTTTGCCTAAAAATGTTTTTTTTGCTTATTATTTGTAAAGCACATCAATGTAAATCATAATAAGCTTCATGACGGTTGTACAAATAACAATACAAAGCAGTTCAATCACAACCAGGTAAAATATGTCTAATTCAAATGATCATAGGCAAAGCCAATAAGTCTGTCTTTTCCCTTGGAAAGATCTTGAAAATGAATTGATTGGGTGGATTTGTGTGTGTTGCCCCAGCTGTTCTACATGAAATTACATGAAGAAGTAACATTTTGGACTACATCAATATGCAAGCTCGGAGCAGTACCACTTTGCTGAACAGAATGCATTAACAGAGTTAATTTTTCCCCTCAAAGATGAGCATTATGAAACAGTGAAATTTGTGTTCTAAGTGCTGAACGTAAAAGGCCTCTTTTTGACATGGTTAGCCCCCACTTTTTGCATGATGATAAAAAGTGAGGGGCTTTTTGTCAGTCCAGTGCCACCTGGCAGGCCGGTGGCAAAGCAGGTGGGCACTTAAACGCCCCCATAATGCCACTACCTCTGGTTGGGGTACCCTTTGAAAGGTTAGGGGTCAACAGTGTTGGCCCCCTTGACCCTCAGACAACATCAAGACACAGATATATACTGGTGGTAGTTGATCATGCCACTAAGTATCCTTAGTCTATACCTCTTAGGACCATTACTACACCTGCAGTTGCCAAAGCCCTCCTCGGTGTCTTCACTAGGGTAGGATTTGCTAAGGAGGTAGTATCAGACAGAGGCTCAAACTTCATGTCTGCTTACTTAAAAACACATGTGGGAGGAATGTGGGGTGACCTATACATTTACCACCCCGTACAAGCTTCAAACAAATGGGCTGGCTGAGAGATTTTACCAGACCCTAAAAGGCAAGATTTGAAAGCTCAGAAGGAGATGGGATGTCCTGCTTACTTGCCCGCTGTTTGCCTGCAGGTAAGTCCCACAAAAGGGAGTAGGTTTCTCTCCATTTTAACTTTTGTTTGGGCACCCTGTTAGGGGACCAGTAAGTCTTGTTAAGGAAGGCTGGGAGAAGCCTATCAAAGAGCCCAAGCAAGACATTGTGGACTATGTGTCTGGCCTACATTCAAGGATGGCTGAGTACATGGAAAAAGCTGGCAAAAATCTTTAGGCCAGCCAGGAGCTGCAAAAGCTCTGGTATGACCAGAAAGCTGCCATGGTGGAGTTCCATCCAGGGCTGAAAGTTTGGGTGTTTGGGCCTGTTCCTGCAAAGGCCCTCCAGGACAAATGGTCTGGGCCCTATCCCATAGAGAGAAAAGGGGAGGTCCCTTATCTAGTTGACCTTGGCAGTTGCAAAAACCCAAAATAAATAATACATGTCAAACGCCTAAAACTGTTCTTTGACAGAGATGATGTGCTCATGGTTGCAGATGAGGGACAGGAGGATGACAGTAAGCCTCTCCCTATCTCCTCTCCAGCAACCGACAAGATGGTTCTGTGTATGGGGAGGTAGAATCAGACACCCATACAGAACAGCAGCAAGCTGATTACAGGCAAGTCCTCATCCAGTATGCTGAGTTGTTCTCTACAAACCCTGGAAAGACAAACTGGTGTAACTATGATGTGATCACTGGTGACAGCTTGCCTGCTAAGAACAAGATTTACAGAAAATCAGACCATGTCAGAGAGAGTATCCAGGCAGAGGTTAAAAGGATGTTGGATTTGGGTTTTATTGAATCCTCTGAGAGTCCCTGGGCTAGCCCAGTATATTTAGTCCCCAAAGCTCACACCAAAGGAGAGAATAGGGACATGAGGTTTTGTGTGGACTACAGGGGCCTCAATTCTGTTACAAAAACGGATGCTCATCCAATGCCAAAAGCTGATGAGCCGGCAAGGGGCAGCCAAATATCTGAGTACTTTTGATTTAATATCTGGGTAGTAGCAGATTGGCCTGACACGAGGAGTAAAAGAGAGGTCAGCATTTTCTACTCATAGTCTGCATTATCAGTTCACTGTTGTGGCCTCTGGTCTAAAGAATGCACCTGCCACCTTCCAGAGGCTGGTGAACCAAGTCCTTGCTGGAGTGAAAGCTTTTTGTGCAGCTTATCTGGATGACATAGCTGTCTAAAGTTCCACGTGGCAGGATCACCTGATCCACCTAGGAAAGGTCCTTGGGGCTCTGCAGAAGGCAGGCCTCACTATCAATGCCAGTAAGTGCGAGATAGGGCAGGGACAAGGTGTTGACTTGGGTCACCTGCTTGGCATAGGCTAAGTACAACCCCACAAATCTAAGATTCGGACTACTCTGGCTTGGGAAGCTCCCACATCCCAGACACCAGTCAGGGCATTCCTTGGCTTGACTGGGTACTATGGGAGATTTTTGAAGGATTATGGCACTATAATGCTCTCTCACAGAACTAACCTTCAAGAAAATGCCCAAAAAGGTTAACTGGACGGTGAGTTGTCAAAAGGCCTTTGACACTCTGAAGAATGCTATGTGCTCTGCCCCAGCCCTACAAGCACCAGACTACTCCAGGCAATTCATAGTCCAAACAGATGCTTCTGAAATGGGGATAGGAGCAGTTCTTTCCCAGAAAAATGATGATAGGCATGACCAGCCAGATGCTTTTATATGCAGGAAACTACTACCTAGGGAACAACATTTGAGTGCCATAAAGAGGGAAGCCTTTGCTGTGGTTTGGGCCCTGAAAATCTAAGGCCATATCTTTTTGGCTCTCACTTTATAGTTCAGACTGACCATAGACCTCTCAAATGGCTACCACTGATGAAGGTTGAAAACCCCAAACTGCTTAGGTGGTCACTTTCCCGACAGGGAAGTGTATCACAGACCTGGGACTGCCAATGCAGATAGCCTTTCCAGGTCCTTCCACTTAGATGATGAAAACTCTCTAGGGAAAGAGTAGTCTCATTGTCTTTTGTTTGGGGGGGGAGGTAGTGTGAGAAAAGGCTTCTTTTTTAAATTGTTAGCCCCCAATTTTTGCCTGATGTATGATGTAGCGTAGAAATTGTAGTGCCCAGGGACCCTGCCAACCAGGTCCACTGGGCCATAGCTCTTTCCCTAAAACTATTGTGATGCATTGACACACTAGGGGCCAGATGTAGGAAGCGTTTTGCATGGCGCAAACTACGAAAATCGCAGTTTGCGCCTTGCAAAACGTGCATCGCGATGCACATTCCCATTTTGCGAGTCGGTACCGACTTGCAAAATGGGAATGCGACTCGCAAATAGGAAGGGGTGTTCCCTTTCTATTTGCGACTCGCACCGCTATGCAGAATTGCTTTTTGACCGCGAACGCAGTTGCAAAGCAATTCGCAGTTACCACCAGTGTCACACTGGTGGTAACTCATTTGCAAAAGGGAAGGGGTCCCCATGGGACCCCTTCCCCTTTGTGAATGTCGCCATTAATGTTTTTTCAGAGCAGGCAGTGGTCCAATGGAGCACTGCCTACTATGAAAAACCGAAACCAAATGGTTCGGTTATTTTTTTGTATTGCAACTCGTTTTCCTTTAAGGAAAACGGGCTGCAATAAAAAATAAAAAAATGCTTTATTTAAAAAGCAGTCACAGACATGGAGGTCTGCTGTCTCCAGCAGGCCACCATCCCTGTGAGTCCAGGGAATCTCAATGGGGTCGCAAAATGCGACCCACCTCATTAATGTTAATGAGGTGGGTCTTTGCGACCCCATTGAGATTCACAGACGGTGTCTGAGACACCGTTCGGCATCCGATTTTGTGAATCGGAAATTGCGAGTAGCACCGACTCGCAATTTCCGATTCGCAAAATCGGATTTGACTACATCTGCCCCTTGGTTACACCTTTAGCGACCACTATAAGTCCCTAGTAAAATGTACTTTGGTACCCAGGGTATGGGGTACTAAGAGTAGGCTCTTCAGAGCAGCAGCGCTGATTGTGCCACCCTCTATGGCCATGCATCCAGATGCACCCATCACTGCCATTGCAGGCTGGGTGTCCCAGTGCAAACCTAAAACACAAACTCGACATGGCACACTGCCTGTCTGCCCTGTCTACTATACACTGTATACACTATGGATAAGACACCCCTCTGGCAGACATTCCAGCCCTAAGGCAGGGTGCAACATATTATATGTTTGGGAATAGTAACATGAGCAATATGCCCCCACTGTGTCCTTGCCAAACCGAGGACATAATGAGTGAACACAGAAGCCATTTTAATACATGCGCTGGACCCTGGTCAACACTTATTTCCAAGCTACATGATGGCCACTCTGAACCCTGGGTTGTCTGGTATCCAACAACTCAGAATGATAAATCCCAACTGGTACCAGTATTGAATTTATCCCCAACTGTACCCAGGGTTCACCTTACAGGTTTCCGTGTAAAAGCTAACTACCCTGACATAGTTTCTGACTGTCCTATCCAGCCTGCCACCTCCAGACACCCAAACTACAAACCTTGGGGGAGGGATCCATGTCTCTGGTTTGTAGAACATGCCCTTCCTGGGTGGAGGTGTTAACACCCCCTCCCTCAGGAAGGTCCACTGTCCTGGCGTTGAGCTTCAAAGGGCTTCAGGACTTTGAAACTCGACCCCCAGGCCTGCTGCTAGAAGCAGATGGTCACCCCCATTTCCGAACCCTCACTTTTGTGGGCAGGAAAGGCAGGAAACTACACAAGTGTTTGGAGGAGTGGCCCCACCTGGCATGCACCCTTAAGGTGTTGCCTACGAGGTGGACACTCCATTTCATTTTCCTCTACCTAAGATGGAAGAAAAATAGCCAGTCAGGGATAGGGAAGTGACCTTTCCCACAGGAAGTGGTCACTGTAGTGGGTGTACCTATCCAAAGGTAGGTTTCCCCTTGGACACTACCAGGCCCACCCTAAATTGCCCACTAAATTCCTTATTTAGTTCGTACCCCTAAACCAGGTAATCAGATTTAATGGACAAAAGGAGACCACCATCAAGACAATCCAAAGCACGAGAACTGTGGACCTGCTACTACAAAGAAAAGGCGCCAAACCCTGCCTGCTGCACCTAGGACCCGACAATTGCTGCTGAGGAGTTGTTGGGCAAATGGAAAAATGCTAAAGAACCCCAGAGGACCTCCTGGCTTTGAAAGTCACCCAACAACTCCCTCCAGAGTGGAGGTACCACTCTGCAACAAGAAGAAACCAGAAACCAGTGAGCGTTTCTTCACTAACCAGCCACTAACTCCTGAACCGGAAGTTTCAGCTGAATCCAATGACACACTGTAAGAGGCTGGCCTGGTTTGTAGTGGGTGCCTTGGGTACCTACACCTTACACCAGGTCCAGTTATCTCTTATTAGTGAAATGTAGTAGTGTTCTAGCACCTTAGGCTAATAGAGGTAGCTATAGCAAAGCAGATTAGGCAGAATTAGGAGATATGCAAAGCTCCTGCAATACCACATATGGTACAGAGTACTTATACACAAGTAAAGACAATACTCAATGTTACCAAAAATAAAGGTAATTTATTTGGGTGACACAAGGCCAAAAATTTCTTAGAGGCAATACTCCTTCTGGAGGTAAGTATTGTACACAATATACACACTAGAAATCAAAATAAGGTAAGTAATTACACATAGGATAGTGCAAACAATAAGAAATGCTATAGAATGCAATGCGAGAAAATAGGTCTGGGGCAACACAAATCATATTCTAAGAAAGTGGAATGTGATTCACGAATTCCACCCTAGACAAGTGTAGTGTGTAGAGAATGGCTGGGAGAAAAAGAATACAGCAACGGTAAGTAAAATCCCCCACCCAAGAGCCCAGGAAAGTAGGAGTAAAGTACTGCAAGTTTCCTTATGACACACTACAAGTCGTGAATAAAGTTATTGCAAGAACCAAGCAAGACTGCAAACAACAAATGGTGGATTCCTGGACCTGAAGAACTGCAAAGGAAGGAGACCAAGTCCAGAAGTTGGAAGAAGTTCCAGGAAGGACAGGAGCCCCTGCCAACCCAGAAGAGGGTGCAAAAGAAGAGTCCACAGCTAGACAAAGACTGCAGAAATGCACACAAGGAAGATGTCAGTGGGTTCACGCACAATGCAATCGATGTCCGACGAAGAGATGGTTGATGCAGGTGAGTTTTGGTGCTGGATTCGTCCAACAAGCCTTGTTTCCGGCAAAGTCGTGTTTTGCATCAAAGTGGTGCTGTCTGAACCCAGGAGGGACCTGGGGGCCTCAACTCTGTGTGAGGAGGAAGAGGGGCTCTCAGCACTTCAGAGAGCCCTCATTCAACCAGACAGCACCCACATGAGTCTCAGGACATGGGGACAAAGGAGGTGCAAAATGCGGTTGGTGCAGCACTACAAAGAAAGGTCCACGCCGCTGGAGGTCAACTCAGCGAGTTGAGGGTCACAGGATAGAGTGCTGGGGACCTGGGCCAGGCTGTGCATGAAAGAATTTTGAAAATAGTGCACAGAGGCCTCAGGAGGTGAAGAAGATGCTGTGCACAGGGGTACTGTTGTACTCAGGAAGGCAAACTCTTACCTCCTCCAAATTAGGACAGCAGGACCTCAGGACAGTCTGTGTCAAAGGGGTCCACCACCTGTGTTCCAAGGAGCACGCTCGTCACCAGGAGAGGAGTCCAAGAGAAACAGTCATCGACTTAGAAGGTGCCTGCAAGACCAGGGAAGTGACTCCGTCACTCCACTGGAGATTTCTTCGGTCCTTTTGGTGCAGGGTGAAGACAGGGAGTCCCAGAGCGTGCACACCGTGGAAACTGTTGCAGTTGCTGGCTGGAGCTGAAGTTGCAGAGGAAAAGTAGCCCTTCTGGATACTTTGTTGCTGTTACAGCGGTTCCTGGAGCAGTCTGCAGTCGATCCGATGTCAGAGGATGAAGTAGTGGTTGCAGAGGATTCCTGATGGAAACCTACAAGCAGAATCTGAAGAGAAACCCACAGGAGAGACCCTAAATAGCCCTGAGAGGGGGATTGGCTACTTTATCAGGTATGGACATATCAAGGGGGGACTCTGACATCACCTGCTGGCACTGGCCACTCAGAGGCCTCCAGATTGTCCCCACACCTTGGAAAACAAGATGGCTGAAGTCTGGGGCACACTGGAGGAGCTCTGGGCACCACCCCTGGGGTGGTGATGGACAGGGGAATGGTCACTTCCCTTTCCTTTGTCCAGTTTCATGCTAGAGTAGGGACTGGGTGTCCCTGATCCGGTGTAGACTGGCTCATTTCCAGAAGCTGGGGGAGGCTACCCCTCTCCAGCCTGTTACAGCTATTTCCAAAGGGAGAGGGTGTAACACTCTCGCCCCAAAGGAAATGCTTTGTTCTGACTTCCTGGGACTGAGCTGCTCAGACTGCAGGAGGGCAGAATCCTGTCTGTGAGGTGGCAGCAGTTACAGTGCAAGCCTCAGAGAGCTGGTTTGGCAGTACTGGGGGTCCATGGTGGAGCCCCCAGGATGCATGGAATTTGCTCCCCAATACCAGATTGGGAATGGGGGTGCTAATTCCATGATCTTAGACACCTTACCTGGCCATATTCAGAGTTACCATTGTGAAGCCACATAAAGGTATTGACCTATTTGTAGTGCACACGTGTAATAGCGTCCCCGCACTCACAAAGATCCGGGAATTGGCCCTGAACTATGTGGGGGCACCTTTGATAGTGCAAGGGTGCCCTCACACTTAGGCCTTGATTAATACCTTTTGGGGAAAACTGCACTAACTCAGTTTTGCACCAAAAAGTTTAGCACCGTCTTGCACCATTTCTACGCACCAGCCGGGCACCATATTTATGGAATGGTGCAAGCTGGTGCACAGGGTAGGTAAGTGTAAAAAAAAAAAACAATTTAGTCGGGTGGCAGTATGGAAGAAGGGGTTTAGCACCGCAAATTGACATTGGGCAGGTTAGAGTGAACAAAAATTACTCTAACCTGCCTAGAGTCATTTTCTGACGCAAAACCATCCATACCACATGACTCCTGTCTTTGACACATGACTTCCCCACCCCAATGGCCATCACAGGGGACCAGGGTCCCCTGGGCATGACCATTGCACCCTGTGCCATGTATGGGGGCCCATTTCAGGTCCCCATATGGCACTTTAAAGATAAAATAAAATACTTACCTGTACTTACCTGGGATGGGGTCCCCCATCCTCCGCTGTCACTCTGGTGTGGGTGGGGGTGGCCCTGGGGCCCTGGGGCCTGGGGAGGGCACCTGTGGGCTTATTCCATGATGTTCCACCATGGAAATAGGCCCACAGGTCCCCTAACCCCTGCCCTGACCCAGCTTTGCAGCATTTTTTTTACTCCTCCTCCCTCCTGTGCACCATTTTTGCATAAATATGGCGTTAATGCCATAGTGCCATTTTTTGCATGGTAACACCTACCTTGCATCTCATTAAGGCAAGGTTGGTTTCCAGGTCCAAAAAATGACTTAAACTCCATAAATTTGGCACTAGATGGGTCTAGTGCCAAAGTATAAATAAGGAGTTAGTTTGGCACTGAATTAGAGTACAAAAAATGATGCTAATTCGGTGCAAACAGAGTATAAATATGCCCCTGAGTAACTTTGCACCTAACCTTCAGTAAATGAAGGTTAGACATACAGGTGAGTTATAAGTTACTTAGGTGCAGTGAAAATGGCTGTGAAATAGCATGTTCACTATTTTACGTAGGCTGCAATGGCAGGCATGTGGATGGATTTGTCTGAGCTCCTTATAGGTGGCAAAAGAAATGCTGCAGCCCATAAGGATCTCCTGAAACCCTAATGCCCTGGATACCCAGGTACCACATACTAGGGACTTATAAGGAGGTCCAGCGTGCCAACTGAAATTGGTAAAGGAAGTCACTAGCTTATAGGGACACATTTAAAAGCAGAGAGAGCATAAGCACTGAGGTTCTGATTAGCAGAGTCTCAGTGACACAGTTAAGCACTATTCACAACACACACATTAGGCCACAAACTATGAGCACTGGCTCCTGACCAGCAGGATCCCAGTAAGACAGGCAAAAACATACTGACATACAGGAAAAATGGGGGTGGCATGCCAAGAAAGATGGTACTTTCCTACACACAACAACAACTCTGAGGACAAACCCTGCTAGTGTGCCACGTTTGGTGGCACTGGGCCCTCCAGTGGTCAAACCGTAACAATACCCTTAGGCCCATATTTATACTTTTTGACGCAAAACTGCGCCAACCAGTTTTGCGTCAAAAAAATTAGCGCCGGCTAACGCCATTCTGAAGCACCATGCGGGCGCCCATATTTATTGAATGACGTTAGCCGGCGTTAGCCGCCGGCGCAGTCTGGTGTGCGTGAAAAAAACCGACGTACACCAGGCAACGCCGGTGTAGGGGGATATGGAGCTTGGGTGTCAAGAAATGGGGCAAGTCAGGTTGAGGCAATTTTTTCGCCTCAACCCGATTTGCGCCATTTTTTTTCACTCCCAATCCCCATAGAAATGACTCCTGTCTTAGCAAAGACAGGAGTCATGCCCCCTTGCCCAATGGCCATGCCCAGGGGACTTCTGTCCCCTGGGCATGGTCATTGGGCATAGTGGCATGTAGGGGGGCACAAATCAGGCCCCCCATGCCACAAATTTTTTTTTACAAAAACACTTACCTGAACTTACCTTAATGTCCCTGGGATGGGTCCCTCCAGCCTTGGGTGTCCTCCTGGGGTGGGCATGGGTGACAGGGGGTGTCCCTGGGGGCATGGGGGGGCACCTCTGGGCTCCTTCAGAGCCCACAGGTCCCTTAACGCCTGCCTTTTGCAGGCGCTAAAAAACGGCGCAAAAGCGGGCGTACGTAATTTTTTTTGACCCGCCCACTCCCGGGCGTGATTTTTGCCCGGGAGTATAAATCCCACGCACATGCCTCGGAGTCGATTTTTTAGACGGGAACGTCTACCTTGCATATAATTAACGCAAAGTAGGTGTCCACGCTAAAAAATTACGCTAACTCCATGGACTTTGGCGCTAGACGCGTCTAACGCCAAAGTATAAATATGGAGTTAGTTTTGCGTCGAAATTGCGTAAAAAAAAAACGACGCAATTTCGGCGCAAACGGAGTATAAATAGGCCCCTAAGTATTAGTCAGCTTATGTCAAACTCCAAGAAAAATAGCCTGCCCACTGCTTAAAAAGGACCAAGAGGAAGCCCCATTCAAGGGACTTCAGTAACACACTGGATCCCCAGCCAGAGTGCCCTCAGTGTCCTGCAAATGACCCTTGAACTAACTTACTTCCAACTCCAGAGGACATATTGTGCACAGCTCCTGGCTCACCGATTTGCTCTGCACCAGCCCGCCCTGTGCCCCGCAACAAAGGACCTGCTGTGTCCTAAGGATCCCCCACCACTTGCAACCTTGACACTACAAGGGGACCCCGAAGAACGATCTTTAATCTGACCTCTGCAGTGCTTTTCCAAGGGGTCCCCTGCAGTGGCCCTGCACCAGCTCCAGAGACTTTTCATCGTTGCTCCCGCCGGAACGGGAGCTTCCTGAACTTCTCCAGCTGGAACAGTATGCCAACCGATGACCTCAACCAACCTGGAAAAGAAGAACTTGGTACACCAACTGTATGTTTTATTTATTTTTAAAAGTGTCTTTCCATTGATTCCTATGGTGCGTAATCATGCACAAAAGAAATTTTTTTATTAAACATCAAAAATCAATATCTCAGAAAGTACTTATGATATTCTTGGTCTTAAAAAATACATACAATTATGAAGTATTTTTATTAATTGGTCTTGAGTTCTTCCTTTGAGTGTGTGAGTCGCATGATTGATACTGTGAGTACAACAAATGCTTTGTACTTCTCCAAGATTGGCCTAACTGCTCGACTAAGCTACCTTGAAAATTAGAGCATTAGATAATCTAGTTTTTACTCCTGTAAATCAACATATGTTTGTCTGGACCCCCCGCACAGTGTGCCTAGGTTTGCACACTACATAGAGGGCCAGCCTCCTACACACAAAGCAAAATATAATTGTTGGACTTTTGCTTTTGCAGGGTCATCCCCAGACTTTTTTGCCTCCTGCCTCCTATTTTTTCCTGACATGTTGCTGTTGGCTTTTGAACTCTGAGCACTTTCCCACTGCTAACCAGTGCTAAAGTGCATATGCTCTCCTGTTTAAATTGTATGTAAGTGGTTTATCCATGATTGACATATTTGAATTACTAGTAGGTCCCTAGTAAGGTGCACTAGAGGTGCCAGGGCCTGTAAATCAAATGCTACTAGTGGGCCTGCAGCACTGGTTGTGCCACCCACATAAGTAGCTCTGTAATCATGTCTCAGACCTGCCACTGCAGTGTCTGTGTGTGTATTTTTACACTGTAAAGTCGACTTGGCAAGTGTACCCACTTGCCAGGCCTAAACCTTCCCTTTACTTGCATGTAAGGCACCCCTAAGGTAGGCCCTAGGTAGCCCCAAGGGCAGGGTGCAGTGTATGGATAAGGTAGGACATATAGTAGTGTGGTTTATATGTCCTGACAGTGAAATACTGCCAATTTCGTTTTCACTGTTGCAAGATCTGTCTCTCTCTCATAGGATAATATGGGGGCTACCTTTAAATATGATTAAAGTGTAGATTCCCCTAGAGAAGAGATGGACAGGTGGAGTTTGGGATCCCTGAACTCACAATTTAAAAATGCATCTTTTGGTAAAGTTGATTTTGAGATTGCGAGTTTGGAAATGCCACTTTTAGAAAGTGAGCATTTTCTTGCTTAAACCATTCTGTGACTCTGCCTTGTTTGTGGATTCCCTGTCTGGGTCAGTTTGACAGTTGGGTTGTTTTTCACCTCACACCAGACAGTGACACAAAGGGAGCTGGGGTGTGATCTGCATTTCCTGATTAGCCATCTCTGCTAGGAGGGAGGGGTGGAGTGGTCACTCTCATCTGAAAGGACTGTGCCTGCCTCTGACAATGCTGTCTCCAACCCCCTGGTGTGTGTCTGAGGCCTTGCCTGGGCAAGGCAGGATTTCACAAGAAGGTGTGAGTCCCCTTTGAAGGAAGGTGACTTCAAAGACTAAAATGGGTATAAGAAGGGCACCCAAACTTACAAACTTTAGAAACACTTCTGGAATCAAGAGGAACCTCTGCCTGGAGAAGAGCTGATCGCTGAGGAACAAGTGCTGCCCTGCCTGTGACTGTGCTTTGTGGAGCTTTCCTGCAGTGCTGCTTCTGCCAGAGTAAGAGGGCAAAGACTGGACTTTGTGTGCCTTCCATCTTGAAGAAGAAATCTCCAAGGGCTTGATGTAGAGCTTGCCTCCTGTTATTGAAGTCTCAGGGATAGCAAAGACTTCTTCCTGCCAGCACCTGGAGTCTCTGGAGAGACCCCTACTCTGCTCTGTGGTGCCCTTCCAGTTCCTGGGACCCTGAAAGGAGAGGCTGGCAGCCTAAGGACAAAAATACACGCACCGAGCGCCGTGCGGAGAAAAGATCGACGCGAATCCGATCGCGGCTGAGAAAACGACGTGACGCCGGCTCCGCAGCTGAGAAACGACGCCGCAGGAAACGCGACCGGAGAATCGACGCCCGGAGCAGGAGAAACGACGCGCAGCATCGCTGACGAAGGCTGAGAGATCGCAACCTGCGCCGCGGGACTTTCGGACCGTCGCGTGGCTGGCTTTTTCGACGCGCATCGCCGTGCCGAGTTGTTTTCGACGCATATAACCGTGCAGGGTTATTTTCGACGCACACCGCCCGTGCGGGGTTATTTTTGACGCAAACCAGGTACATTTACACGCTAGCAGCGCTAGTGTGTTGTTACAACTACCTAAAGACTCTTTTTATTTTAAACCTTTAAAAAATCATAACTTGACTTGTGTATGTTGGATTTTTGTCGTTTTGGTCTTGTTTTGTTTAGATAAATATTTCCTATTTTTCTAAACTGGTGTTGTGTCATTTTGTAGTGTTTTCATTAAGTTACTGTGTGTGTTGGTACAAATACTTTACGCCCAGCACTCTGAGGTTAAGCCTACTGCTCTGCCAAGCTACCAAGGGGGTAAGCAGGGGTTAGCTGAGGGTGATTCTCTTTTATCCTAACTAGAGTGAGGGTCCTTGCTTGAACAGGGGGTAACCTGACTGTCAACCAAAGACCCCATTTCTAACATTGGTGACCAGCGGTCGGGATTGGACTTGTATTTGTACTTGACATACAGTGATTAAGTGTACACTACTGTTTTGATCTCAGACCACTACGTGACCACATACTACTTGTCTTGTGATTCTGCTTTTTGTTCTCTGATGTCCTCCTGGAAGTATTGATAATATTTTTGGACTTTGTTTTTTGGTTGTGAAGCCTTTGCAGAAATGGAAGTCAATTTCTGGCACCTATCTATGTATAAAAAGTGGCAGCTTAAAGCATTCTGCATGGAAAGGGGATTGGCTGTGAACAAGGAATCCAGAAGGGAGGATCTTGAGTCAGCCCTGTTTCAGGATGAATTGAAACGTTGTCAGGCAACACCACCAAATGAGTCTGAGGAGGATAGCTACTCTGAGGAGGAGGATTACTCCAAAGAGGAGGGCAGTGGCCCTGAGGAGGGAACAGAAAGAGATGATAGGCTCCTAGCTCGAATCCGGAGTCTGGAAGAGTTTAAGAGGGCCGAGGAGAAGAGAGCCTTAGCCCTGGCAGAAAGGAGGAGGGACTTAGAGATTAAAAAAATGATTTATGCTTACGAGCTTAAATTGAAAGAGCTGGAAGTCATGAGGGCTGAGTCCAGCTGGAATGGTGGCAGCAACAATTGTATATCCAGTGATGCTGCAGAAGTGCACATGCCCAGAGAGGTGGTGCCCTACTTGAAGGAGGGAGTTAACACACGCCAGGAGGTTCAGGGGTATGAGGTAGCTCCAGTGATGCACAGGGTCTCTGAGGTAGATTGGGGAACTGGCATGGGGAGTCATATTCCTACTGGTGGGAGGGACACTCTACTGACTCTAGGTGAGAGTGACAGGGAGAGGGGTTCCCCCCAAGTAGAAGTCCTGGTTATGGAGTGTGAAGACATCCCAGAAGAGTGTGGGTTGAGTGTCAGGGACAGTCAGGTACTGTCTCACCAGTCTCAGGAGGGTGATGTGGGGTGCTTTGTCAAAGCAGAGTCACTGGATGGTTGGGTGAAGGGTACTTTGGTTAATTCATGTGAGGGGCTGAGTGATGTAATTGCTGGAGAGCAGATGTCTAGTCCTTATTTTCCAGAGCTATGCCAACACCAGGTGGAGTGTGAGTTCTCTGACCCCAGGGAGCTTACAATGGAGGCAGACTTCTGGGTGAGTACCAGAGAGTCTGAAGAGGCATTTGGGGGTGCTCCTGAGAGGAGTGGTCTAGGTAGTTCCCAACCAGGTGAGGTAGGGAAGGATTGTAGTGTCCCAGGTAGGTCCCAGTGTAGTGGGATGGGTGAGGGACCCCATGTCCAGTCTCAGAGGAGAGGGAATGGGGATGGGTTGAGGCCCAAGGTGCCCGAGATCCGGTCCCAGGTCCTGGAGGGTTCCCTGCGGGAACCCCAGGAGGGGAGCCTAGCCTGTACCATAGGGCCATCTGTTGAGGGAGACCCCACAGTGTCAGGAGAACTTGGGGGGGCGGCTGTAGCCAGCGTCCCACCAGTTCTGGTGTCTGGCAGTACCACTCCTAGTGAGGGGTTGCAGAAGTCCAGACAGAGGGTTGAGAGGGGGTTGCGGACCCCAGTGGAGAACCTGGAGGGTCAGGGGTCAGCTCTGAGTGCAGAGCCCCCCAGGAATGACCTTGGTGAGACCATTTCTGGGCTGGGGGGAATCCAGACTCTGTCAGATGGGCAGAGGTCAGGAGACCTGCGCCAGCCAGACTCTTGTATGGCCCTTGGGGAAAGTGTTTCCCTTGTGGGGGGTAGGTGTGCCCCCCAGGAAGTCCTGGTGCGCCAGGCAATGGTTCAACCGCAGGGTGGTGACTCTGGGTTGAATGATCAGGTTCAGGGGGTAAACTCTGACCTGATGGGGGGTAAATGTGCTCCCAAGGAAGTCCTGGTGTGCCAGGCAGTGGTTCAACCGCAGGGTGGTGACCCTGGGTTGGATGACCAGGTTCAGAGGGTCAACTCTGACCTGGTAGGGGGTAGGTATGCCCCCCAGGAAGTCCTGGGTTGCCAGGCAGTGATCCAGTCTGTGGGTACAGACCCTGGATTGGGAGGCCAGGTTAAGGGTGTCCCCCCTGACCTGGAGGAAGGGGCTACTGCTAACAGTACCCCTACCATGTTGTCTTCTGGGGGGGCCGCTCCTAGTTGGGTGGTTCAGGACCCCAGAAGAGAGGGCAGGGGGAGGGAAGCCTCACCCCTGGCCCTGGTCCAACCTGAAGGTACAGACCCCAGGTTGGAGGATCAGTTGCAGGTTAACATCCCTGCACTGATGGAAGAATTGTGCAGGACTGCTTCTACAAGCACCCTGACAGTTTTGGACTCTGGGGGTGCCGCTTCTGCAGGGAGGGTACAGAGCCCCAGAGGGGAGGACCAGGGTCAGGTTGTCATCCCTGACCTGGTGGAAGAGAGAGTGGTCAAAGGGTGCCAGGCACCTGGGGCTACCGCCCCCCACTCTCCACAGTCACAGTGGTTAGAGAGGCCTGAGGTCGGGCTCTCATCCCTGACAGTTGTCTGGGGCCACTGTGGCTTGCTGTCCTGGTGGACAGAGTTGCCCCTGGGGGGGGGAGGACGAGAGTCACACCCCGGGGGTGGAGTGGGCAACACCACTGTGTTGGCCCTGGTGGTACTATCTGCCCATTGCAATACATCTGTGAGCAAAGTAAAGTTAGGTGTTGCACAGATGGTGTCTGTAGATGTGGAGAAGGGTTCCCCATGGGTTAGCTTAGTGGGCCCTGAGAGTATGGACAGAGGGATCCAACTGGAGTCAGGAAGGCGTAGAACTGGAACATGCCCCTGCTGTTGTGGGCCTGGGTCCCTGTTCTATCGCCCCAATCAGGGAAGTACATCAAGGTATTGATTGTTCTCCCCTGGCTTTAGGCTGGTAGGGGGTCGTGTTGGACTTTTGCTTTTGCAGGGTCATCCCCAGACTTTTTTGCCTGCTGCCTCCTATTTTTTCCTGACATGTTGCTGTTGGCTTTTGAACTCTGAGCACTTTCCCACTGCTAACCAGTGCTAAAGTGCATATGCTCTCCTGTTTAAATTGTATGTAAGTGGTTTATCCATGATTGACATATTTGAATTACTAGTAGGTCCCTAGTAAGGTGCACTAGAGGTGCCAGGGCCTGTAAATCAAATGCTACTAGTGGGCCTGCAGCACTGGTTGTGCCACCCACATAAGTAGCTCTGTAATCATGTCTCAGACCTGCCACTGCAGTGTCTGTGTGTGTATTTTTACACTGTAAAGTCGACTTGGCAAGTGTACCCACTTGCCAGGCCTAAACCTTCCCTTTACTTGCATGTAAGGCACCCCTAAGGTAGGCCCTAGGTAGCCCCAAGGGCAGGGTGCAGTGTATGGATAAGGTAGGACATATAGTAGTGTGGTTTATATGTCCTGACAGTGAAATACTGCCAATTTCGTTTTCACTGTTGCAAGATCTGTCTCTCTCTCATAGGATAATATGGGGGCTACCTTTAAATATGATTAAAGTGTAGATTCCCCTAGAGAAGAGATGGACAGGTGGAGTTTGGGATCCCTGAACTCACAATTTAAAAATGCATCTTTTGGTAAAGTTGATTTTGAGATTGCGAGTTTGGAAATGCCACTTTTAGAAAGTGAGCATTTTCTTGCTTAAACCATTCTGTGACTCTGCCTTGTTTGTGGATTCCCTGTCTGGGTCAGTTTGACAGTTGGGTTGTTTTTCACCTCACACCAGACAGTGACACAAAGGGAGCTGGGGTGTGATCTGCATTTCCTGATTAGCCATCTCTGCTAGGAGGGAGGGGTGGAGTGGTCACTCTCATCTGAAAGGACTGTGCCTGCCTCTGACAATGCTGTCTCCAACCCCCTGGTGTGTGTCTGAGGCCTTGCCTGGGCAAGGCAGGATTTCACAAGAAGGTGTGAGTCCCCTTTGAAGGAAGGTGACTTCAAAGACTAAAATGGGTATAAGAAGGGCACCCAAACTTACAAACTTTAGAAACACTTCTGGAATCAAGAGGAACCTCTGCCTGGAGAAGAGCTGATCGCTGAGGAACAAGTGCTGCCCTGCCTGTGACTGTGCTTTGTGGAGCTTTCCTGCAGTGCTGCTTCTGCCAGAGTAAGAGGGCAAAGACTGGACTTTGTGTGCCTTCCATCTTGAAGAAGAAATCTCCAAGGGCTTGATGTAGAGCTTGCCTCCTGTTATTGAAGTCTCAGGGATAGCAAAGACTTCTTCCTGCCAGCACCTGGAGTCTCTGGAGAGACCCCTACTCTGCTCTGTGGTGCCCTTCCAGTTCCTGGGACCCTGAAAGGAGAGGCTGGCAGCCTAAGGACAAAAATACACGCACCGAGCGCCGTGCGGAGAAAAGATCGACGCGAATCCGATCGCGGCTGAGAAAACGACGCGACGCCGGCTCCGCAGCTGAGAAACGACGCCGCAGGAAACGCGACCGGAGAATCGACGCCCGGAGCAGGAGAAACGACGCGCAGCATCGCTGACGAAGGCTGAGAGATCGCAACCTGCGCCGCGGGACTTTCGGACCGTCGCGTGGCTGGCTTTTTCGACGCGCATCGCCGTGCCGAGTTGTTTTCGACGCATATAACCGTGCAGGGTTATTTTCGACGCACACCGCCCGTGCGGGGTTATTTTTGACGCAAACCAGGTACATTTACACGCTAGCAGCGCTAGTGTGTTGTTACAACTACCTAAAGACTCTTTTTATTTTAAACCTTTAAAAAATCATAACTTGACTTGTGTATGTTGGATTTTTGTCGTTTTGGTCTTGTTTTGTTTAGATAAATATTTCCTATTTTTCTAAACTGGTGTTGTGTCATTTTGTAGTGTTTTCATTAAGTTACTGTGTGTGTTGGTACAAATACTTTACGCCCAGCACTCTGAGGTTAAGCCTACTGCTCTGCCAAGCTACCAAGGGGGTAAGCAGGGGTTAGCTGAGGGTGATTCTCTTTTATCCTAACTAGAGTGAGGGTCCTTGCTTGAACAGGGGGTAACCTGACTGTCAACCAAAGACCCCATTTCTAACAATAATGTAGTATATAGTTGCAATAAAAGGCCTGTGTTTTGTTGCATCCTTAAGAAAGTTCACGTGTGTGTACCATCTTCACTTTATGGACAGTACAAACTGTGCATCCAGTGTGTTATTGTGACAGCGAGGTTAAGCAAATGAATGCACAGGGGTGATTAGTGACAATCACTGTGCCTCACTAAGTGGCTAAGATATCCAAACAGCAAACACTTCATAAAAAAAGGAATCATAAACTAGAAAGGAAAATTAGCTTTCAGCAAAATTAATACATCAAGAAACATACACTGGGTAACAAACTACAAGTTGCACCTGTAACATAATTATTTGATAGCCTCCTTCACAAAACCTATTGGAAATACAAATGGGACAGCATAAACTCCTGAAAGTTCCATGGCTTCTGTAGACAGTCTAGCCAAGCAATGGTAAACCACAAACAACCCATGAAAGTGGATGATGAAGGGAGGCTGACCTAACCCCACCTTTCACTCTTTTTATTTCTTTTCATTGTACTTTTTTAAAGAATTCATAGCATGTGGACTTTGAAGGAGCAGGAGATTAATTTGCATCATGCAATGGCTTTGTGCATATTTTAAATCTTAGCTGTGCTTAACTGGATGGATCTTTGTCTAGAATTTAGGTTTAACATAATAAATTCAATAGCATATTAATACCGGTGAAGCATATTTTGCCCAACAAGAATGACAGAAGGTAATAGATATATACATACCATAAGGATTTTCTAGCAGTGTGCAAAGCTACAAACTCAAATCAGTCAGATTAGTCATTGACCAATAATCACCTTATTACAACAATGTTCAGTACAATCCAAAGATAGTCAGATTGGCAAATGAAAAGCAAAGTTATTTAAGGAATATTACAGGGAAATCATAAAAGTTTTGGTTCCCCTGAAGGAAAACTCCCTAATGCTGAACTAAAGTTTCAGAGGTAGAGTCGGGGGAGTTTAAGCAGCAGGTGTCATTAAATGAATCCTGTAAGGCAGAATCAATTGAAGGTTGTACTCAGAAATTCCAGAAATGTATTAGCGCATGCGATTAACTATATGAGCAGAAATAAAATAGGCTTAGAGAGGCACGGGGGCATATGCATACAAAGGTGGACAGGTGCAAATCTGGCTGTTTAACTTAGCAATGCACAATCTTATGTAGCAAAATTCGCCAATTTGTCAATAAGATGTTGTTATCCCCTTTTCTCAAGCTTCATATAGAGGAGCTCTACAGCTGCACAATCTTCAGATTATCTCCTTTTGGATGAACAAACCATCGTGAACACCGATGAACAAAACTAATTATAGTGTTACATTGAAACTATCAACAATATATTCTCATGCATATTATAACTGCTAAAACAGTCATTAATTAATCTATGGGCACTGAATTGTATCCTGAAATGAGAACAAAGCTAACAGTACAGTAACAGCAAAGGGCACATTTTCGATTTTAGGAGAAATTTCCACTCTGAGGCCCACTATGGGCAACTTAAGGTGAACACACTCAAACTATCTAAACAATCTAATCATAAAATCACATTGGATATACGTATATATTGGTTACATGTAATGTTCATTAGCATGCTGTCAAATGAAAATGGAAAATGGCTTCACTCGCCAACCTCCAGACAGCTAAACCTGGCTGCAATCATTTATAAACAATGGTACAGGAAGGCATCTAAAATATCTATAAAAAACTAACAAATACAGTTGTAATATGGTTAACTCAAATCAATACCCAAAAGCATGGGCAGCTAGGGGAAACAGATTCAGCTCTCGTATGCCCAAAAATAAGACTTAATGAGTTTTTGCTATCACAGGTGGAATTCAATCTCAATGTATCGCACTCATTTATGTCCTGCACCTCATGTTCCATAATCTTCCTATTCACTCTTCTGCCATCCTTCTCCTTGCTGCTCCTCCTCAACCTTTACTCTCCTTCCTAACACGTCAAGTGACAAGGACAGTTGAAGTTGTGCTAAAATGGATAGTTAATGTATACTTTGGATCTTTCAGTTTGTTTTCCACACTACTACAAGATTGAAAAGTGAGTAAAGATTGCGTAACATGGACGTATAACATTGAAGAAAGGCAAAAGAATGGTTTTCTGGAGAAGCATTTGCTTAGAGTAGATTATGGTGTAATTTGTTACTTATGTCTCGTTATCATATTTCGAAAGGGTGACTGTTGGACTTTTTTGCTTATGCAGGGTCATCCCCAATCTTTTTGCCTCCTGCCTCCTACATTTTCTTACCTGTTGCTGTTGGCTTTTGAACTCTGAGCACTTTACCACTGCTAACCAGTGCTAAAGTGCATATGCTCTCTGTGTAAAATTGTATGTAATTGGTTTATTCATGATTGGCATATTTGATTTACTAGTAAGTCCCTAGTAAAGTGCACTAGAGGTGCCCAGGGCCTGTAAATCAAATGCTACCAGTGGGCCTGCAGCACTGGTTGTGCCACCCACATAAGTAGCTCTGTAATCATGTCTCAGACCTGCCATTGCAGAGTCTGTGATGCAGTTTTAACTGTAAATTCGACTTGGCAAGTGTACCCACTTGCCAGGCCTAAACCTTCCCTTTTCTTACATGTAAGGCACCCCTAAGGTAGGCCCTAGGTATCCCCAAGGGCAGGGTGCAGTGTATGGTTAAGGTAGGCCATATAGTAATGTGTTTAATATGTCCTGACAGTTAAATATTGCTAAATTCGTTTTTCACTGTTGCAAGGCCTGTCCCTCTCATAGGTTAACATGGGGGCTACCTTTAAATCTGATTAAAGTGTAGATTCCCTTTGGGAGCGGATGGATATGTGGAGTTTGGGGTCTCTGAGCTCACAATTGAAAAATACACCTTTTAGTAAAGTTGATTTTGAGATTGTGCGTTTGAAAATGCCACTTTTAGAAAGTGAGCATTTTCTTGCTTATACCATTTCTGTGACTCTGCCTGTTTGTGAATTCCCTGTCTGGGTCAGTTTGACAGTGTGGCTGGTTGCACAACACACTAGACAGAGACACAAAGGGAGCTGGGGTGTAGTCTGCATTTCCTGATGAGCCATCTGTGCTAGGAGGGAGAGGAGGAGTGGTCACTTACACCTGAAAGGGCTATGCCTGTCCTCACACAATGCAGTCTCCGACCCCCTAGTGAGTGTCTGGGGCCTGGCCTTAGCAAGGCAGGATTTCACATTCAGAAGAGACTTTACTTTGAAGTAGTCCTACTTCAAAGGAGAAATTGGGTGTAAGAAGGGCACCCAAAACCACAGACATGAAGAACACTTCTGGAAACAAGAGGAACCTCTGCCTGGAGAGGAGCTGAAGAGCTGAGGAGAAGTGCTGCCCTGCCTGTGACTGTGCTTTGTGGAGCTATCGTGCAGTT
Source organism: Pleurodeles waltl (assembly GCF_031143425.1). Lineage (NCBI taxonomy): Eukaryota > Metazoa > Chordata > Amphibia > Caudata > Salamandridae > Pleurodeles > Pleurodeles waltl. Next base: position 214,594,011 of record NC_090437.1, on the reverse strand, counting down.
GCTGCTTCTGCCAGAGTAAGAGGGCAAAGACTGGACTTTGTGTGCCTTCCATCTTGTGATGAAATCTCCAAGGGCTTGATTTAGAGCTTGCCTCCTCTTGTTTGAAGTCTCAGGGACAGCTCTGACTTCTCTCTGCCAGCACCTGGAGTCTCTGGAGAGACTTCTGCTCTGACAAGTGGTGCCCTATCCAGTCCCTGGGCCCTTGAAAGGAAAGCTTGTGGAAATCCAAGGAAATCGACTTTGGACGACTTCGGACCGACGCCGCTGCTGAATCCTGTGACGCAGCCAGCACCCGACGCCGTGACCTTCGCTGGAATGCGATGCTCTTTGCAGGCCCGACGCCGCTGCAACCCCGCTGAAGTCTATGACTCCGTGGAAGTCACCACACCACGTCGTGACCGACACCGCTCGATGTGCGCAGATTCAACGTTTTGCACCGACGCCGCGATCCCCGACTTCGCGCATCGACTTGTTTTCACTCTTCACCAAAGGTATTGTACTTGGTGGTCTACACGACTCCGTGTCCGGCGCCGCTGATGTCGGCTTGTTGGGAATGACACCATCATGACGCCGTGTTAACACCTCATCAAAGCATTTTTGTTTCTAAGCGCTATTTTTGAGTTTAACCTTTAAAAATGAATAACTTGACTTGTGTATGTTGGATTTTTGTTGTTTTGGTCTTGTTTTGTTTAGATAAATATTTCTTATTTTTCTAAAATGGTGTTGTGTCATTTTATAGTGTTTTCATTAAGTTACTGTGTGTTGGTACAAATACTTTACACCTAGCACTCTGATGTTAAGTCGACTGCTCTGCAGAGCTACCAAGGGGGTAAGCAGGGGATAGCTGAGGGTGATTCTCTTTTACCCTGACTAGAGTGAGGGTCCTTGCTTGAACAGGGGGTAACCTGACTGTCAACCAAAGACCCCATTTCTAACAGTGACCATCATCTAGGAGCTTCCAGATTTCAATGTTGTTGCAGCTTCATTATTTGTGCAGGGATTTTTAATTATAAAGCTCTCTGCAAATATTTAAGGATCGCAGAGTAGTGCAGCGTACAGGATATAACAGTTACTCAGCAAATTGATGGTTTAGAGGGTATAGTGTTTGTTAGAAATGGGGTCTTTGGTTGGCAGTCAGGTTACCCCCTGTCCAAGCAAGGACCCTCACTCTAGTCAGGGTAAGTCACACACAATACAAATTATCCTGTGCCCAACCTCTGGTAGCTTGGCACTGAGCAGTCAGGCTTAACTTAGAAGGCAATGTGTAAAGTATTTGTGCAATAAATCATACAATAACACACTATAGCACCAAGAAAATACACCACACAGTGTTTAGAAAAATATATAATATTTATCTAGATATTGGCAGGTCAAAACGACAAAAGATGCAATAAGAAAATGTAAAGATATCACTGAAAAGTGATATAAAGTGTCTTAAGTCTTTTAAAAGCAAACAAAGTCTCTTTCAAGCACAAAGTACCTGGTTTGAGTGAAAAATCTCCACAAAGGGCCGCAGAGGAGGAGATGCGTGGAAAATGGTGTGTGCGTCAGTTTCGCCCCTTCACACACGGACTTGCGTTGTTGTTTTCCACGTGGGGAAGACGTTGTGTCGATTTCTGGCGCGCGGATGGGTCTCCTCTTCAGGTTGCGGGGTTTTCAGATGCCCCGGGGTCTGTGCTTGGAATCCTGGGATTGTTGACCAGCTCTGTGTCGTTCCGGTGGGCGATGCAGGGAAATTTCTCCCTCACGGCAGGCGCTGCGTCGATTTCCCCTCTGGGAGTCGGGTGGCGTCGTTACAGGTCGGCTGTGCGTAGATCTGGTGGGCCGTGCGTTGAAGTTCCGGTCGCACCGCAGGCACCGCGTCGATCTTTTCCTTGTGAAGTCAAGCATCGTCGTCCCGGGTCGGCGTGCAGTGAATTTTTCACAGTGGCACAAGCTGTGCATTGAATTTTTCGCCGCACAAGGAGTCCAGTTGCAAGAGAGAAGTCTTTTTGGTCCTGAGACTTCATGGAACAGGAGGCAAGCTCTATCCAAGCCCTTGGAGAGCACTTCTGCAGCAAAGCAAGAGAGCAGCAAGACAGCAGGGCAACAACAAGGCAGCAGTCCTCTGTAGAAAGCAGTCAGGTGAGTCCTTTAGGCAGCAAGGCAGTTTTTCTTGTCAGGGTGCAGGTTCTGGTTCAGGTTTCTTCTCCAGGAAGTGTCTGAGGTGGTACGGCAGAGGCCCTGTTTTATACCCAAATGTGCCTTTGAAGTGGGGGAGACTTCAAAGAGTGGCTTAAAAGTGCACCAGGTCCCCTCTCCGTTCAATCCTTTCTGCCAGGGTCCCAGTAGGGGGTGTGGCAGTCCTTTGTGTAGAGCAGGCCCTCCACCCTCCCAGCCCAGGAAGACCCATTCAAAATGCAGAGGTATGCAAGTGAGGCTGAGTACCCTGTGTTTGGGATGTGTCTGAGTGAATGCACAAGGAGCTGGCAACTGAGCCCAGCCAGGTGTGGATTGTAAGGCACAGAAAGATTTAAGTGCAGAGAAATGCTCACTTTCTAAATGTGGCATTTCTAAAATAGTAATATTAAATCCAACTTCACCAGCCAGCAGGCTTTTGTATTACCATTCTGGCCATACTAAATATGACCTTCCTACTCCTTTCAGATCAGCAGCTACCACTTCAACAATGTATGAGGGCAGCCCCAATGCTAGCCTATGAAGGGAGCAGGCCTCACAGTAGTGTAAAAACGAATTTAGGAGTTTTACACTACCAGGACATGTAAACTACACAGGTACATGTCCTGCCTTTTACCCACAAAGCACCCTGCTCTAGGGGTTACCTAGGGCACACATTAGGGGTGACTTATATGTAGAAAAAGGGGAGTTTTTAGGCTTGGCAAGTACTTTTAAATGCCAAGTCGAAGTGACAGTGAAACTGCACACACAGGCCTTGCAATGGCAGGCCTGAGACAAGGTAAAGGGGCTACTAAAGTGGGTGGCACAACCAGTGTTGCAGGCCCACCATTAGCATTTAATCTACAGACCCTGGGCACATATAGTGCACTCTACTAGGGACTTATAAGTAAATCAAATAGTCCAATTTGGTGTGATCCAAGGTTACCATGTTTAAAGGGAGAGAGCATTTGCACTTTAGCACTGGTTAGCAGTGGAAAAGTGTGCAGAGTCTAAAAACCAGCAAAAACAGTGTCCAACAAATGGAGGGAGGCAGGCAAAAAGTTACGGGTGACCACCCTAAGGCTGTCAGGTCTAACAGTGTTACAAAAGCTTGTAAAGGTGTTTGGAGTGTAAGAGAGTGTGGACAGTTTGACAACATCATGCAATAAAGCCCAGATCAAATCACATTGAAACAGCTCAGCGATGCTTGGAAATCCACTGCGCTGCGACACATTTATTAAGAATCCTGGCTTTTAGTTCAGTGGTACACGATACACTAGGGCACCGAAAGAAAGTGGTGCCACGGATGATTTTGTAGTCGATGTACACCATGCAGGATAGATGTCAATGTGAGCACAGCTGCCCAAGTGTAAACCTTTTAACATATGTCCCATTTGGAAATATCGTATGATATTCTGCTAGACCAGGTTGCGTTTGGTCTAAGATTTTACTCAAAACCAGGTCACGCTAATTTAGAAGATCTGACTGTTCACAAAGACCTACTACTATTTATGACATTGTCGGACATTAAGCTGTATTTGCATAAATAATAGGGGTGGTGGACGCCCCACGGCAAAAAGCTGTTTTGGAATTGCACTTGTATCAACTTTGGAAGGAAGAGTATTGTACAAAAATTCATCAGTGCCTGCCTTTTGGTGTCCAAAAGTGTCTCTGTGTTGGGCAAGCGCCTGCCTGAACGGTAAATATTTCTAAATGTAGGTGTTTCATATTTACTGGGGTTTGTAAGCCCTTTACACAATTTTACATTATTATCTGATTTGAAAATGACTTTGAAAGTACAGGAGTGATAATCTAGATGAGTATTATAGATTATACTTCTTTATTCCGCCAATCATATATTTGTTTGGAAAGAATTGTATTCATGCCCTTCCATTCTTTGAATTCCTCGTTGTTGCTATAGTAATGGTTTAACTTTGCTCCGCGAAATCACTACACACACGCTCCTTGCAATTGCAGGTATGGATTCGTGTGAACAGCTGAAACAGGATCGTGCGAAGAGCTTTAACATAATAACTTGACCTTAGTAAAGTCGTTGTTGATTGTCTAGGCGTGCTGAACACAATCACGTCGGCAGCTGTTACAAAGAATTCTATATAAAGTGTGCTTTGATATAAAAAAACGAAAACTGTAATTAGATTCGATATTCAAAACTCCTTAGTTTATCTATTAAGAACATGTAATTGATCCAGAGGGCCATGAGCGCACACACAAATCCAAAAGTCTCAGTGACGTATTGCAGAGGTGCTAGTGGCATTACATCGAATGGAAGTTGGCTTATGTGTTGAAATTCCCCACTATTGGCTGCAGCCATTGCCCGCTCCCTGCTCCATCGCACCTCATTACATTTTCCCTCTTATGATTCACTGATGATTAACTTTGCCAGTTCCTCCACATTGTGTTTTAAATATGGGGCATATTAACTCTTGAATCTGTACTGCATTGCTTTGCTTCTCTTCTTCCATTGAAAATCACAAAGGAGAGAAACAATTCATGACTACAAATCCTGATATGCAGTGCATTTATTAAATCATTTTGAGGCATACGTTCAGATGGATTGATTATTTGCAAGCCCCCTCAATCGCGAAATCAAAGTATTAGTGAACACTATAACCTGTTGTCTTATGTGCTAGGCCTATATAGTGATTCAGAAAACGTTGTCATAAACTCTCACTGTGTTTTGGAAGTGGATACTGAATCGGCATTTGGAAGCGATGTGTTTTGGACATCCTTTCCATCTGTTGATTTCGTCTATAATGTATCAATGTTTCACAACTGAAATTCGGTCGCAGAATATTGAAATGTTACCTACTACTGAAGTGGCAACTCATTCACAAAAAGGAAGAGGTCCTTTTGGACATCTTTCTCTTTGTGAATGTAAATAAATGTTTATTGGAGAGTAGGCAGTGGCCCAGGGACCCAATGACAACTCTCAAACATAGTAAACGTTTTTTTAAAACCAGACTTTAAGCAAAATGAGCTTTCTTTAACCCCTTCGCTGCCAGGCCTTTTCCCCCTCAGGTGCCAGGCCTTTTTTTTGGCTATTTGGGGCAGTTCGCGCTTAGGCCCTCATAACGTTTTGTCCACATAAGCTACTCACGCCAAATCTGGGTCCTTTTTTTTTCCAACATCCTAAGGATTCTAGAGGCACCCAGAGTTTGTGGGTTCCTCTGCAGGAGACCAAAAAATTAGCCAAAATAAAGCAAAAACTTCGTTTTTTAAAAAGAAAATGGGAAAAAAAGGCTGCAGGAGAAGGCTTGTGTTGGGTTTGCGGTGCTAAAATCACCATCTTCCCAGCTTTCAGGAACAGACAGACTTGAATCAGAAAACCACATCTTTCAACACAATTTTGCTATTTTACTGGGACATACCCCATTTTTACTATTTTTTGTGCTTTTAGCCTCCTTCCAGTTAGTGACAGAAATGGGTGTGCTGGATCCTGGAAAGCTAAACATTTCTGAAAACTAGATACAATTCTTAATTCAAAAAGGGGTCATTTGTTTAGATCCTACAAGGGTTTCCTACAGAAAATACCAGCTGAAATAAAATAAAAATATTGAAATTGAGGTGCAAATAAAACAGCCAATTTTCTCCACGTTTTACTCTCTAACTTTTTCCTGCGATGTCAGATTTTTGAAAGCAATATACCATTACGTCTCCTGGACTCTTCTGAATGTGGGGATATATATGGTTTGTAGGTTCATCAAGAACCATATGTACCCAGAGCCAATAAATGATCAGCACCTTGCAATGGGTTTTCATTCTATACCGGGTATACCGGGTCTACAGGGTATACAGCAATTCATTTGGTGAAATATAAAGATAGAAAAATAGGCATAAAAAAAGTCTTTGGGCCATATTTATACTTTTTGACGCAAAACTGCGCTAACGCAGTTTTGCGTCAAAAAAATTAGCGCCGGCTAACTCCATTCTGAAGCGCCATGCGGGCGCCGTATTTATTCAATGACGTTAGCCGGCGTTAGCCGGCGGTGCTGCCTGGTGTGCGTGAAAAAAAATGACGTACACCAGGCAGCGCCGGCGTAGGGGAATATGGAGCTTGGGCGCCAAAAAATGGGGCAAGTCAGGCTGAGGCAAATTTTTCGCCTCAACCCGATTTGCGCAATTTTTTTCGACTCCCAACCCCCATTGAAATGACTCCTATCTTAGCAAAGACAGGAGTCATGCCCCCTTGCCCAATGGCCATGCCCAGGGGACTTATGTCCCCTGGGAATAGTGGCATGTAGGGGGGCACAAATCAGGCCACAATGCCACAAAAAATAAAAATACTTACCTGAACTTACCTTAATGTCCCTGGGATGGGTCCCTCCAGCCTTGGGCGTCCTCCTGGGGTGGGCAAGGGTGACAGGGGGTGTCCCTGGGGGCATGGGAGGGCACCTCTGGGCTCCTTCCGAGCCCACAGGTCCCTTAACGCCTGCCCTGACCAGGCGCTAAAAAACAGCGCAAAAGCGGCTGGACGTAATTTTTTTTGACCCGCCCACTCCCGGGCGTGAATTTTGCCCGGGAGTGTAAATACGGCGCACATGCCTCGGAGTCAATTTTTTAGACGGGAACGCCTACCTTGCATATCATTAACGCAAAGTAGGTGTCCACGCTAAAAAATGACGCAAACTCCATGGACTTTGGCGCTAGACGCGTCTAACGCCAAAGTATAAATATGGAGTTAGTTTTGCGTCGGAATTGCGTAAAAAAAAACGATGCAATTCCGGCGCAAACAGAGTATAAATATGCCCCTTTGTATTCCGAAATGGGCACAAGATAAGGTGTTGAGAAGCAGTGGTTATTTGCACATCTCTGAGTTCCGGGGTGCCCATACTAGCATGTGAATTACAGGGCACTTCTCAAATAGACGTCTTTTTTACACAATGGCTTACATTTGGGAGTAATAAATGTTGAGAAAGACAAGGGGCAATAACACTTGTTCTGCTATTCTGTGTTCCTCCAAGTCTCCTGATAAAAAATGGTACCTCACTTGCGGGGGTAGGCCTAATGCCCGCAACAGAAAACGCAACGTGGACACATCACATTTTCCCAAAGAAAACAGACCTGTTGTTTGCAAAGTGCCTAGCTGTGGATTTTGGCCTCTAGCTCAGCCGGCACCTAGGGAAACCTACCAAACCTGCACATTTTTAAAAACTAGACACCTAGTGGAATTCAGGATGAGGTGACTTGTGGGGCTCTCACCAGGTTCTCTTACCCAGAATCCTTTGCAAACCTCATAATTTGGCCCAAAAACACTTTTTCCTCACATTTCGGTGACAGAAAGTTCTGGAATCCGAGAGGAGCCACAAATGTCCTTCCACCCAGTGCTCCCCTAAGTCTCCCAATAAAAATGGTACCTCACTTGTGTGGGTAGGCCTAGTGCCCGCGAAAGGAAATGCCCCAAAACACTATGTGGAAATTATCAAATACTAAACTACCTGTTTTTGTGGGGGTGGGACCTTCGATTTTGGTCCTGGGCTCAGCAGCCATATAGGGAAACCTACCAAACCTAAACATTTCTGAAAACTAGACACCCAAGGGAATCCAGGGAGGTGTGACTTGCGTGAATCCTCCAATATTTTCTTAGCTTGAATCCTCAGCAAACCTCAAATTTAGCTAGAGAAATCAAATTTTTACCACATTTCTGTGTGGGATCACCACACTGGGACCAATTTCCTACCACCCAACATTCCTCTCAGTCTCCTGGTAAAAATGATACCTCACTTGTGTAGGTGAGCCAAGTGCCTGTGACAGTGAAGAACCAAAAACATGTCGAAATTGAGGGGGAACCAAAGCGGGTCCAAAAGGGCAGTTTGAAAAAAACATTTTTAGGCTGACAAGTGGGGAAGAATTTTTATCGGTATAGATGAGTCAATGCTGGGTGGTAGGAATGTTGTGGATTCCTGCAGATTCCGGAAGGTTCTATCCGAAAAATGTGTGAAAAATGTGTGATTTCCAGCAAAGTTGGAGGTTTGCAGGGCATTGTGGGTAAGACAATGGTGCGGGATGCATGTGAAGCACACCACCCTGGAATTACCCAGATGTTTTGTTTTCAGATGTATCTAGGTTTTGTGGATTTTTCTACATGGCAACGTCCCAAAGTCCCAAAAGTGTAGCCCTCACCATTCCAAGTGGGAAGATTTTGAGAGTTAGCCAAGCTCTCATGGCCCAAACATAAAACCAAAACCCAAAATAATCAACTGTCCTCTTGCTTGCCATGGGATAAGATGTTTTAGTGTGCGGCAGAGAGCTGAAGGACTGTCATCCCCTTCAGTTACGGTGGGGGCATAACCAGGCCCATACTGGTTGGTAGCCAATACCCCACATTTTTTTAGTTTTGTTTTATTCCGTGCCATCTAGTAGACATTCTGCTCCCCGGGGTAATTTCCCCATCTGCCCACTGGTGGGCAGAACAACTTTGGGCCCATTTATTTGGGGTGGCTGTATGATATGGCATACCCCCACCCTCTTATTTTGACAAAAAAATCTTCCCTGGTCTCTGGTGGGCTTTCTGCCCTACTTGGGGCAGATGGGACTTCCAAAAATGGGCCGATCTGCCCCCAAGTGGGACAGATATGGGAAACAGTAATGTGCCCCCATGGAGAGCAACCCTTGCCCAAGGGGCTGCCCCCCAAACAAAACACACACATACACACACCAATCCCTGGTGCCTAAGTGGTTTCTGCCATCGGCCTTATAAAAAGAGGCCAATCTGCCCCAGTCGGGGCAGAAACTGCCTAAAATAAATTTGCTCCCAGGGGAACGACCCTTGTCTAGGGGGTCACTCCCCTTGAGTGAAATTGACACAAAAAAATAAAACTCCCTGGTGTCTAGTGGTTTCTGCCCTCCTTTGGGGCAGATTGGCCTTATAAAAATAGTCTGATCCAAAGGGGGCAGAAATGGCCTAAATACAGTTTGCCCCCCAGGGGAGTGGCCCTTGCCTAAGAGGTCGCTTACCACATATAATTTTTTTTTTTACAAAAACCGTGGTGTCTAGGGTTTTCTGCCCCCCCGGGGGCAGAAATGGCCTACAACTAATTTGCCCCCCCCCCAGGGGAGTGACCCTTGACTATGGGGTCGCTCCCCTCACGTGAAACTGACAAAAAAAATCCCTGTTGTCTAGCAGATTGGCCTAATAAAAATAGGCCGATTTGCCCCCTAAGGGGGGCAGAAATGGCCTAAATTCAATTTTCCCCCCAGGGGAGTGACCCTTGCCTAAGGGGTCGCTCCCCATATATAAAACAAAATAAAGTAAACCAAAACAACAAAAAATATCCCTGGTGTCTAGGGGTTTCTGCCTCTCCTGGGGGCAGATCAGCCTAATTATAATAGGTCTATCTGCCCTGGGTGGGGCAGAAAAGGCCTAAAAAAAATGTGTTCCCCTGGGGAGCAGCCCTTGCCCAAGTGGCCGCTCCTCTTATACATAAATATTGAAAAATAAATTCCCTGGTGCCTAGTGGGCATTTCTGCTGCTCGATCGCATAGTGATCTGGCAGCAGAAATGTTTGCAGAGACATGAAAGGAAAGGAAAAGCCTTTCCTTTCCTTTCATGCCTCTGACTGCCCCCTCCTCCCGAGCGGAAGAGAAATGCTTAGCATTTCTCTTCTGCATCATGCTGGAAGCATGCTTCCAGCACGATGGGAGGTGACCTCTGATGAGGTCAGCACGCAATTGCGTGCTGATGTCATCAGACGTCTCTTGGGAGGGATCGGGGGTTAAGGGTGGAAGGGGAAGCGATTCTCCTTCCATCTGGATGAGCTGGGCTCATCGGCACACGGCAACAGTGGCCGAGGGCGAGCCCAGCTCATTCAAGGAACCCGAGGGGTTAAAAGTGATCATGCAGATGGTGGTCTGCAGACACCATCAGGCCACCATCCCTGTGATAGTCTGTAATCAGAGTGAGATGCAATACACAACCTACCTCAATATTATGGATAAGGTTGGTCAGATTACGAGCCAACCTTAATTACATTTTGCAAACTGGCATATTTTATACAATTAAATACTGACTGCAAACCTAGTCGTCACAAATTGTGATCAGTTTTTTTACCAATAAATAGCACATCTGACCCATTGTTCTTTAGTTTTTTCTGTTTAGAAGTGCTGCTTATGAAATCATTCTGGGCTCCCCAAAATGTTTTAAAAATACACTTGAAATCCCTGATCAGAGAATTGATCAAAGGAACCTGGTGGTCATGCCAGGTATATTGAAATAATATCAATTAACGCTATATTTTTTGCACATCAATACATGTATTCCAAACAGATGCTGTAGTTTATTCATATTGTTTTTACCCAAGCTCTGCATCTTGAAACTTGGCTCTGTGTAGACCAGCATTTAGCTTGCTGTTCTAAGTCAGAACTAACACAGCCCTTGTGGAGGCTTAGAGATATTTTACAGCCTTCTTGAAATCATGCATTATTTATTGGAATGTTTTTTCCAGTAATGCAGATCTGTATGCCTGGGCTGCCTGTCAAATTGACATCTTATTTTAATATGCATCAGCCTGAAGACCACTGCTTCGCAATACTTAACACCACCCACACAGTAGAAAACATTCCATTGTGGCTGTCTTTTAGTAGTAATTTTATTTTTCTATGTCTATTTCAAAATCAACGGTTGTGCATTCAAAATCAGTACCTTTGCTAGCATCTGAAGCATCTAGTGATCATTTCAGTCAGTGCTCCCTTCAGCTGTATTTGTTATATGCTGGTATTTTTTTGACTTCATGCGAGTCAGTTTCTAGACAGAAAAAACACAACCTCAAAAAAACTTTTTCAAGACCAGCCTAACAAATTATGAATACAAGTGTAGGTTTTACAAGAAATCAACTGCACACAAAAAAATATGAAACTATTCACATTCACTAACATATGTCTATTCTGGAAACAAGTAGGTATTTTTAGTAAATGAATACAAGTATATGTCATTTATGTGTTTAGGGAAAGGAATAACATTGTACTCTACCTTCTCACATTCCTTAAGCAGAGTTAAGTGCACTTGCAACTGCACTTTATGCACTAGAAATAGCCTACATCAGGGGGACGTTTCAATGTCTGTAGGTTCTGCACACATTTTTAAACAATAAACCTGCAAGCTCATTCTTATCATTATTGATTCATTGTATTCTTTAATGGAGAGCAAAAAAGGCATTTGACACCAAACACAAATCTCTTGCAATTAGTCACAGCAAACACAGAGGCAAAAAATGCAGCCCTTGCAGTGTATAGGTAAGATTTTAAGGGCCTGATTACGAGTTTGGCACTCGGCTTTTTTGATCCATGGTGAGGAGACAGCCGTCGCGGTGGCGGTTTCTCCACCAGTCCTATTACGGCTTTCCAACTGGGCTGATGGGCGGGAACCAAGGTCCCAGGCTGGCAGAGACAGTGGTTGTTTCGCAACTCTTAATTTGGCGGTTAGACCAACAAACTGGCGGCGGCCATTACTGCCACTGTGTGTCAGTCTGCCAGACTCATAATGATGCCCATATTCTTTAAAAATAGAAAAACAATAGTTAAACAATTTTGTCAAATACATTACAAACATTAACAAATTATACATTTAAATTAACAAACATATTAACATTATATCTCACACTTAATTAAAATTGAAACTAGTAAAAAGTTAAAAACTACAAAAGACAATTAAACAGTTAAAATAGCAATTAACAAATAAATATTAAGCCTAAATATTTAACAAATATCTATTTTATGAACATAAAAGTACCTTGTTTTATAAATAAAATAAATAAAAAATAAAAACAATAAAAAACAACACTAGCAAAAGTATTGGACTTCAAAGGTGTCACATTTACTAGGCTAAATCCAATTTAAAATAAAATAAGAAAAGTGTTGGACTGTGGAGGGTTTAGATTTACCATTCCTACACAAATGTATGCAAAAGTAGGGAAAGTGTTGGACTTTTGAAGAGTTAAAATTACTATCCCTCTCCAATCTTACCAACAGTAATGAATCTGTTGAACTTTCAAGGGATCATAACAATTTAAATAAGAAACAATAATTTATAAATGAAAGAGTGTAATTGCCTATTACCCTGCAAACCCAACAACCCATTACTAAATTTTAAATTTACTATTTAAATGAGAACAAATATTAATACACATAAAAACTCACTAAAGATATTAAAACATAAAAAATCTTTTTTATAATAATACTAATACTAAAAATTCATATAGTAACTAATGTATCTCACTCTAATTGGAAAACTATATTTAATACAACTATATGAAAATAAACAATATTAAGTAGAACAATTATTTAAAATAATGATACTCTGTAATGAAAAAAATATATTCTTACCTTCTATATTCTTTCCCTCAATATTATTGACATATTATTGTTGCACAACTATGTTCTTTAAATTATATTTTGTTCATTCAACGTCAAAGGTATGTCTCTGTGTCTGCTTTTCTCTGCTTTTCCATAGGATGGCTGCAGCTGTGATGAGTGTCCTGGATACCTTGAGCTGCTGACTGACCATCAGACAGACAAGTACATTTATGCCCTGAAGATATGCAAGAGTCATCCTGGAAATGCCACATTTCAGGAGGAGGGACCTAGGGGACAAAAGCAGAGATGGTGTCTTAAACACTAGGGGAATTTAAGCCATAGTAGTAGCATTAAGGGGGTTTGTTTGGATGGAGCCAATACTGCAATCTTCCGCTGAATAACAATAGGCACCCATCTCACAAAATGCAATGTGTAGGTCAGGGTTTCTGCTAACCTTACTAATCATAGTCCCTAAATACAATAAACAATTACTACTTAGGGGAAAAGGAGATTTCCGATCTCCAAGACTCATGGTTTTCCAAAGTGGTGAGTAAGAGCCATGTGAGAATTTAGATCATGTGCTCATGCAAGGGGAATCCATCAGCATGAGTCACCAGGAGTGACAGAATGGATAGAAATGGAGCAGGTTAAGAGTTGCATAGCTGATGACAAGTGAGAAGTTGACTTACTGACCCATGGAGTGACCTGAAATAGAAAAACAATAAAGGAGCAGGAAGATACACACAGTGGGAGCTGCAAATTTAAGGACTTCATATATGCATCAGTTGCCAATTTGGAAAGATAGTAGAGTTTTTATTAAAAAAAATAGAATGTGTAATTTGGGGCTTCCTGACATGATAATGAGGCTCTAAAGGCAAAGAAGCATCAAAATATATAAAGTGTGTTTTTTTCAATGCAAAGAAACAATCCAGTAAGGGCCAGAAGACAAAAGTGCAGGAATCGGCACTGTGGAAGCAGTGATGTATAACTCTGACTAGCTTGAATAGATGACTCGGCCTGTGGCCAAAAAAGGGACTATAATGGTGGTGTGCTCTGCAGTAAATTTTCACATGTTAACTCTGAAACATTGGCAGAATCTACAAGTTGTTAAGCAGGAGTTGATTTCCCTGGGAGTCAGTGCTTCCTTATGGTCTCCAACAAGTTTGTAAATCTGGGATGGTGAAAATATGTTCTTGTTTTCAAGAGCAGAGGCAGCCAAACAGTCTCCAAAAAGGAGACCTGTCATTCACTGAAGCATGTAAGCTTTACAAAGCAAAAATAACAAGTGATGGACGGAATGCTGAACATTGTCAAACACTCACCCCCAGTCATAGATCTGGGTTTAATCCATCGTTCTTTTGCTCACCATGCCACCCCAGTTTGGACCCAGCCATATGCAAATCAGTCTTGACCCTGTTCCTCATGGGAACAGTCCAGACCGAACTGCCAAGCCAGGTCCTCACTGGACCGGAAACAAGCATCCTGGGACAGGTTTTGGGGTTTCACCCCTCATCAGCCAGGCTAGCTTGAATCCAGTGGCATGGAAAGCACGGGACCCACATCTGGGCATACCCTTCCCACTTAGGGCGACAAAGCAAAAACAACAAGTGATGGACGGAATGCTGAACATTGTCAAACACTCACCCCCAGTCATAGATCTGGGTTTAATCCATCGTTCTTTTGCTCACCATGCCACCCCAGTTTGGACCCAGCCATATGCAAATCAGTCTTGACCCTGTTCCTCATGGGAACAGTCCAGACCGAACTGCCAAGCCAGGTCCTCACTGGACCGGAAACAAGCATCCTGGGACCGGTTTCGGGGTTTCACCCCTCATCAGCCAGGCTAGCTTGAATCCAGTGGCATGGGAAACACGGGACCCACGTCTGGGCATACCCTTCCCACTTAGGGCGACAAAGCAAAAACAACAAGTGATGGACGGAATGCTGAACATTGTCAAACACTCACCCCAGTCATAGATCTGGGTTTAATCCATCGTTCTTTTGCTCACCATGCCACCCCAGTATGGACCCAGCCATATGCAAATCAGTCTTGACCCTGTTCCTCATGGGAACAGTCCAGACCGAACTGCCAAGCCAGGTCCTCACTGGACCGGAAACAAGCATCCTGGGACCGGTTTCGGGGTTTCACCCCTCATCAGCCAGGCTAGCTTGAATCCAGTGGCATGGGAAGCACGGGACCCACGTCTGGGCATACCCTTCCCACTTAGGGCGACAAAGCAAAAACAACAAGTGATGGACGGAATGCTGAACATTGTCAAACACTCATCCCCAGTCATAGATCTGGGTTTAATCCATCGTTCTTTTGCTCACCATGCCACCCCAGTTTGGACCCAGCCATATGCAAATCAGTCTTGACCCTGTTCCTCATGGGAACAGTCCAGACCGAACTGCCAAGCCAGGTCCTCACTGGACCGGAAACAAGCATCCTGGGACCGGTTTCGGGGTTTCACCCCTCATCAGCCAGGCTAGCTTGAATCCAGTGGCATGGGAAGCACGGGACCCACGTCTGGGCATACCCTTCCCACTTAGGGCGACAAAGCAAAAACAACAAGTGATGGACGGAATGCTGAACATTGTCAAACACTCACCCCCAGTCATAGATCTGGGTTTAATCCATCGTTCTTTTGCTCACCATGCCACCCCAGTTTGGACCCAGCCATATGCAAATCAGTCTTGACCCTGTTCCTCATGAGAACAGTCCAGACCGAACTGCCAAGCCAGGTCCTCACTGGACCGGAAACAAGCATCCTGGGACCGGTTTCGGGGTTTCACCCCTCATCAGCCAGGCTAGCTTGAATCCAGTGGCATGGGAAGCACGGGACCCACGTCTGGGCATACCCTTCCCACTTAGGGCGACAAAGCAAAAACAACAAGTGATGGACGGAATGCTGAACATTGTCAAACACTCACCCCCAGTCATAGATCTGGATTTAATCCATCGTTCTTTTGCTCACCATGCCACCCCAGTTTGGACCCAGCCATATGCAAATCAGTCTTGACCCTGTTCCTCATGGGAACAGTCCAGACCGAATTGCCAAGCCAGGTCCTCACTGGACCGGAAACAAGCATCCTGGGACCGGTTTCGGGGTTTCACCCCTCATCAGCCAGGCTAGCTTGAATCCAGTGGCATGGGAAGCACGGGACCCACGTCTGGGCATACCCTTCCCACTTAGGGCGACAAAGCAAAAACAACAAGTGATGGACGGAATGCTGAACATTGTCAAACACTCACCCCCAATCATAGATCTGGGTTTAATCCATCGTTCTTTTGCTAACCATGCCACCCCAGTTTGGACCCAGCCATATGCAAATCAGTCTTGACCCTGTTCCTCATGGGAACAGTCCAGACCGAACTGCCAAGCCAGGTCCTCACTGGAACAGAAACAAGCATCCTGGGACCGGTTTCGGGGTTTCACCCCTCATCAGCCAGGCTAGCTTGAATCCAGTGGCATGGGAAGCACAGGACCCACGTCTGGGCATACCCTTCCCACTTAGGGCGACAAAGCAAAAACAACAAGTGACGGACGGAATGCTGAACATTGTCAAACACTCACCCCCAGTCATAGATCTGGGT
This sequence comes from Pleurodeles waltl, assembly GCF_031143425.1. Classification (NCBI taxonomy): domain Eukaryota; kingdom Metazoa; phylum Chordata; class Amphibia; order Caudata; family Salamandridae; genus Pleurodeles; species Pleurodeles waltl. Next base: position 214,577,951 of record NC_090437.1, on the reverse strand, counting down.
TTAATCCATCGTTCTTTTGCTCACCATGCCACCCCAGTTTGGACCCAGCCATATGCAAATCAGTCTTGACCCTGTTCCTCATGGGAACAGTCCAGACCAAACTGCCAAGCCAGGTCCTCACTGGACCGGAAACAAGCATCCTGGGACCGGTTTCGGGGTTTCACCCCTCATCAGCCAGGCTAGCTTGAATCCAGTGGCATGGGAAGCACGGGACCCACGTCTGGGCATACCCTTCCCACTTAGGGCGACAAAGCAAAAACAACAAGTGATGGACGGAATGCTGAACATTGTCAAACACTCACCCCCAGTCATAGATCTGGGTTTAATCCATCGTTCTTTTGCTCTCCATGCCACCCCAGTTTGGACCCAGCCATATGCAAATCAGTCTTGACCCTGTTCCTCATGGGAACAGTCCAGACCGAACTGCCAAGCCAGGTCCTCACTGGACCGGAAACAAGCATCCTGGGACCGGTTTCGGGGTTTCACCCCTTATCAGCCAGGCATGGTGAGCAAAAGAACGATGGATTAAACCCAGATCTGTGACTGGGGGTGTGTGTTTGCATTGTCAGCACTCCGTCCATCATCCTTTTGTGTTACTAATGTTGCCCTAAGTGGGAAGGGTATGCCCAGACGTGGGTCCCTTGCTCACTGTGCCACTGGAATCAAGCTAGCCTGGCTGAAGAAGGGTGATACCCTGAAACAGGTCCCAGGATGCTTGTTTCCGGTCCAGGGAGGACCTGGCCTGGCAGTTCGGGCTGGACTGTTCCCATGAGGAACAGGGTCAAGACTGATTTGCATATGGCTGGGTCCAAACTGGGGTGGCATGGTGAGCAAAAGAACGATGGATTAAACCCAGATCTGTGACTGGGGGTGAGTGTTTGCATTGTCAGCACTCCGTCCATCATCCTTTTGTGTTACTAATGTTGCCCTAAGTGGGAAGGGTATGCCCAGACGTGGGTCCCTTGCTCACTGTGCCACTGGAATCAAGCTAGCCTGGCTGAAGAAGGGTGATACCCTGAAACCGGTCCCAGGATGCTTGTTTCCGGTCCAGGGAGGACCTGGCCTGGCAGTTTGGGCTGGACTGTTCCCATGAGACACAGGGTCAAGACTGATTTGCATATGGTTGGGTCCGAACTGGGGTGGCATGTGAGCAAAAGAACGATGGATTAAACCCAGATCTGTGACTGGGGGTGAGTGTTTGCATTGTCAGCACTCCATCCATCATCCTTTTGTGTTACTAATGTTGCCCTAAGTGGGAAGGGTATGCCCAGACGTGGGTCCCTTGCTCACTGTGCCACTGGAATCAAGCTAGCCTGGCTGAAGAAGGGTGATACCCTGAAACCGGTCCCAGAATGCTTGTTTCTGGTCCAGGGAGGACCTGGCCTGGCAGTTCGGGCTGGACTGTTCCCAAGGGATACAGGGTCAAGACTGATTTGCATATGGCTGGGTCCGAACTGGGGTGGCATGGTGAGCAAAAGAACGATGGATTAAACCCAGATCTGTGACTGGGGGTGAGTGTTTGCATTGTCAGCACTCCGTCCATCATCCTTTTGTGTTACTAATGTTGCCCTAAGTGGGAAGGGTATGCCCAGACGTGGGTCCCTTGCTCACTGTGCCACTGGAATCAAGCTAGCCTGGCTGAAGAAGGGTGATACCCTGAAACCGGTCCCAGGATGCTTGTTTCCGGTCCAGGGAGGACCTGGCCTGGCAGTTCGGGCTGGACTGTTCCCATGAGGAACAGGGTCAAGACTGATTTGCATATGGCTGGGTCCGAACTGGGGTGGCATGGTGAGCAAAAGAACGATGGATTAAACCCAGATCTGTGACTGGGGGTGAGTGTTTGCATTGTCAGCACTCCGTCCATCATCCTTTTGTGTTACTAATGTTGCCCTAAGTGGGAAGGGTATGCCCTGACGTGGGTCCCTTGCTCACTGTGCCACTGGAATCAAGCTAGCCTGGCTGAAGAAGGGTGATACCCTGAAACCGGTCCCAGGATGCTTGTTTCCGGTCCAGGGAGGACCTGGCCTGGCAGTTCGGGCTGGACTGTTCCCATGAGGAACAGGGTCAAGACTGATTTGCATATGGCTGGGTCCGAACTGGGGTGGCATGGTGAGCAAAAGAACGATGGATTAAACACAGATCTGTGACTGGGGGTGAGTGTTTGCATTGTCAGCACTCCGTCCATCATCCTTTTGTGTTACTAATGTTGCCCTAAGTGGGAAGGGTATGCCCAGACGTGGGTCCCTTGCTCACTGTGCCACTGGAATCAAGCTAGCCTGGCTAAAGAAGGGTGATACCCTGAAACCGGTCCCAGGATGCTTGTTTCCGGTCCAGGGAGGACCTGGCCTGGCAGTTCGGGCTGGACTGTTCCCATGAGAAACAGGGTCAAGACTGATTTGCATATGGCTGGGTCCGAACTGGGGTGGCATGGTGAGCAAAAGAACGATGGATTAAACCCAGATCTGTGACTGGGGGTGAGTGTTTGCATTGTCAGCACTCCGTCCATCATCCTTTTGTGTTACTAATGTTGCCCTAAGTGGGAAGGGTATGCCCAGACGTGGGTCCCTTGCTCACTGTGCCACTGGAATCAAGCTAGCCTGCCTGAAGAAGGGTGATACCCTGAAACCGGTCCCAGGATGCTTGTTTCTGGTCCAGGGAGGACCTGGCCTGGCAGTTCGGGCTGGACTGTTCCCAGGGGATACAGGGTCAAGACTGATTTGCATATGGCTGGGTCCGAACTGGGGTGGCATGGTGAGCAAAAGAGCGATGGATTAAACCCAGATCTGTGACTGGGGGTGAGTGTTTGCATTGTCAGCACTCCGTCCATCATCCTTTTGTGTTACTAATGTTGCCCTAAGTGGGAAGGGTATGCCCAGACGTGGGTCCCTTGCTCACTGTGCCACTGGAATCAAGCTAGCCTGGCTGAAGAAGGGTGATACCCTGAAACCGGTCCCAGAATGCTTGTTTCCGGTCCAGGGAGGACCTGGCCTGGCAGTTCGGACTGGACTGTTCCCATGAGGAACAGGGTCAAGACTGATTTGCATATGGCTGGGTCCGAACTGGGGTGGCATGGTGAGCAAAAGAACGATGGATTAAACCCAGATCTGTGACTGGGGGTGAGTGTTTGCATTGTCAGCACTCCGTCCATCATCCTTTTGTGTTACTAATGTTGCCCTAAGTGGGAAGGGTATGCCCAGACGTGGGTCCCTTGCTCACTGTGCCACTGGAATCAAGCTAGCCTGGCTGAAGAAGGGTGATACCCTGAAACCGGTCCCAGGATGCTTGTTTCCGGTCCAGGGAGGACCTGGCCTGGCAGATCGGGATGGACTGTTCCCATGAGGAACAGGGTCAAGACTGATTTGCATATGGCTGGGTCCGAACTGGGGTGGCATGGTGAGCAAAAGAACGATGGATTAAACCCAGATCTGTGACTGGGGGTGAGTGTTTGCATTATCAGCACTCCGTCCATCATCCTTTTGTGTTACTAATGTTGCCCTAAGTGGGAAGGGTATGCCCAGACGTGGGTCCCTTGCTCACTGTGCCACTGGAATCAAGCTAACCTGGCTGAAGAAGGGTGATACCCTGAAACCGGTCCCAGGATGCTTGTTTCCGGTCCAGGGAGGACCTGGCCTGGCAGTTCGGGC